>NC_133869.1:7137188-7557546 GCF_044706935.1 Curcuma longa
ATACAATGAAGGATAATAAGAACAACAAAACTCCAGAGACTTACCTGGCCTAACAGATATTGCTGATATAAGAGGCCCATATACACCTCTATTTGGAACAGAGTTTGTGCCTTTCCCAGCCCAATAAAAATGAATTTCCAAAGTTCCATCTACCATTACAGTAAAGTATTTAATTATTTCCCTGCCAGTCCCATTAGCTTCCTTGGCTATATCAAAGTCTTGCAGAACTTTTTCACCCTGTAAATCGACATAATTGTTATATCTTCACTTAAATTAACAATGAAAAAGAAAGAAGACATGGTTTGAAAGAGAAAATTTGAAGTATGAACTAGTGATGAGAGATTAGAAGATCAATCATTCAAGATATTGCTTGGATAATGGATAGATTCTAAATTGACTGGAGATATGATTGAACAAGTCACCTGGATTGACACGTCAAACATGCGCCTACCGTTGCTCCTATATGTTTCATCATCTGTAAACTCTATCTCCGCAAAATGCAGACCAATGGTATAAGACCCTTTGTACATGCAAAAAGCATAATATTTAAGCGAAAGAGGGCTAAGCCTAGCAGTCATGTACAACTCTGATTTAGTTATATTTAATGCTGTTGTATTTGCAACTACATAATGTGGTCTCTCATTGTCAATAAAATCTCCTGTGGAGCTGTAAGCCCATTTCCCGTCATCAGAAGGAAAATAGTTGGATGCACCCGAGTCTATTGTGTCATCTTCATACTCATTGCCATCAATAATCACCTTACCACCACCGCAGTTTATAAAAAAATTGTAATCTGTGAGAAGCACAAAAATTAATGAACATTGCTTATGCTCAGATATCTTCATGAGCTTGACAGTTCAAAAACAAAAAGTATATTATCAGGTTATGATACTCACTTCTAGCTTCCCCAGAACATGGTAAGTTTCTCTGTAAGCATGGTCTTATGCTATCAAAAGAAATGAAATCAGTGCAATTCTCTTTTATAAATCAGAAGTGACAACTGAATGACTAATCATGCCACAAGTAAAGAAATAAGAAGAAAACGATACAAACAAACATACTTTTTAGAATTTGTTGATGAATAGCTTGATGCAAGATTGCTACAAGAATAAAAATCAATATTAGACAAGGCACAAATGTTATCAGAAAGTAAGCCAACTTTGAGTTTATTCAGGTCATGGATTACTAACACAGTGCCTTGCTGGCAAGCAGAGGGTGCAGGTAGTCCCGTAAAAGAGTTGTAGGATATATCACTGTGTAAAATGAACCATTAGATTATGAATATACAATGTAATATTGCTGATATCCAACATTATATTGCAGAAGCAAATTCCTTACAATTGGCGAGTGCTCGTTAAGATCCAACTGGGTATTGCTCCAGTGAACTTATTATTTGTAAGGTACCTACACAAAGAAGATTAAGTCACACAATAACTATGAGAATGGATGCATTTTGTATACTCATCCTGCAAATACAGACAATGATAGGTTGCTTACATTTTGTTTAGAGTCCGTATTAGTCCTTCGTAACTTGCTGGAATCGAACCTGACAAGTTGTTAAAGCTTAAATCCCTGTTACAAAACATAAGAAAAATGGCATTGTAATCTGAATAGGTGAATGGTTCACATAATTGGTGGCAACGTTAAGAATAAATCTCAATAATGCAGCTTTGTAGAAGACGATTGCAAGTTTTTCCTCGAAAGAAGAAAAAGCTAAAACTTATCAAATGAATCTCTCAATAAGCTTACAAGGTATTTAGAGTGCTCATTTCTGCAATATATTCAGGAAGTTCACCAGATATTGATAAGTTTCTCAAGACCCTGTATCGTAGTAGTAACCAGCAGGTAAATGGTTTGGGTAAAATGTAAACAAAAGCAACTTTTGCTCCTTTTCCATATTTGGGACTCACAATTTTAGCATTTTTTTCATATTCTGCAATGGAGGGAATGTACCAATTCCTCCTTTCAAGTCGCTCACCCTTCTGCAAATTAAAGAAAGCTTGATGATTAAAAGTTAAGACTAATAGACAAAAAATGTTTCAGAGAAGTGGATTAAATTTCTCTTACAGCTCTTTCAAATTCATCAAAGTTGAGAAACTGAGAGGAAAAGGTCCCTCCATAGATGTGCCTTGCATATCTCTGTAGCAAAGTGTAATTTTGATTACAATGACTGAATGAACTCGCAAGTATAAGAATATCAGAAAATAAATGAGCAGTAGTAAATACAGTCTCTCAAGCTGTGTCCAATTCCCAATGAATCTTGGAATTTTCCCAGATATTGGATTACCATCAATCAAACTGCAAAATATTAGACATGCTTAAGTGCCCATTTCTTTTTCCCAGATATTGGCTGTAATAACCACAATAGACCATCCTAACTTGCAAATATTGAAAATGTATTGTGAGACATACAAATATGTGAGGTTTTGCAGGTTCCCAAACGAATCTGGCAACTCCCCGGTTAGATAGTTCCCATTAGCAAGTCTGTAAGGAAATAAATGAGTTGAATAATTTAAACAAGCCCATCTTTACAAGGGAGTTTTAATGACAAAGTTGAGCTTATGGGCGTTCTATGGCATAGGTTGTGTATTAACATATATTGACAAAGACTTACAAGCGTCGTAAATTGGTAAGTTTTCCAAGTTCAGCAGGTATTGATCCTTCCAATTGATTACCTTCAAGTACCCTGTTTGTGAGATAAAGTTCCATGATGACTAAGAACTCGATGAGAAACAAAAACCCAGATAGTAGTTATTTTAGATGGAAGCAAGAATGTCACAATTCTTCAAGGGTGATCATGCCTCCCAGCTCCTTAGGAATTGTACCAGAAATCCTATTTCCAAGGAGGGACCTGCACAATGAAATAACGACCACAAATTTCATATCTTCAGATCATTGTCACCCTACAAATTCCTGAAGAAAAAAAATATCTTTATCATTTGGCGGGACAATATTACTCACTAACACAACCAATAAGCTAAGGTATGTAATCTAATTACGAAAATTTGGAATCCTCTCCTACAAGTGCTGGTAATCTAATTTTGTCAAAAAAAAAAAGTATTCGAAATAAATTTTCAGCTTTCGTCCTCCTCTCCTCTCCACTGGCATACTTACTCATCTTTCTCCGCAGAAGATAGGAAGGATGAAAAAAAGGTGGCAGTGAACAAGGACAAGAACGGACACTGAGAAAGTGAAAAGGAAATTGGTTTAAGCAGTGTTTCAGGGAATAAGCTGTGATATTCATGGAATAGACTAGCAATAAGTGGATAAGTCAAAATCATGCAATTAAGTACGGGATCTTCAATGGGAGCAGTGGTAATATCTGGAAAAGAGTGGTGGAAGTGATGGTGGTGGTAGGATGACACACCAAATGGGAAAAGATTATCTCATAGTAGAAACATTAAAAGTGAGCTCATAGATGACAATGAGACACAAGAAATGGTAATGATTTCTCTAAGATTTTTATTTTACTTAAAAAAAATACTCAAAGAAAATAATTTCTTGCAATATTGTCTTTGAATAAAATACTTATACATGGGCAAATTTTCTGAGAGAAGCATAAAATGGTTTCAGAATAGAGCACTTACATAGAAGGTTATATGAAGAAACACAGAAGGAAAAAAAAAGAAGAAAGAAGAAATGAACTGGGAGGGTGTAAATTACAGGTGGACAAGAGGAAGAGACGCCCAAGCAACCGGAATAGTTCCATTGAGACAATTCCACGTCAAATCACTGCTCAAAGAGTGACAATAGGATAAGTCAGACACATTTCCAGAAGTAACTGCAACAGTTTATAACTTGTTTTGATACAGTATTAACAGGACACCACTTTAGACTTACATATCTGTTAAGAAGGTCAGATTGGCAAACTCCTCTGGAAGAATGCCAGTTAAGTTCTGGCTCATAAGTTTGCTACACTCGAAAAGAAAACAAGCATGCATCTGTTTAAGTGATTGGAAAAATATCAAGAAGGAACACCACTCTGTAATGTGTTTTTATTTAACTAGGCCTACATGCTAGTAACATGGCAAATATTGGAGGTAGAACTGCAGTTTCCGCATGTCACATTATTAGCAAAATGATTCATGTTACTTGGGGGCTGAACCCGCCATCCATTAGTTCCAGTACATGGATCCACAGAAAAGTCCCACTCCTTTTTCAACTTGGATCCGATCACACGCAATGCTGCCACTGTATCCAAAAATATATAGCACGTATTAGAAGTCAAATTATACTATGGTACATTCTCTTGCATGCCTTGGCAACTAAAAAGAAACATACAGTCTTCAAGATAAAAAAAAAGAGACAATTCCTTTTGTATGTATATTAGTTACGCATACAATTATCCTTTGGTATGTATATAGTTAATTATTATGAGAAAATGATGTATTCATTGTCAAACTGTGTGAAATTGTAGTGCCAATGAAGGCAAAACCTCGACAGGAATATGTATTGTGCATATTTTTTTTCATAGAGTTTGCTCAGAATGTATATCTCTTCCAAATTGGTCAAAAATAAGATCAGAAGTATACGTACTGGTTTTGAGTTTAATTTTAAACTAATTTACTGATTGCAGAAACGTCATCTTTGGTTGATGAAGGACATCTTGCAGCAGATTTTAACAAATTTATTGAATAATATATATATATATATATATATATATATAGAGAGAGAGAGAGAGAGAGAGAGAGAGAGGCATATCATAAAGAGATTGAAAAAAAAAACCGTCTAAATTATTGTGGAACGGAAGGCAAAGAGTATGCACAGTTCAATCGGAGACATTGAGTTTTCACGTCAGTCATTGAAGTTAGCATTTAATAGTTAGTACTAAGGAAAAACATCAATTTGACTATGTTAGCATTTCCATTGACTAAAAATAGGGAATTTTAGTTGGATACTTTGTGGTCGACCAGTGTCAGTACAGCTGCTCCCACCAATGAGATCAACACTCTTTCAGAAATTAGCCTAGATTAAGATCAATAATGATAAATGGACGATTTTGGTAGTATATGCTTGGTATAATCCTACGTAGTTAGTATAAAAGCTCTGTTGTCATTTCTATCTGTTCGTAGTTCCGTTTACACTTCTGAATCTTGAAAAAGAGACTCTTTTCAAAAGGAAAGGGCCACGAAGACATACTAATCTCAAAGAAAACAACTTTATTCACTGAAAAGAGTAAAAATGGGGGCAACCCCTTTACCGGAAGTACAGAAAACGAGAAGAAAAATCAGAAGGTATGAGTTCAGAGGTTCGGTTCCAATTTGAGCAATTCATAGCTAAAGAAACAACTGGTAAAAATTAACGGAAAGCATATGTTGGCATACAACCGCAAGTTCTTTCATTTCGGATCAAAAGGACAAGGGAGAAGCACGGCGAACCTTCCTCCGGTGGCAGTCTCTGCGCCTCGCAGCCGAGATCCAAGCAGAACACCAGTAACAAAACAAGCGCAAGAGGAAGATGCTTGAGTAAATGCATGCCGCGGGTTTCGTTCATCTCCAGTCGCGTCGCTGCCCCCTCGCGTCCCGCGTGCTCCAATCGAGTAAATGCCAGCAGATCTAGGACCGAATGCCTGAACGAGCCACAGATCATGACAAAATAAAGAAAGAGGCCACATGATAGGAGAGAGAGACAGGAGCTGAAGCTTCATGGGCAGTCAACAACACTCCGTGTTCGGTAGGTAATGAATAGGTGACGGTGATGGATGGGTTTCAACTTCGAACTATAACTCTTGGAAATTTTATTCGGCAACAGATGAAATTTATTATTTTATAATCATTTATAAAGAGATAAATTAAAAAATTATAATTACAATGCAAAAAGATATTGTCTGACTTTGTCAAGATTCTAATCCTTATTCAAAATAACAGATTCTATCTTTAACTAAAAAATAAAAAAATTTATTAAAAATAATAATAATAAAATTTACGTCTTAAAAGTTACATTCTTTCTAAAAATTAATTTTTAAGATTAAGATTATAAAATACTCTTTAAATTTGACTCGAGTCAAGCCACCAACTTTGATTCAAAGCCCCGGCCACCTAACTATTAATGACTTGATAACTCACTTATATAATAGGTAAAATACTCTTTACCTATGTGTTCATAACATTTGTTATAGACATATTAACAAATTACAGTGTTAAATTTTATTATAAATATTAAATATTTGTTAGAAAATATTTAAATTAAATTTAATAATAATTTATTATATTTATATATATATATATATATTTAAATTTGCACGATACACCAATATTAAATTATAATTTTCATACTTTTTACAGAGTAGTTGATTAGATTTTTAAAAAACACGTGTAGCGCTGTGATTGAGACCCATCACTAGTTTGATAGCATCAGCAGTCGCTCCTGCACAATTCGACAGACACATCGCTTTCATGCTGCTCGCCACGCCGACGCCGACGCCGACGCACCGCCGAATCCACCGCCTCCGCCGCTCTTCCTTTTTTTTATCACCAAACGCCCGCAGTGTTTTTTCCTGATCCATCAAGTCCGCATCCTGCGGTGGCGAACCACAACCATCATCACTATGGCTGATGGATGCGATATGCCTCCGGGGAAGCCGATGTCAGCCGAGAAGACGGTCATCGACAAGGGCGCGGAGATGTTGCAGTCGCTGAAGCCTGTGAAGCAGTTCAAGAAGCAATTCTCCAGCTTCGCCCTCTTCTCCCACGATCCCATCCGCCAAATCGAGACCCACCACTTCTTCTCCCGCCTCAACCACGACTTCCACCAGTGCGCCGTCTACAACTCCGACTCTTCCTCCGCCCAACTCATCGGTGAATCAAATCGATTACGAGCAATTCGACATTAACCGACTGAAAGAACTAATTCACGGTCGCAGGTGTTGAGTACGTGATATCGGAGAGTTTGTTCGAGACCCTGTCGCCGGAAGAGCAGAAGCTGTGGCACTCGCACGCGTACGAGGTGAAAACAGGGCTCCTCGCGTGCCCGCGCGTGCCGGAGAGTCTTTGCGGGAAGGAGATCGCGGAGTTCGCGAAGACGTACGGCAAGTTCTGGTGCACGTGGCAGGTGGACCGCGGGGACCGCCTCCCGCTGGGTCCCCCCGCGCTGATGGAGTCGCCGCAGGGGGTGAACTTGGAAGGTGTTCGCCCTGACTTGGTGAAGAAGCGCGACGACAGGTACGGGATTTCGACGGAGGAGCTGAGGGAGAAGAGAGCGGACATCGAGGAGCCGGAGATGATTGAGGGGTCGAACGCCGACTACTGGGTGAAGCACAGGAAGGGGTTCTCGGTGGACGTGGTGGAAACGGCGATGAAGCTCCGAGCGCCGTTCCCGTGACGGAGCTGATTGCCGGTCTCTGTGTATGCAGGTCGAGGAAGGAGGGATCTGCTGTAATGATGCTTGAACCGAACAGTTTTAAAATAAGATCGTAACCTCTCGTTATCGATGACGAACTCCTTATCAAGGACATTTCTCTAGCATTGCCAATTGGACCTTCATTCGAATTTCAAAAACATTGATCAACAAATTATATCCTTCAATGCATATATTTTTTATGATATACTTAAATCTTGAACTTGAAGTAGATATAAAGAGAATCTACATTTCTTGATTAATAAGATCTTGTTGTAATTTATTGAGATGAAAAAGAAAAAGAAAAAAAAAAGAAAAAATCCTTTTTCAGCACATGAATATTGTGGGATCAATCTACTAACGGGCAAATCGATAATACCAAAAATATAGAGATACCAAAAATATAGAGACCTCAGTGGCAAAATGTAGCTTTTAGGAGCTAACTGAACTTCAATCTTCGCTAGATTGAACCACCTTGAGTAGGGGTGAGCAAAAATTTGGTTAAATCGAATAAATTGATCGAACCGAACTAAATTAAAAATTCAGTTTGGTTATTTCAAAATTTTAATTATTTTTTTTAAATCAGTTAATTCGGTTCGATTTCGATTTTAAAATTCTTTATTTGATTAAACCGAATAAATCGAATTAACCGAATTAATCAAACTAGAAAAATAATTCATAAATTTTAAGTAAATAAATTTATAAATCCCTAATTCATTAGTAAAATTTTCATAATATTTAAAAAAAATTGGTTAATTCGATTGAAACCCGAATTAATGGATAAAATATCAGTTCAGTTTGTTCGGTTTTTATTGAAAAATTCAGTCGGTTCAGTTGGTTTGAAAAAAATCGATTTATTCAATTTCGGTTAATTCGGTTCGATTTAGTTTTAATCGAATACTCACCCCTACCGGCGGCAACCATCTTCTCCATGCCGGTGAGGTCACCCTCGCAGGCGAGGAACAAAAGACGGATGCCGAGAGTTGGGTCCGTGGAGGAAGAAGGCCCTGCGTCGTTGCCCTCACTGATCTCTTCGCTGCCGACGAGGGAAGATTGCTTCCCGTGGGAGAACCCGCCATCCATTGCTCGATCGTAGATTGCAAGCTCGTAGAGGCTTGAAAATTGGATAGGAAGGGAAATTTAAGGGGACGAGAAGAGGATCGCTGGCTCGGAGGAGCGCCATTGACGTCGCCCTGGCTTCCATACTCGAGGGGAGGGTACCCTACAAAAACCCTGAGTATCGGTTAAAACCGCCCCTCGAGTACGGAAGCCAGGGCGACGTCAATGGCACTCCTCCGAGTCGGCGATCCTCTTCTCATCAAATTAGCGACAGAAATCTGGTTCGGTCGCTAATTTAGCGATCGAACCGGGTTTCGATCGCTAATTTAGCGATCGAACCGGGTTTCGATCCGCTAATTTAGCGATCGAAACCCGGTTCGATCGCTAAATTAGCGACTAAACTCCAATTCGATCACTAATTTGGCGACCGATCCGTTTCGGTCACTAAATTAGCGATCAAACTCCAATTCGGTCGCTAATTTGACGATCGAACCATATTTCGATCGCTAATTTAGCGACCGACCAATAGTTCAGTCGCTAAATATTAACGATCGAATATAAATTCGGTCGTTAAATTCTTTCATTGTCATCCAATCCAAAAATTATCGACCCAATTAAAATTCGGTCACTAAACTAGTGGCTGAATTTACAATTCAATCGCTAAATAGCGACCGATTAAAATTCGGTCGCTAAAATAGCGATTGAATTTACAATTTAGCGATCGAATTTTAATCGGTCGCTAAATTCATCACTATTTGTGGGTTTTTTTGTAGTGTTTGAATCTAGCTAAATGAAAAGGCATTTGAGTTATCAAAATAAAATGGGAAATTATTGAACAAATCTGCTGAAACCAATCTCTCTTGTCCAAAGATGATTGCTAGAAGTATGCTTGTAATATTCATAAGTAAATTGATAATATGTGGATATCAATAGTCTTATTGTTTCAGTTAATTAAAAACAATCCAGTTAATTAAAGTCAATCTTCTCAGTATTTCTCCTATCAGCCACTAGAAGAAGCATTACGTTGCAAAAATGATGAAGTAGCCAAGATTTTGAAGGATTATGGTGCACTGGAATTCTATTTCGATCGTTAAATTAACGATCGAATTCAAAATCGGTCACTAATTTTAGCGATCGAAATAGAATTCGATCACTAAATTTAGCGATCGAATTTAAAATTGATCGTTAAAACTAGCGACCGAATTTGAATTCGATCGCTAATTAGCGATCGATTTTGAATTCGATCGTTAAATTGAATTACGATGAATTTTTTAACGATTTTTTTTCGATCGCTAATCAGTCATTAATCGGATTTAGCGACCGATTAGCGATAAAAAATTGTCACTAATCGTGGGTTTTTTTTTATAGTGTGGTATATCATCTAGAACTTTTTCACTCTCTGGAAAGATAAGAGTTGAGTGTTGCACCTTTTTTCTCTCTCTCACAAACTTATGTCTTGAATTCTTTTTTTTTAAATGTTGATTGCTTCTATGAATGCCGACATTGCTTCTATGGTTGCTGAATATGAGATTGACCCCACTGATATTGATTTAGGAAAAAGTGTTGACACAGCTGAGGTATAATTCACCTCACACCTGCAACTATGTAACAAGTTGGTCTTAAAATTTGCTTTGATAGTTTGATTTTTTTACTTCTTTCATTGTCATCCGATCCAAAAATTACCGATCCAATTAAAATTCGGTCGCTAAATAGCGATCGAATTTACAATTCGGTCGCTAAATAGCGATCGAATTTTAATCGGTTGCTAAATAGCGACCGATTTTAATCGATCGCTAATTAGCGATCGAATTGTAAATTCAGTCGCTATTTTAGCGATCGAATTTTAATCCGTCGTTATTTGTGGGTTTTTTTTTGTAGTGTTTGAATCTAGCTAAATGAAAAGGCACTTGAGTTATCAAACTAAAATGGGAAATTATTGAACAAATCTGCTGAAACCAATCTCTCTTGTCCAAAGATGGTTGCTGGAAGAGTATGCTTGTAATATTCATAAGTAAATTGATAATCTGTACATGGATATCAATAGTCTTATTGTTTCAGTTAATTAAAAATAATCCAGTTAATTAAAGCCAATCTTCTCAATATTTCTCCTATCAGCCACTAGAAGAAGCATTACGTTGCAAAAATGATGAAGTAGCCAAGATTTTAAAGGATTATGGTGCACTGGATATTCTATTTCGGTCGCTAAATTAACGACCGAATTCAAAATCGGTCACTAATTTTAGCGACCGAAATAGAATTCGATCGCTAAATTTAGCGACCAAATTCAAAATCGATCATTAAAATTAGTGACTGAATTTGAATTCGATCGCTAATTAACGATCGATTTTGAATTCGGTCGCTAAATTGAATTACGATGAATTTTTTAACGATTTTTTTCGATCGCTAATCAGTCGTTAATCCGATTTAGCGACCGATTAGCGATCGAAAATTCAATCGCTATTTTTTTGTAGTGTGGTATATCATCTAGAACTTTTTCACTCTCTGGAAAGATGACGTAACGACCCTCCTCCTTACTAATAGGGGGATGTTACTTATACCTTATCATTATTAAATTATTGGTGGAAAGTCCAATAGATAAATTCTTAAAATGGAATATTCTTGAAATAACCAAAAAGTTACTATTCTTAATTACTAGAAAACTTGTTCAAACAAAAGATGCGGAAGCAAACTAATATAAAAGATATGATTAATACTAAACAATGTTTTGTATTTATCTATTAATTCTAATCCGCTGTTCCGCCGCCACACACATCGAACACTGCTCCTGCTGCCTCCCGTCACTTAAACCTTTTTTTTATCCTCTATCTGCAGTATAAGGAAATGCAACTATAAGCAAAGCTTAGTAAGTACATACCTAGTCTCACAAAACCACGACAATCATTGCATGCATTCTTTTGTAATTAAACATGAAGAGACTTGTAATTACAAAGACATGTACTTAAACAAAAACTATCTGAACATGGAAATACTTGTAGTGTCTAGGAAAATTTTCTTAGCTTCTTTATATTTGAAAGTCCATACTTTTGAAAATAGTAAACATACTTAAACATACTTATGGGCCCTGGCGGAGTATCCATGCGCGCATCTCTGATAGAACTCGGGGTAGCTAGCCACCGAATGCTACCAGAGGACTTATCTTATCAGGCGACCTTTGGCCTGGAATTCCTTTCCTTATGGGCGACCTTTGACCCGGAATTCATTGTGGGCGAACCTTTGGCCCGATACCCGCCTCTTAAAAGTAAAATACATTTCTTTACATATCATAACGTTCTTAAACTTTCACTCAATATAACTTTATCCTTTCATCATTCCTTTATCATGCTTTACTTCCAACCTAAGTAGGAAGAATAATTTACACATTCATATTCGTGGTTAAATCCTAAATCATATTATGAAAAGAACATACATATATTCCTACTTTAACATGAATCAAGGGAAGAACACATAAATACATTCATGTCTAACACACATCATGTCATGGAAAGAGCATACATATAACTACATTCATGCTTAACAGAAATTATGTCATGGCAAGCTTAACATAATCATTGAAAGAACCACACGGAAACAACTTATACTGCAGGTGAGAGATGTACTTACCTTGTCTGCTCACTAGGTTTTAACGCTAAGGTTTGTGAAATCGGAGTTCTTCCTCCGAGGTGCTCTAATGCCTTCTTCTCACGACCTAACAAAATCATGACTATACTCAACTGAAAATCTTTAACATAATCTAATTACTTAACCGGTCAAGAGTTAACCTAACCCTAATTAACTTATCCTTTATGAATCCAACAACTAATCAACTTAACTGATAATCAAATCTTAATTAACTGAGTTAAATAAATAACTAATTAAGCAATTTCTAAATCTATACTTATTACTATATCGATTAACTAATTAATCAACAATTAACTAATCACTTGCTAACTACCAATTAATTAATTACTAATTCAACAATTAACTTATTAACTAACTAATTATTAATTATCCAACCATTAATTACCAATAACTGATTAGTATGTAATTAACCAGATTAATAACCTAATTAAACTAATTCAATCAAACCAACCTTAATTAATCAAACTAACTTCATTTAATTAAACCTTACCTTGATTAATTAACTTAATTGATTAATACTAACTGTGCTGCGGTTGTCTTCTCCACGCGAAGCAGACGCGGAGGCGCGGGTCGGGCACCGGCGGAAGCCGCCTGTGTTGGCTGGACGGCGGCGGTCAGGCGGCGTTCTCTGTGCAAGGCGATCGGGGCGGCGGCAACTGGGTTGCGGCGGGCGGCGGCGTCTGCTCTGCTTTTCTACGCGGCGGCGCTCGTGCTTCTCCGGCGGATGGCGCAAGGGAGAAGGGAGGCGGCGGCTACTCTTCTTCTTCACGCGGCGCCAGTGATGTCGCTAGTCCTCTCCACCCAAGCAGGCGACGGCGGCGATCAGCTTCTCCGGCTCGAACAGAGGCGGCGGCGAGAGAGGAATCGCGAGCGAGGCGGCGCGGCAGGGCGAAGGCTCCCGTTCGGCTAGGGTTCTGGTCTTGGTCGCGGCCTCCTCTTATAGCCCTCTTCGTCCCGGATTTTCCGCCGGCGGACGCGGGCGGCGGCGGGCGTGGTCGCGCGGACGAGGTCGCGTGGGCGCGGTCTCGCAGCGCAGGGGAGAACGAGCGGAAGGGTTATAACGAGGTTTACACAGTAAACTCCCCCAATTAAATTTAAACCCATCGATTAAATCCATTATAACGATTGAACCGAACCGGGTTCAATTTTGGTTCACTTGGTTTACTAACCAAACGATCTCCGATTTGGTCAAACTTGGTCTCGTTGGATTCGTCTTCGCGAGACAAACCTTTTTATCCAGTTTGTTTTATTAAACTCTCTTCTATTGTTTAACTAAGGTACTTTCATTAGAATTTTAAATCTAATTAAAATCCTAAAATAGGGAGAAATAATCAGGATGTTACATGAGAGTTGAGTGTTGCACGTTTTTTTTTCTCTCACAAACTTATGTCTTGAATTCTTTTTTTTTAAATGTAGATTGCTTCTTTGAATGCCGACATTGTTCCTATGGTTGCTGAATATGAGATTGACCCCACTGATATTGATTTAGGAAAAAGTGTTGACACAGCTGAGGTATAATTCACCTCACACTTGCAGCTATGTAACAAGTTGGTCTTAAAATTTGCTTTGATAGTTTGATTTTTTTTTCCTTCTTTCATTGTCATCCGATCCAAAAATTACCAACCCAATTAAAATTCGATCGCTAAACTAGCGACTGAATTAATAATTCGGTCGCTAAATAGCGATCAATTTAAATTTGGTCGCTAAATAGCGACCGAATTTTAATCGGTTGCTAAATAACGATCGATTTTAATCGATCGCTATTTAGCGACCGAATTGTAAATTCAGTCGCTATTTTAGCGATCGAATTTTAATCGGTCGCTAAATCCGTCGCTATTTGTGGATTTTTTTTGTTGTGTTTGAATCTAGCTAAATGAAAAGGCATTTGAGTTATCAAACTAAAATGGGAAATTATTGAACAAATCTGCTGAAACCAATCTCTCTTGTTCAAAGATGGTCGCTGGAAGAATATGCTTGTAATATTCATAAGTAAATTGATAATATGTGGATATCAATAGTGTTATTGTTTCAGTTAATTAAAAACAATCCAGTTAATTAAAGTCAATCTTCTCAATATTTCTCTTATCAGCCACTAGAAGAAGCATTACGTTGCAAAATGATGAAGTAGCCAAGATTTTGAAGGATTATGGTGCACTGGAATTCTATTTTGGTCGCTAAATTAACGACTGAATTCAAAATCGGTCACTAATTTTAGCGACCGAAATAGAATTCGATCGCTAAATTTAGCGACCGAATTCAAAATCGATCGTTAAAATTAGCGATCGAATTCAAATTCGGTCGCTAATTAGCGACCGATTTTGAATTCGATCGTTAAATTGAATTACGATGAATTTTTTAACGATTTTTTTTTATCGCTAATTAGTCGTTAATCGGATTTAGCGACCGTCTAGCGATCGAAAATTCAGTCGCTAATCGTGAGTTTTTTTATAGTGTGGTATATCATCTAGAACTTTTTCACTCTCTAGAAAGATGAGAGTTGAGTGTTGCATCTTTTTCTCTCTCACAAACTTATGTCTTGAATTCTTTTTTTTTAAATGTTGATTGCTTCTATGAATGCCGACATTGCTTCTATGGTTGCTGAATATGAGATTGACTCCACTGATATTGATTTAGGAAAAAGTGTTGACACAGCTGAGGTATAATTCACCTCACACCTGCAACTATGTAACAAGTTGGTCTTAAAATTTGCTTTGATAGTTTGATTTTTTTTCCTTCTTTTGCTGATTTTAGCTTAGTTGTTGCATGATAGCTACTCTCATAGTTTATGCAATGTTTTGGGTCTTTTGGCATCATCTTTAGAATGCTTTTCCTAGTTAGTTATCCATTTATGCTGGTATTGATTAATATGATGCTACTACACTAGTGATTAATGAACCAATAAAGCAAATTGGTGCTCAATCCAACTACATTATTGGTAGCATTATTTCCTTTCACCATTTGGCACTACTTAGTTTTAGTCTATGTTACTTGTACTCATGTACTATTTGACATGGATATGAATCTCAATACTTGACATTTTCACAGAAAGTGTTCCTACATGATCAACAGGGGTATTGATGCCCAAGTAGGTGTGTTGGTTTCATATCGATAAATATTGACCCGTAAAAATAAGGACAAGAAAGGGTTTCGAGAATTCTGTAGGAAAGATAAAGTAGATCTGATCAATCACACTTTGACCGGCAATATATTCCTCAATGGATATCACTTATGGGACTCATTCATGTGTCTAACCAAGTAGTTGAGTGCATATGATGTCAAATGCAATTTTAACATATTATATAATCACGTTTAAATTATTACTTTTTGTCGGAGTTTAGGTCTTCATCTGAAATGGTATTTTATCTTTTGAACTGTACTGACACTCACCGTGCTTCTACTTCTGCATGCTTCAAAGTGTTCCAAGATTAAATCAAATGAGTTGTAGTCCTTCTGCTTGTTTACCTACAAATATAAACCAATCACAATTATAAAATCATTTGAATTAAAATTTTTGAGCAACAAGTTACAAAATTATAGCAAGCATCTCAACTATTCATCATACCTTAACAAATACCACAAATGTGTGTTGTGCATCAGATGTAAACGTTAGTTTTTATAGCATGTTAGATTGACTCATAATTTTTGCGAGGTATTTCAGAAAAAAAAATCTCAAGACATCTGATTTTGGATCTAACCTCGCCACACTTAATAAATATATCTCTATTAACTACTCACAATTGAAGTTAGGTTGACACAATTGGAAATTTAAAATTGGAATAGGCATAGGTACATGATAATGAATGAATTTTAATTTCTTTAATTCTACTGTTACTCTTTTTTACTACTATTAACTCAGATTTGTGCTTCCCTCCTCTTTTTTTTATGGTGTTCTGTTTCCTCGTAATGGACACATGAAATTGAAGGATGTTATGGAAAGAGATTTTTCTTCTCTTGGCTGGTTTTGGATAGTATGACTTAGATGGAACCAGTCTTGATCGATATATCATAAAAACTGTCAGCACAAGCAAAACAATGACATTTTTATTGGTCAGGTCACAATGATGCCATTCGGCCAATGCCTCTGCCCAACACTTGAAACCATGTGCATAACCTTGCAGTCATTGCAACCGTGTAAATTTTTCTACGATTCATTTATGTTGCATAATATGATATGAATAGCTCTTACCAAATAACTTGCAGCTTTGTAGAAGTCAACACAGTGAGATGAATAAACCTGTTTTGAAATGATAGTGGATATCTGTTTCCGTCCAAACTTGTTTTGAAATGACTGTTGTAAAACATATATTTACTATATCAAGTTCTTCCTTGTGTCTAATGTCATTTCAATTAATTTTGATGGATGTCCATTGACGTGCACATCATATATTTACTATAACTAAGATGAAACTTATTGTTTATTTGGGCTAAAAAATTTTAAATTCTTATGCTGGAAGCTATTTATTAAAATTATTTGTTTCATTCGTTTATAAAGTTTATGTTTTCCATTATTTTAATCTGTACATAACATTGCCTTTCTTCTTCATTACCAATATTTTCTTCTAGGAAAAGGTTGTACCAGCAAAATGGCAGGCATTTCAAGTCGGTGTTAAAAAGTTAAGTGAAGACGCAATAACCAATGTTGACAAAGTGTGAGTTCCTCCTCTGATTCTGGATATGTTTGATATATGGGTGTGTTATTACTTTCTACACTTGTACGTTTGTGCTTTGGTTAGTCTTTTCAATCCAAATCCAGTTACACTTAAGAAATTTGAAAATTTGGTCAACTGGTCTAGGTTATAAGCACTTTCATGGGTTATCTCCATCTTTTGTTCAATTTTATTAGTCTAAATCTATCTGGTTTGTATGCTCAATACCTTGGACTCATAGCTTTGTGTTTGACTAGTCAATTCCATCTAATTTTTTAACAAAAAGAAATTACCATTTTGTTTCTGCTTCAGAAGGGCATTTAAAGATGAAGTTGCAGTGCTTCGACAAATACGACATCCAAATATTGTCACCTTCTTCGGTGCTGTTACTCGAAGTCATCCAATGATGATTATCACAGAAGATTTGCCTAAGGTTTTCTTCTAACTGTAAAATAAACTTGGTATTGAGAAGGATTTGGAGCTTCCCATGAAACATTACATTTTTTCTATGCACTTTTTTTCCCCCTTCTGTATTCCTGCATATATATTAAATAGGTTTACTTACAGTCACTCAAATATTTCCTATGTAATTCATTGGATATGTATGATAATGTAATTATTAATGTTAAATTTGTTAAAAATACAATATCTATTCATCCAAATTAGAAAACTAACTCAACTTTTCATCCTAATCACTTGCCCAAAATGCTTGACTTCAAGTTAATTTTTCTCATTACTGCCTATAAGTTCCTTCATTAGCCCACAATTCCCTATATGGGGAGACTATTTTTTGGTATCATAATGTTTCCTATGCAAGATTTGACGTTCTCGACAATATCCAAAGTCTAACCCACAATGAAGAATCCTCTCTGGTTAGAATGGATGCTAGGATGTTGACAACCTTGCGTGATTTGGTGTATTATATTTTTTAAAAAAGAGTTGGTTTACTACACTAGTGCGTTTCATATTATTCAGTTTTCCTCCATGTGCAGGGTGACTTAGGGGAATATCTCAGAAAAAAAAAATCTATAAAACCACTATTAGCAGTTCGATTTGCACAGGATATTGCAAGGTTTGTCACCTTTTTATGCTTATTATCCTTCATTTTGCATAGGTGTTTTGGCGATGTGGATAAAGCATGCATGTTTCTAATGATATATCCTTCATCGTACTGAACTTTTAAAAGTTTTTTCTCCTTTTAAACTGAGTATAACCTAGTCCTTATTGAAAAAAATGTCAGAGGAATGAACTACTTACACGAGCACGAACCTGAAGCTATAATCCATCGTAATCTTCAACCAGCGTAAGTTTTTGCAAATTTCATTCATTTTCTCTGTTAAACTCGTGAACTTATTCTAACATTTACTACAACCTTCTCTTTAATATAAATATTGTTGTACTATTTCAGAAATATTTTAAGGGATGAATCCAAGCATTTGAAAGTTGCAAATTTTGGCCTCTGCAAGATGTCTAAAAAGTCAGGGACTCTAATAGAGGAAAGACCATATGCAACTCTAGGCATCACTTGTAAGTGCTGAAATGCTTTCTTAATCTCTTTCTCAATGTGTTAATGGATTTTTTTTTTATGCTTTGTTGCTTTAAAATTTTAACTTCATATGCTTCAAAATTTTTATAGCCGTATATTTGGAGAAGGTAAACAGATTTTTGTGACTCATTTGAGTTGATTTTGAAGTACTTTGTAGTGTGTCAAACTTGCTAAGTATTGACATGGTACCTAAACTGGATTAATTCCATTTGAAGGCTGAAACTCGGATATGGGATGGTATTTTAAACCTTGATATTACCAAATGTATACAGGCAAAAATAAATAACAGGTCTAGTTGGTTCACAACCATTAAAGGTTGGGGAAAGCACCACCTTGTTGCATCATTCTACTCTTAAAATTTTGGTTTATAGTTCTCTTTGATATTGTGACTTGCTACATGCAGGCAGGTATATGGCACCGGAAATTTATTTGAATGAGGCGTACAATACAAAAGTAGATGTCTTCTCATTTTCTTTGATTTTACAAGAGGTAAATACTCACTTTCATTTCTACAAGTTTAATCTCTTTGAAAGTTAATATGCCCGGTAAAGTTGCTGAGCCATCACCCTTTTGAAAATATAGCTCGGTAATGCAAGTACACAAATAAACTCTTTTTAAAAAATTGTCAATTTAAATGTATTCCCACATACTATTTTTAACACACCTATTTTATTTTGCCACTGTCTGCGAGATGTGGTCATTATAAAACCTATAAACCAAACCAGTCATCATATCTCATTGTTCATTCATTCAGCCAATTATACAGTTCTTGTTCTTCAAAAATCCCCTTGTTCACAAGATTGTTAATAGAGGCAAGTAAGTGGTAACCATGTGTAGCCAAACGGTGTCAGAGACACACTTGTGCTTAAATGACTGGTTAGAAGACACGCTCCAGGAGATATTATATATATATATATATACTTTAAGTACTTGAGACTAAGGTATAATTTGAGCTATTTGAGATTATCCTCTTTAACTCATTGGTTAGTTGTATCTACAGGATGTATGTTCTCAAATGGCATTAACATGTTTCATTCTTTACCATTGGTCTTTTCTAGATGATTGAAGGATGCCCTCCTTTTCCTAGTAAACAAGAATTGGAAATTCCACAAGCCTATGCAGAAAATATGAGGCCACCTTTCAGAGCATCAACAAAGTCGTATGCTTATGGACTAAGAGAGTAAGACTTGTCGTCACTTTAATATTTTTTTTAATCAAAGTAGTGATGGATTATTGTACTTTTGCTGATAAATTGTGACTGATAACATTTGTTTAGATTTTAATTGCAAAATTAGACATATCATTTAATACATTCGCTTTGCTGTATGATAATTGATAAGTTGTTCCTTCAGAGAGAAGATTTCTTACTGTCTCGTGCAAGAATGAATTGTAATTTGAAGGGTTATGTTAAAAATGCATTGACGTCAGCAACAATTGGCGTTGCCTTTATTTCTCTTTTCATCCATTGAGATTTTTAGGAGAATTTGCTCATGAATAATCCCATTACAGTAGCTGATCTTTCCACATAGTGTTAGCTTTACTGCTATTTATTTCCTCTGGTCCGGCAGCATTTATTGGTTATAATAAAACCAAAAAAACCTTGGTTATATCTCCTTTAGTTTAAACTATCTTATGAATTATGTGATATACATGATTAGGTAGATTATCTTATCCAATAAAACATAAATGAGAGAGAGAGGCTTGATTCCCTAGATTAACCACATAAGATAACGACAACAACTACAACCAAGCCCCCCTCCCCAGCATGGTGCAGTGGCAAGGTGTTCAGCAACTTAATCAAGTACTTACGATTCAAATCCCAACTATGATGCACCGCAAGATAATTCCTCTAGTGGGATGAAAATTCTGGGATGTTGGCTGCTGAGCGAGGAGCCACTTGTACTTCCAGATTTACCTGATTGGCGAACAACGGAAAGGTCGCCCACTTTCAGGATTAGTTGGGTCTAGAAAGGTCAGATAGATACCTACATTATCAAAATTAAAAAAAAAACAACAACCAAGTCTTATCCCACTAGGTGGCACATAAGATAACAATTAGGAAAATTGATGGTCGTGTCTAGAACATGGTCGTGGATAGTTAGAAACTTTGTTTTGTCTAAGCTACTGGTATAGTACACAGCATGCCTTTTACTGGAGCTGAATTTTTTCACCTAAATTAGTAAAGGATGATTTTATATATTAGACATAATTTAGCTAGTTCTTGTTTGTCTGTTGTGGCTTGAACTCTCGTTTGTGACCACCGGCCACAGAGAGACTGCATGCATCCGTATGTGTGCACAAAGAGAGAGATGTTAAAAGGTCACCTAATATATTGCTTTTCTGTAATACTGTATAGAAATTCCTTCCTTTTATCAGCAAGGATTGATTTGATGACATATATGAGTTTTTTCGTTTAGGTTAATTGAGCATTGTTGGACGCAAAATCCCGCTGACAGGCCAACATTTAGAGAAATTATTCAACAACTGACGGATATAGAAGATAAAATTGTTCGGAGAGTAACAAATAAGGTAAATCTATCAGTTGCAAGACAGATCGTGCAAGTGATTCATCCAATGACCGGTAGAAATTCATCGTGAGTTCTTTTCAGTTTACTTTAGAAGGTCAGAAGAAGAAAAAAATTGATCTACAATCCCTTTCTGGAAACCACATTTACTTGTTTTTAGATCAGCTAATTACCTAAGCTTAGCTGTGATTTACTTGTTTCTTCCTGAATGACAGAATTTTACAGAGAAACAGTTTGCCATGTGATCATCTTTTCAGTCAATATATACAAGATTAGAATCTTTGTTCTGCAATTTGAAGATTTATTCTTAATCAGACTAACTTGATATTACCATATGTTGGAAATATGGATTTAGCTGGGAAATCTTTCTGACTGTCGCACGTGCATGCACTAATACCCACACACTCACACGTTGGGCATGCACCTGCACTAACTTTTGCCTTTGAACAACTAAAAGAGTGCATTAGAGATAAATTTGATACCTCACAAAGGTATGGTTGATACTTCGCTAGGTCATGGCCGATTCAATTACAACTGTCATAAATCTTTTGAGTCAAACAAAACAAACACCATGCTGAAAGACAACAAATACTTTATTGTTCAACCAACAGAGATCTTAGGGACTCTTCAAAAGTAAACAATATCTCAAACAAATATTGATAATATCTTTATCACTCCACTTAAAGTGACAAGTTTATATTAGAAATAGGACCAGAATTCCTGTGCCATCAAATAATATAACAGGATTCAGACTCGTACAAGGTGACTGATGTCCATAGGGTATGCATCAGAAGGTGATCCAGCTTTATAAGATCTCCTTCCAACGATGATATTCCCAGCTTCCGTTGGATGGAAGGCATCGAAGAACAAGTAGTCCTTCCTGTTTGAGCATGGTGATTGGTAAGGCAGACATGTAATCTGCCCATTGTTCCTCCCCACCCCACAACATCCCCTGTTCGTAACAGTCAAACCTGAAACAGCAAATTAATTAATCCCTGTTAGACTTAGTAAATTTTGTCCTTTGTCCATGATATATATATATATATATGGACTACCGTAAGATCTAGCATTTTTGATAATGTCCTCAAAGATTCCATAGCCATTGATATAGATGAAATGTGCTCCATCCAAGGTGTTGAATTGGTCCACCAAGTTGATCAGCTTGCCATTGAAGATTCTGATGGCGCTGTTGATCTCCTCGACGCAGGTGACTCCATTGGGGCTGTGCTGAGCCAGCTCGTTGGGGGAGCACCCGACCTGGCCAACTCCTATCAACGCCACCTTTCTCGCTCCATAGTTGTACAGAGTCTGAAAGCACACAACAAGAAGTTTAATGATCAGCGTCTAGCAATTGTAAACATAATTAGTCAGGTAGACGCATAGTTGACATCCCAACAAGTGATGCCAACCCCAACATAATTTTGGCTGCTAAAGGAGATTTATACTGAGTACTGACCCTTAGCTGTTGAGAATACTGTTGGATGAGCACATCGGCAAATTGCTCAGGAGTGTACTGTTCGCCGGTGTTGTAGAAGGCCGGCATGAAGTAGTTGTTGAGGTAGTCATTGCTTCCCATGCCAACGGAGAAGATGCACTTGCTCAGGTAATTGGCTGCAGAGTCCTCGTCTCCCAGAATGCTCACCATTTCCTCCACTGCTGATTGGTAGTTCTGCAATTGCCCACCAAATGGAATTCTGCCACCCTGCAAACACCAAATTTTGACCGCATGAATCTCAAGGTTTAAGTTTATAGAATTAGAGGTTTGGTTTACTATATAATCTGGAGAGTTGAAGACATGTTTAGTAGTGTACCAGTTGGCGGCCGGTTTCTTCTCTGATTCCAGCGGCCGCAGAAGCGAAGTTGGCGCCGGAGAGGAGTGCTCGGCCTCTCGTGGTTGCGTAGGGCGGTATGAAGTCGTTAAATCCCAGAAGTCGAGCTGCTCAAGTCGAGGTTTTGATCAGGAACTTCATAAACTTCTTGTTTGGAATCTTTATTATTTACTATCTAACTATTTAACATGGAAACAGAACGATGAAATGGCGAGAGCAGATTGAAGAACTAATAATCTACACACACAAAAAGAAGTGAAAATCACTACCAATAACGTCGACGGTGGTCATGCCATTGGTGAACCGTCCGCTGGGACCATCGAAGTCGATGCCGTATGGCGGGTAGTTGGCAACCGCCAGCGACCCCATGTCGTTGTTATTGCCATTGTCGACGAGCGAGTCGCCGAAGATGAAGTAGCACGGCACTTGCGGGTCTGCCTTCGCCGGCAACCCCAAAACCAACAGCGACACCACCACGGCCACCACCACCACCGCTGGTGCTTTGCTCCTCAGCTCGCCCGCGTGTGCCATTGCTGGGGAAGTTGGCTGTGCAGGGGAAATGAAAGGGAGGAATAAATAGGGGAAAGGAGGAGGAGATGGTGGGGGTCCGGCACATTAAAGTGGTGGCGAGGTTAACGTGGATGGCGTCATTGCCCTGCTCTCACAGTACCAGTGCAGTCACTGCATGCTGCTATCTTCTGTGTGAGGTAGGAATGCGCTGGTGGTTTAATGATGGTTTGTTGATAGAAAATAGCATAGTTAAATCTTTGGTTTCAGAGAGAAACTGGTAATTCGGATGAAAAATATACCATCTTCTATCACATTGTGGATTTATAGGGTTCCTGTTGAATCTGCAAGGAAATAAAGTTCCAGTGCAGAAGATGTGAAACTAGTTTGCAGCTTCTACATTGTACTTCAATTTTAGTCTAGAAGAAAATTTAATCTTTACCCAAAAAAGTGCTTCTATAGTTTTTCAGAATCTATATTGGAGTTTTAGGCAATGTTGCTTTGGTTTTCTAGATTCATTGTACTGGCAAAGTGTTGAATCATCCATAATTGCCCATATGGCCGAGTTCACGTGTCTTTTATCATTCTTTTTCTTCAGTCATCACGTTTTGGTTGATGATCTTGTTCACAGGTTGAAGATTTGCCTTATGAATAATCTAGAACAAGGAAGTTGGCATATTGGACTCACTTAATCATGGATCGTTTGAGCAAGCAAGTTAAGATGGATTAAGGTACATACTGCTTTTAGTCGTTCAATTTGCAAACAAGATTCTTGTTTATAAATTAATAGTATTTTAATAATTGATTGCACATTATGATTGTATTTAACAAACAAAATTTTTAGAATTTTGTATCCTCGTTGAATTAGATGAAGGGCAATAAATAAGGGTGTGGTGCGATCCCATCTAACCTTGCCACCTTGCCTTTCCTATTTATGAGGGAAGCAAATGGGAGTCCTAGACCTCTCCCAAGCCTCCTCAATGCCTTTTAGTCATCAATGGTGAGGTCCCTAGCAAACTTCAACTCTTTGGCAAAAATGAAGAAACTGCTCTTTGATTACTGTCAAATGGGCACCGTATAATTTATTGAATGGTAAATAATTTTCTTGAAAATGTTTCTTTTTTTCACTTGGTGCTAAAATTCATCTTATTCCAATAAAAGTATCTGATTATTCATTTTTCAGACTGTTAACTATTTATTCCAATATGCTTTCTTTCAGTCAAGGTGTAAGTGAGATGCTGCGTTCCAAAGCGAGTTTAAATTACTTAAGTTAGTTGAATCATCTCAATCTTCTGCCCTCGGGACATAATTGAATTGGTTACAATTGAACAGAATTATTAAAGTGGACAAGAATCGAATCTCGACGAAGTTGAGGCAATGCCCTCTCCGTCATGACCAATTGCAGTTTCTCGATTTACCTCCTCACAGATGATCATAGGATTAACCATATAGGATCGCTCGAATGATAGATTTTACCTTTTGCTGAAATAGTAAAGTCAAATTATTGATTGTGCTTGCTAGCTGCATGTCATCCATCATCAATTGGTTCTTGTTCTATTGAATTCACAACCTTAAAAAGCCCAACTGTACTTGTAGAAAATCATTTACTACAATTGAAGGTTTCTTTCCAGCACAGAATTAATTGTGCTTTCACGTATGATATTTAAGATGGAGCATAAATACATTGCGTCTTAGTTTAGATAGTAAGGATTTTGAAAGTTGTAGTTGAATATCCAAGTGTTTAAGAATCTTCATAGCTCAGTTGATAAGAATCTTCGAAGTTATTATCATAGTCTTATGTTCAAAATTCACCTTCACATCTCAAAAGTCTTATCAAAGTTGACACTGTCGGGTTAGAATTCAATGCATCACAAGTAGAGACGGGCATTTTTCTTCCCAGACAAGTCTCATGAAACCCCAATTCAGATAATGCTTTCACATGAATACTACAGAAGAAACAACAACAACAACTATCGTAATAAAAACCTATCTTCCTCGAACTCTGACACTCCCTGCCTCCTCTCCATCACCAAGCCAACCCGGCCTTGGCTCGTGCCACTCCCAACGCCCACCTAATTTTAGCAGCTCTTGATGGAGTGAGTAAGATCAGACCAACCAACCCAACCCTCATCAATGCGTGTTGACTCCAGCAAGGAATTAAGCCATGGAATTCATTCAATCTCCCTGACTGCCACAGCAACTGCGTCAGTGGCACAGACCAAATCCCAGCTGCTGTATTCAATTCATAATTAGGGAAAGAGAATCAGATGGGTTGTATACCACATTAATAAGTGATCTGATGAAGGAAACACAAATGTAGATACAGAGAGCAGCACATGGATGTGTTCCATGCATCAAGTTGAAATAATGGAAGCAGTAATTGCTACATCAAGGAAAGTTAGGATCCAACTTCCAGCATATTTAGCATTTGAGGCTGTCTTTTCTCTCGAATGCTAGTAGTTACCTTGTACGAGTTTCTAGTTAGTGAGCTAATAGTTAGCATTAAGTGTCCTCCAACTCATAATGATGGGTAGGCTTCTCATCTCATACTATGGAATAATAGAGTAAATGTGAAGTGGTGAGTGACAAGGAAGGAACAAGTACGATATTAACTTGAAATGATGCATACATGGCATGATATCTACATGTTAATGTTTATTTCTAAGTTTTCGCTCTGACCCTCTTTTTTTAATCTGAGGATAGGGTCATACTTGTATGACCTTATTAACAAAATATAATAAATGTAGTGAGCTTTCTTCTACTTTAAATAAGAGGGACAACAAAGCTGATTTCCACCAAATTAAAAATGGTGTTGGCAAGAATTAGGAAGGTTTTTAATGAAGTGAACGAATCATGACCCAGCTGAAAGAATTATGAATGAAGTGGATCCAGTCAAGCAAGTGGAGCCTCCTTATCTCCTTTGATGAGTTGAAAGTGGACCATCCTTGTAAGTTTTTGTTTGTTTGTTAGTTTGTGTGTGTGTGAAGTGGTTCCCATTAGAACATATTGCAGGAGTAAAGCTTCTCAGAAAATGGGCTTATGAATCTTATTCTCCATTAAGCCATCTCACTAGGGTAAGAGCTTCTTAGAAGTGAGCTTATGGATATTCCACATCAAACCCTCTCACTAGAGTAAAGATTCTCAGAAGTGGGATAGTTGATCTTATTCTCCCTTAGACCCTATTAGGAGAAAAGTTTCTTGGAAGTGTGGCACGTAGACAAGAGCATTTGCTCCTTCCACTTTAAGGGAATTACCTATAAGCTCTTTAGGAATCTTGAGATTTTCCTCCCCTTTGTTGGCATGGTTACCATCCCCGAATTGATGCCAAGTTTTGCATATGGCACCTTCTCGCTACAAGTGAGCTAGTCAAAGGAATATTAGTCACAATAAAATAGCTCCAACATGTGGTTGTGATTCATATACTCAAACTAAGGAAAGTTAGGACAATTAGGTTTCAGAACTTCTGAGAATTGGCATTTGTCTAATTTTATTTCCTTTGAGAACACAGTACACAGTAGTCCTGATTGCTCACAAGTGAAGAAGTGCAACAAAGTAAAGCAACTTGGAAGTCTGAAACTGAAATAGAGAACATTGTTTTAAAAAGCCAAAAACTTCGAATTATGCAGGTTGATGAGCTTGTGCAATGAGAGACTGCAATATGTAAGATAATTTTAAAATTGCTTCAAAGTACTATTTACATAACACTAGAGATGCTAAAATTGCTTTTAAGAGTTTTAAGATGCAAACTAAATAATAAATTACTTTTACACAATACACTTTAGTTCCAAGTAAAAAATTCAATACACTTTTAAAACGCAATATCAAAACCATCCTATATCATCGGACTTAATATGAACATAATGAGATATTAAAAGGGTCACACAGTGCATATGAAGGGCTGCATGGTACTTGAATCTTCTTCTAGATGACCTAGATATATGCATAGGATTAAGCAAACTGATATCTATCCAATTCACATATAGAAGCTGAACTCACCTTCTACAGCATTCAAACAACAATAATCTGTCATGATCTCATCCTCATCTTCCTGTTCCTCCACTTACTTCCTGTACCATTCATGAATTGAAAATAAAAGGCCTTCAGAACCAAACCCTATCTTCCTATTTGCTCAAAAGGTTATATATGTATGTTACCAAAACATGAACTTCAATTTTACAAGTTCGAAGAGGTTGTCCAGCTGTATCTTGTCATGGTTTGAAAGCCACATTTTCAATATATCTTAGCTCTTCATCCAGAATGCATACCATCAATTAATCTTTCAAAATGAACTCAGAAAACTCAAACTTTTCCATTATCTCATGGTTCTTGAAAGTAAGCTTTTATATAAAATCACTGCTTTTCTGTCTGCTTTATGGCCTCATTTTGTTCTGGAAAGATATGTTTTTCTCCCTTTCTCCATTTTGTTTTTGCCCAAACATTGGGTGGAAACAAATGAGCCAATTACATCCGTCTTAAATTTTATAGAAAAAAAAGGAATCTTTGTATACATGTCTTCAGTATAATTGTATTATTTGAATTTTTGAAACATAAGAAATAATAACATAATTATTCAATCCACCCACAAATTCATCTTAAGGGATGATTAGAAAGCTGAAAATTGGTGCATTGATTTTTCTTCCCTTTTTTTCCCATTAAATCATTTGCTGTCTGCACCTTCTTATCCATCCTTATAACCAAAAAGAAAATATCCCTTTATCTTGATCCCACAAAAGAACTAGCAGGTAGCTCATCAAAAAGCTGATAATTTGAGAAGAACATAGAGAAGGCTGACAAATTGAGTAATTCTATAGTATGAAAGAACATAGAGAGAATCGGGCAAGGTTTCTTATCCACTCCACTGTAATGTTTTTAACTCTGACTGGAAGTTATAGTTTCAAGTGCTGATTGAAATGGGTCGACATGACTAGTAGAAGTCTGACAAAATTCGAACTACATTCAGTAGAACTACTAGATATTGAAAATTCCTAACTTTATAAGCAAATTGATCATAGTCATCAGTATACTATGCAGTCCTATGCAATGCCAAAACTACTTAGCACAAATGTTTTGCGAACTCAAAGAACAACTGAAGGGAGAAGTCAAATTACCACGCCTTGCATGTACTTGATTCTAAAGCTCTGCTTCACTCGAATTGGAGGAGGAGAACAGAAGATCCTTAGCTATTCGAAGTAAGCCTTCCAGGTCTGCAGCACCAATTTCCAAACAATCCTTCAGAAGCTCCCCCTCCGCCGCCTCCTTCTGCAGTATCAAGATCATCTCCCTCAATGGCCCCTGAAAGAGTATAAAATCCAAAACTTTATCAAAGTGTCAAACTCTATCCAATACAAATTAGCCCTAACGGGAGCATACCGATCTGGAGAAGGTTCGAAGTAGGCTTTTGAACAAGGGGTCGGCAAGTCCGACGAGCTCCCGATAATTACGAAGCGCCCACCTCGCCCTCTCGGCTCCGGACTCAATCCTGCTCGCCTCTGCCAGAGCCTCCATCAGCCGTGCAGCGGCGCGGGAGACCTCAGCCGTCGGGATCCCTACGCCTCGCCAAGCGTAGTTCCAGGCGAAGTCCCATCCCAACGACCAGATACCTCCTCCAGCTCCTCCTAAGAGGCGGAGCTTGTCAGCAATCCTACGAGCGCGGTCGGCGCCAGCGAGATCGCCCCGCGCGGCGCGAGCGTTAGAGACGCGGCTAAGGAGTGAATGGGAGAGGGAGACGAGCGTCCTCCACTGCCCTAGATAGAGGCCTTCGGAAACTGGAGAGGAGGGCAGGAGGATGAGGAGAAGGAGGAGGAGGGAGACAGCGAGAGGACGACACGGCGCCGCCATCGATGGACCTTCAGACCTAGTTTACTTCCCGGGAGAAGAAGGCTCGCCGGGAAAATGTATATGTATTACCATTATAACTTCATAGATCTTTCCATTAATTTGAACTATTTTAAATTGTTTTGAGATTTCTTTTATTTTATTTTCCCCCTTCGTTTATCATAGTTTTCTCACATTAAGATCTCATTTAAAAATGTATAAATGCCATCTTAGAATAATGAATAAATAATACAGGACAATTAGTCAAAATTGATGATATAAAATAAAATAAAATTACTTATATATTTTGATTTTAAGGGTAATATTGCCCTTAAAATGTATATATCCCTAAAATAAGTTTTGCAAAATGACTTCAGTGTGTTCCCACTTCCTGTATCCAACATGAAAAATAATAATTTCCTCAAAAATAGCAAATCTAAAACTACTGTTTTTTATGAAATTTTAATTTTAATATGCATATATGATGTTAAAAATATATTTTAAAAATTTAGAATTTAGAATTTAGAATTTAGAATTTAAACATACTTATATGCACAATTTGTTACGTGTCAACAATTAAAGAAGCTGAGTAGAACAAAGGTAATTTTAATTTGTTCCTAATTCTTTTCTTTAAAAAAGCTAAATATATTATGTTTGAGTGATAACATCAGGATTTTCCTTTTGTGACTCACCATTCATAGCCTGAAATTTCAAATGCAGTGAACTCACATAACTGCTAGATGGTAAGAAGGCACTGCTATTGCTTATATCCTCTAGCTCGAGAAGATGATCAATCTGATTTTACAAAAAAAATTTATCGACTATCAGAGTAAATTGAAAAACATTCAAGTGACCCATCCAAACAATACATTTTTTTGAATTTACTCTTATGATATGTCGCAATTGAGTCTTGAATCTGAAATTCTTGAGATCCGTCAAAGGGTCTTAATCATTGCACCGTTAGCCTGGGGACATTGAAAAATACATTTAGTTTCTAACGAGTAGGATCATTGGCGTATGATTGTAGCTTCATGTTGCACGATAAGGCTATTCATACTTGTGTTGAGCTAGTGAGTTGTTCGAGAATGATCATATATTTGAAATTAACAAATTGGCGCTCAAACAAGGGAATCTTCAGTAAGCCACCGAGTATTATCAACAATGCAAACGGATTGCATCTTAAATCTTAGATCTGAAAAGATGTTGGAGCAAATTGGATGGTAGTTCTTTAATTTCTAAACTCATTGAGGTCTTCTATCTACTGAGGGACCATTTGTACATGGTGATTATTCGTGAAGTTGAAACCGACCGAAGGGACTATAAATTGCGGTTCATGTATATTTTTGGCACTCGCAAGTTGCTATTGAATCGATTCGACTCGAGTAAGATGTGCACTTCCAGTCTCGTTGAACTTGTTAAACACTAAGCACTTTGAGAAGGGTTGACCAGAAAGCACCCAAAGTAAAAGATAGAGTTCAATCCACAAGTCCTCCTCTAAAGCTTTAAAAGCGTGCATGACCGAAGATGGAAGAGTTGTGAGGTGAAAGGAAGAAGAAGCATGCGTTGATCAATAGACATGCAAAGACTAAATAGCTCGAAAGGAACAAGCAACACGAACATGATGGTCCATGCGATTGATTAGGAGAGGATCGAGTTAGAGGAGAGGGATGAGCCAAAGTGAGTGAGGGGTCATGATCGATCCCACTTTGTGGGTTTGACTAAGTGAGTTTACCTTATGTGATGGAATTGGATTGGATTGGATTCTGATGGACCAACCATATGCCATCATTGTGAGGTAATTAAGGATGTCCATGACCCAACCCAATGTAAGACAAGCCGTTGCAACGAATAACAAGTGATACAGACATGCTTTTCTTTCTTTGACATGCTTTTCTTAGTATGGTGACGACTAAGACGCAATGGGATTGCGAAGTTAAAAGGCATGCTAGAGACGTAAAGAAGAGCACAATGGGAATTTATGCGGTGCTGATCGTCGGATTTGGATCGGTAAGTATCGTAGTGGTGTTTAAATCATCTATCAATACTTTAATGGAGTCGATTTTTGGATCGAAATTCTTGGAACAATGTATCCGTTTGTGAATCTTTAGGTGGATGTCTACATCCTGAAGGTTAAGATGCAATTAGGAATCTAATTCTAGGCATGCGCAACCAACACACTGTGGATTTTTGTGTTTACCATCTTGTAGCTACAGTTGCAACTTATCCTCTTGGATTTTCATAGTTGTTCATAGCTAGATATTCAAATATCCCTAGATTTTCTTTTATTAAATATATATTATCATCTATGGCAATTTTTTAATTCATGCCTTTATATAAAAATTGTTTAAACCGTTTTTTTTCTAAACAAACTGCTCTTTATTTTTGTCTGATTAAAATCATAGAGGAAACTAATTTATAAGCTATTAATATAGAGTTGATCCCTTTTTTTAGAATCTAAATCATTAAATTATTCTAATTTTGCAGAAACGTGAAATTTTCACCGTGCTAATTGCTTCCCAATGATTCTGAGCTGCATTTGCCGAGTGATAATTGGCAAGAACATGGTAAAAAATAGAGATGGATGCAATCAGTCAATTCCTGATATTGAGGGCCTGAAATGGTAGATAATTCAATAAAATTAATCATTGCCTGTTCTTCCCAACACAATTTAAAATCCCTTTGGTTTAATCTTTTTCTTCCCTTTGCCCTATATAAAGCCAACTACACCACTCCAACAATGTCAAAATTCGTTCAGAGAAAGAAAAATAATATGAAATTTCCACTTCTTCTTCTTCTTCCTCCTCTCTTCCTCCTCATCCTCTCCTGCTCTGCTTTGCCTGATCAGCAACGCAAGGTAAGTTCAGTTTCTTAACTGTACCGCCAACCTTTCCCCTAAAAACAGCATCAAAGACGTTTTTGGGGTTTCAGGTTTATGTCGTTTATCTAGGAGAGCACAAAGGGCTCAAAACCAGTGAAGAAATTTTGGACGACCATCATTCCCTGCTCCTCTCTGTCAAGAACAGGTGATCAATTTAGCCTCATCGTGATGCCATAATCTTTGATTCGTGTTTAAGATTTAAACATTTTTATGATCAGTAAAGAGGAGGCCTTGGATTCCATAGTGTACAGCTACAAGCACACCATCAATGGCTTTGCTGCATTACTCACTGAAGAAGAAGCCAGGAAACTGTCCAGTCAGTAACTAGTCATTCTCCTGTCCAAATCTCTCTCAATTTCCTTGTATTTTCTTTCCGATCACAAGATTCATTCCATCAAAAACAGATACGGAAGGGGTGGTTTCTGCCTTTCCTAGCGAAGGCAGGCTGACACCACACACAACCAGGTCATGGCAGTTCATAATGCAGGAAGAAGGGTTCAAAGTTTTGGACAGTGACTGGGTGCAAAAGCCTAAAAAGGATGTCATCATTGGCATGCTGGATTCAGGTTTGTTGTAGTATTACGTTCGACAAGTCAATTATACAATCCAAATACATAAACAGTTTCTGAATAGCGAAGTGGGGTTTGGTTTGATAGGCATATGGCCAGAGTCTGAGAGCTTCAATGATAGAGGAATGAGTCCTCCTCCAAAACACTGGAGAGGAGTCTGCCAAGAAGGAGATGCATTCAACTCTTCTCACTGCAATATGTAAGTCTTCTACTCTACATGTAATATAACCTGTAAAATGTTCAGAAAAGAAGAACAAAGAAGTAACATAAGAAATCTTCCATAAACGGTTTTAACTGGGGAGATTTTTACATATGAAAAAAGGAGGACATGAAAAAGCTGGTTTTCTGAATTGCTTGCAGTCACTAGCTTTGGCTTTGGCCTTTTGGCGATGACGACCATGAGTGGTTTCTTGTCCGATTTAGAGAGTGCAAACAAGGCGCCAGTCTCGTGCTTTGGCAGCTTCTTGACACACACCGATGCTTGTCCCTCGTGATCTCTCCAATAAATTATATATATATTTATTTATTTAACATAAAAGACTAAAATATTATGTTTTGCTTCTTTAGTTTATAAAAATAAATAAAATATTCAGTCATCTTTTTATATGTGTTGCACACGTGACTTTGACTTGCAGAACACTTGACCATTCAAGCTTTAACAGCTCTATATAAATTCAACTAGATAGAATTGAATATTAGGTGTTTTATTTTATTTCGAAATTCAGTATTATCAAAGGTTCTTCATCAATTGTTGGTTGAAATTAGAAAGTATGCATTTTTAAGAGGAAAAGAACAAAAAAAAATTGGTGTTTTTTAGGATTTAATGGATTCGTTAAGGATTGATGATGCAATTAACTGCCATGGGACAGGAAGGTCATTGGAGCTCGGTTCTACGTGAAGGCGTACGAGGCGTACCACGGCGCGCTAAACCGCAGCACCGCCTTCCGCTCCCCCCGCGACAACGACGGCCACGGCACCCACACGGCTTCTACCGCTGCCGGCCGCCCCGTGGCTGGGGTGTCGGCCCTTGGCGGTTTCGCCCGCGGCACCGCCTCCGGAGGCGCCCCCTTCGCCCGCCTCGCCGTCTACAAGGTCTGCTGGCCCATCCCGGGCCCCAACCCCAACCTGGAGAACACCTGCTTCGACGCTGACATGCTCGCCGCCTTCGACGACGCCGTCGCCGACGGCGTCGACGTGATCAGCGTCTCCATCGGCGCCGTCGGCGCCCCGCCCACCTTCGCCCACGACGGCATCGCCATCGGCGCGCTCCACGCCGCGCGCCGCGGCATCGTGGTATCCTGCAGCGCCGGAAACAGCGGCCCGATGCCGTCCACCGTCACCAACCTCGCGCCTTGGATGATCACCGTCGCCGCCAGCAGCATCGACCGCGCCTTCGATTCGCCGGTGCTCCTCGGCAACGGCGTCTCGATCATGGTAAAAATTTATTTCAACCGAATCAATATATATATTTTATTCTAATAATCAATACAGATTCTAGCAATTCATATCAATTAATTTTGTTGCAGGGCCAAACTGTGACGCCATATGCTTTGAAGTCTTCAGTTTCTTACCCTTTAATCTTCGCCGGCGACGCCGTGGTACAGGGCACTCCGGCAAATGTTTCCGGGTACATTTCTCCACCAAATACCAGAAAACAGAGCTGGTTCGACCGGTGCAAACTGATACATTTCGATTTCATGCTTCAGGCAATGCCTGCCAAATTCTCTGGACGCCAAAAAGGTTAAAGGCAAGATCGTGACGTGCCTGAGGGGGGCAGGTCTCCGGGTGGCCAAAGGACTGGAGGTCAAGAGGGCCGGCGGCGCCGCCATCATACTCGGCAACTCCGTCCCCAACGGCAACGAGATCCCCGTCGACGCCCACGTCCTCGCCGGCACCGCCGTCTCCTCCGACAGCGCAATCGCCCTCCTCAAATACATCAACAGCAGCTCGAACCCGACCGCCAAGATCACCCCGGCTCGGACCGTCTTGCACGTGTCGCCGGCGCCCGTCATCGCCAGCTTCTCCTCCCGCGGCCCCAACCGGATCGCACCCAACCTTCTCAAGGTACATCAATTACCTCATAATTAATCTTCTACGTACTGAATTTAACTTCAGTATTTTTAGCCTGATGTAGCTGCGCCAGGGTTGAACATCCTTGCGGCATGGAGCGGGTCATCTTCTCCGACGAAGCTCGAGGATGATCGTCGGCGCGTCAAGTACAACATCTACTCGGGTACCTCGATGGCATGCCCCCACGTTACCGCCGTCGCCGCCCTACTCAAGTCCGTCCACCCGAAGTGGAGCGAAGCCGCCATCAGATCCGCCATCATGACCACCGGTACGTTAAATCGAGCCTCAAAAATAACGGCGGCATATGCTCAATTCTTATTCATTCGCATTGTGTTCTTCACAGCCACAACCGAGGATAGCCTAGGCAAGCCGTTGACCGACGCATCGGGTCAAGTAGTGGGCCAATTGGTGTACGGGTCGGGGCACATCCGTCCTGAGCACGCGATAGATCCGGGTTTGGTGTACGATGCCTCCTACGAGGATTATCTTCTCTTTGCCTGCGACAATTCCGGGGATCAGCTAGACCCCGCCGTCCGCTGCCCTAGGAACATGCACGATCCCTTCGCCCTCAACTACCCGTCCATCGCCGTCGGGACTCTGTATGCACCTCAGACGATCACGCGAACGGTGACCAACGTCGGCAATGGCTCGGCCGTCTACCACGTTTCGGTCGTGGAGCCAAAAGACGTCACCGTGAAAGTCGTGCCGACAGTGCTGAAGTTCGAGAAGATCGGACAAAAGAAGAGGTTCACCGTTACGCTCTCGGTGAGGGGGCGATTCGATGTCGATTATGAGGAAGGCTCTTATACTTGGTCGGATGGCATCCACGTCGTTAGAAGTCCAATTGTGGTCTCTGTTTAAGCTTCCTTCTCCTTTCTTCCTCTTCACTCTTTCTAATATTTATACATTGTAGCTGAAGAGTTGAAACTGGGAATAAATGGATGGCAGTTCCTCCAGAACAGTTTCCATACTTTCTGAAGGAGAGTAAGTAAGAACTCCTCCGACAACAATAACGTTCGCATGGAGTGAGGCATGTTCGAGCCCGTGGGATTTCTAATGATAATATGAATACTTGCTGGTTAATCGAATGAATTGAATAGCATTTTTTTAATCAATTTTTCTTTCAAACAAAAGGAAAAAGAAGAAAAGAAGAGGAGAAGTGATACGTCGTGTCGTCTGATTGCGAATCTGAAACCAGCGAAGCTTTGGATCTTTCACTTCTCCAATACTTTCTATAAGTGGAAATGGCTCCGAAGCTCCATGATCTCGTTTCCTTGCTTTCGCTTTTGGAAATCCTGCTGCATCGCTTCTTTTATGAACTAGCAAACCCTTTTTTGGGTAGAAAAATAATTAACTCTAGATTAAGATTTTGGATCCAAGATGATCACTAATTAATGCTATGTTAATTAATGATTCTTAAGTTCAAATTAAGCTAAGCTAGCCCACGAGCCGCCACCCCAGCATCCTGAATAGTGAATAGATCTTCCACTAGATCCGCTGGATGTGTCAGATCGGTTGGAGACCAATCAAGATTTATCATTGACTAGCCTTCTAGCTTCATGAATTCAAGCGAATCTTCGTTTAGGTTGAAGATGCCGAAACTTTGTTCATATATAAGCCGTTTGCAAAGTCCTGGCGGAGAGAAAGCTCAGTCAAACTAGCTCAGAGTTAACTAAGATTCCGTAACCGAGAAGCTTCATGCTCGCTCCTCGCTTTACCCTGCAACGGAGTCGAGCAGACTGCGACAACACAATCCAAGCTCGAGCGTGTCGCGCAAACAAACCGTCACCCATCATTTCTCTTGCTTTCTTATTTGCTTGAAGCCTTGAACCTTCTCTCAGGCAATTAATGGCGGTGGGTAATGCCCATAAACCGACGGTTCACTCGGTGTCGCCTCCTTCAACTCCGGACAAAAACCTGTATCACACCATCAAGAGCTCCACCTGCACCTGGTGCTGCTGCCGCTAAGGAACTCTCACATCCGACATCACAACCGCCGTACGCGCCCCAACAAAAGACAAACGAGTTAAATAAAAGCATGGGAATCAAACTCATGAAGCAAAGGCTGCCATGCACGCGCTTGCGCCCATCAGGTTGCGACCTCTCTGTTAATTTAAAGTGAGCAAATGTTGCCAAATCCATGTAAGTTAGTTCGAGTGCCCAGGGCTGCTTGCACTGGAGAGGTGCTTCTTTGTTCGGAGGAAGAACCGGAGGGAGGGATCATATGATCAAATGGGGAGAGGGAGAACGGAGATAAAGAGGATCGAGAACGCCAACCAGAGGCAGTCTACTTTCTATAAAAGAAGGGATGGCCTGTTCAAGAAAGCAAGGGAGCTCTCTGTCCTCTGCGACGCCGACCTCCTCCTCCTCCTCTTTTCCTCTTCCGGCAAGCTCTATCAGTATCACTCGCCCTCTGTTCCCAGGTGACTCAGACTGCATCCGTGTCTCCTTCCATTTCTATCGATGTATCTTCCCCTTATTTAATTCCTAGCTTCGTTCATCTACGAGATGCTATTCCCTTTTTGCTCCAATTTAATACTTGCTAATTCGGTTAAAAGCGCCAAGGAGCTGATAGAAAGGTATGAGTCGGCCACCCAGACAAAGATTTGGAGAGACTATATCGTGGTATTTATTCTGAAAACATTATTCCTCACAATGTTTCAGCTGTGCGAGTTTGATTTATAATAGTTATTTATGTTTCTATGTTTAGGAACGCAATGCGGAGATTGTGAATGTGGAGAAACTGTGTGACGCTTTAGAAAGGCAACTCAGGTTCATGAATTTCTATTCTGTTATAAGAACGCAAAATGTATTCTTTAAGCTTTGAGATGATTAAGATTTAATGATCGCTAACTGTGTATACAGGTTCATGAAGATCGACGAGGGACAAGAGTACTCCCTGCCTGAGTTGAGCAATCTGGAGCACAGCTTGGAGATGGCCATCAGCAAGGTTCGAGTTGAGATGGAGAGGAAAATAGGAGGGCAGATGAACAAGCTGGAAAGCATGGTTATTTTGACTTGTTTCGATCTTTTCGATCCTGTGACCCATCGTTTTTTTTTTTTTTGTCAAGAACCTCTATGTTGATGATGTTTTCACCATTTTTTAAGGTAAGAGATCGGCAACAAGAAAGATACGGACTCTGTGATAAGGTATGCCTCCTCCTCTTAATAAATATAATCAGTTTAGATTTCAAAAAGTTTCAGTGGAGTTGCATTTAATGAATTGATGGTAGAAAAGCTGCCATCCATTTGGTTTTGTCAGAATGGAAACTGGTAAAATTTAGACGACCTTGATGATGAAAGAATGCGAAAGTTGATCCTTTACGCTAAAGCATACTTGTAGGACCTATAGATCTATAGAATCTTGCTGTGTGCTTTCGATTCGAGGATGTTTATGGTTGATTCCTTCAAACACTTGATATTGACATTTAAGTGAAAGGGGCAAGTTAAACTGTCGTATATAGATCATGTACTATCTATCGAGAAGACTTGAAAACTTTTTCTTTCTATATGAATCAATGCTTTGCATGGAAATCACTGCCCAACCTTTTTGTGAGTTGTAAAAAAAAACAAAGGAAAAGGGAACATCTTCACAACAACAACAAAAAAGTTGAAAACTCAAAGAATTAATGCAATGGATGAACTATGATTATCTTGCAGCTTGCAAGTGTGCAGACACTTAAAGGCATAGAAGCAAATAGATATGCCTCATCCACCCCAAGACTGGAACTGAGATTGGGTACAGATCTTCTTCCATTGCTTGAATGAATTCCTTGGAGTAGTTTTTATTACTAGTCACATCCCTTAACAATCTTCCTTTCTCTCATGCAGGTCTAAACTAATCGACGTTTTGGAGGCAACTTGATTTTATTCTGGCTTCCCAGTTTGATGGATTGGAAAACAAAGAGTCAACTGGCCAAACACAATGTTTCAGTATTGTCTGATCTGTGTTCTGTTATTAAAGTCGTGATTTGGGAGAAGTTTGTAATGTATGCTGATGAACATAACCTCTTTCGATCTTGGAGCTCTAGATTATCCTTGCTGATTGTGAACTTTGCATGTCATTGCTTGAATAGTGCTTATAAATTGTGTGATTCTACACTTTCTTTCAACAATGAAGCCAAGCTCGCGTGATGAAGTTCAATTGAGTTGCTGATCTTTTAGTGGAATATTGAACCATCTGATAAATCCATTTGAGTCTGATAATTTCTTTGCTCCTTTATCACTTCATAGTACTTTATTGTTGGGTTTTTAGTTTGCATTGTAATGGTTTAAAACATCAAATGTATTTGTTGTCCCAAGTGCAACTGCAGCCTAATACAAAACACTGCAGCGTTACACTTTAAACTGCAACGGTCAAAATTGAAAAAGGTTGAAATGCTGCAGTATAACGTTGTACCACGCTGTAGCGTTGCACTAAATTTCTGAAGAGGTGCCAAAGCAAACAGTTGTGTCTCTTTGTGAACCAATGTAATTGTTTGATGTTGGAACGTTGAAAAACGTTTGATAAGTTTGAGAACTCTATAAATAAGTGTTCTTGACCAAATTAACTATAACATTCTCAATTCCTATATACAAACAATCAAAGAACTTGCTACTTTGTTGGTTGAAGTCTATTGTATCCTAGAAGAGATTGCCCATATAAATCCGGTCAAGCAAGATAGTGGGGGCATAAACTCTTTAAGGAAAGTGATTACACGCCTTAGACTCAATTCTTGATTGATTACATTCCTTGGTTAAATCCTTTGTTCTTGGAAAAGGTGACAATAGAATGAAATACAATGAGTTTCTTGATCAATAGAATGAAGTCTTCATCGAGAAGAATACTAATAGTAAAATATCGTCATGAGGCTCTTGCACACATTATTCAGTAGAAATGCTGAATAAATTTGTCAACAATGGCTGCAATTTCTTCTTGGCTTCATGGAATTTAAGTCCATTGTGCCAGCAATTTAGTTGCAATCAGTGGAGACACCATCACTTTCTTCAAGAAAACTACAAAAGAGATGCGTCACTCGTACAAACCAACAAAGTAGTTTCTAAACTCTTGTCTTCGAAGTCGCCTCCTCCTTTCCCGCCCTCACCCAACTCCAACTGCATCCTCGTCTCTCTGTTTTTGACTCGAAGTCCTCAGTTGTCTTCTCGCGTAATTTCACAAACAAATCAGCCATGTTTGACGGCAGCCATGGAGTGGCAGCAACCGGAGCAACGCCCGCCGCTGCCGCCACCTCTTCGCCTTTATCTCTCCCTCCCAAACCCAGTCCATGTTCCACCTTCATCCAGGCCGACGCTGCTTCCTTCAAGCAAGTAGTCCAGATGCTCACCGGCTCCACCACCGCGCCGGCTTCGGCCGAGAACCCGGCCATCCGACCCAGGAAGCCGTCTTTCAAGCTCTACGAGCGCCGCGGCGGCCTCAAGAACCTAAAGAACCAAAATTCTCCGTCTGTTTCGTGGAGGAAAACGCCGGAGATCCTCCAGCCGTCGTTGACTCTTAGCCCCGTCACGCCGCTGATCGCCGATCCTTTCGGGCGGTCGCCGCGGCCTGCAGGTGCCGATTCGGCCGCAGGAGCGGCGGTAGCCGAGAAGGGGTTCTCCATGCACCCTTCGCCGACGATGGGGAAGCCGCCACGGCTGCTCCCGCTGTTCCCGGTGACGTCGCCGCCGAGAGTGCCGTCTGCTTAATTTGGCGCATGATACTGCTTCAGTATTGCGACTTCCTTGCATCCATCTCCTCCTCTTCATCTCCTGTTCCGCACAATCAATAATATTAGTAGAATTTTTTACTCAATTGAATTCAAAGAGTTCTTTCTCCGATTTTTTTCTTTCTTTTCTATAAAAAAATAAAATTTGTATAATTAACGCTCCACACGATCAGCCGACCATTTGTGAGAAGTTCTTTCTTCCTTTCTTTCTTTCTTTTCCTTTCTTTCTTTCTGATTAAGTTGAATTTTTGTCTCGTCACTTTATTTAACTCTACACCAAAAATTCATTTGTCAAAATTAAGAGGAGGCTTTACATGGTGGCCATCGGATTAGCCAGATAAAGAGGAACATTTAAAAAGATAAATTAAGGTCAAACTGTTCTAAATTAAGGTTAAAATGTTCTTTTAATATTAAAAAAATGAATTATTTTTTAATTTTTAAACTATATATTTATACTATTAAAACGGACGGTCGTTATCTCATCAGAAAGCATCACGGCACCGTTATGATGCTCCGATCCTCCTCGATTAATAAACTATTAATTTGGAGCACGGTCGACCGGATCCAGAGCGAGGACGAAGCCGTACCGGGCTTCTCTCCTGCCCTGTCCACGAGACAAGCAAGCGAATTGAACCGTCGCCATCGTCCTCTTCTTCTCCCCACGTTCCCAGGGCACGACCACCGGCGGTCGAGGTTTCGCGCGTGGGTACCGATGTGCACTCGGCACTTTGATTCTAACCTTCGCTTTCGTTGCATTTGCTATTTATTCCTTTTTGTGTGGATTAAATTTTTTCCTATGTCGCTCGTTTGCTCGTCCTTCCTGGGATTCTGGAGTTGTTTTGGTTGATAACTGATTGGTCGATTGTGTGATAGGGTTGGCGGTGCAGGCGCTTGGATCCGGGGATGGCGGGATCGATTTGGGGCGACGTCTCAGGAGACTAGAGGGCTTAAAAATCTGATTTTGGCGTCGGATCTGGAGGAATCGCCTCTGGAAGAATGGAGGAGGAGCAGAGTTCTTGGGTGCTGAGGTCGACGTTTGCGCACGTCACGCACAACGCCCGTACGAGATCGGTATCCGAACGGGAACTTCTGGCCGAGTTGTCCAAGGAACCGGATGATGCTCCCTGTGAGCTCCCGTCTAAGAGCTCGGTCGCGCAATTACAGACACAGAACTCCAGAAAGAGCTTGAATTTTCGACGCGGTGACCCATTGGATCGGAAGAAGCCGAGCAACCTCAGTGCCGATAGCTCTGATTTCTCCTTCTATCCTGAAGGAATTCCCGCGTTGATATTAGATGGAATGATATCTGCTGAAATTACTAATTCAAGGTTTCCACTTGACGATTTTAAAGCAGAAGGAAGGAGATCTAAATTAGTTGCTGCTTCTTCTAGTAGGGTGAAGTTAGATGCCAAACAACATTGCCAGCAACATTCAAAACCTAAGGAAAGGTCAATATCGCCTCTTCCCACCACCAATCTTTCTGAGGCCTTTAAGGAAGCTCGTTTGGTCAAGAAGAGGTCTTCAACCCCGCCACCTTCCAAGAAGAAGAATGATAACGCCCGTGGAAACCATGAGATTTTTTGGAGAAAAGCTTTGGAGAAGAGTCATCATAAACATTCATCTTCCTTCAAGGCTCTTGATAAGTCTGGGGCTCGGAAGGAATCTTCATGGCCAGGTTGCTTTGATCATGGAGGAGGGAAGGTTGCTGCCTTGGAGATGACAGAAAAGTGGAATGTTGATCTTTGTGAATTATATTTTGGGCTCAAGTTTGCTTCCGGTGCTCATAGCAGATTGTACCATGGTATCTATAAGGGTCAACCTGTCGCTATTAAGATTATTAGGCAACCTGATGATGACGATAATGGATTGTTGGCTGCTCGACTTGAGAAGCAGTTCACTAGGGAAGTTACAATGTTGTCACATCTCTACCACCGCAATGTGATCAAGGTGCATTCCATGATTCTTAACTATTGCATTTGTCTGTTACATATTTAGTTGTCCATCAAATTAGTTCTGCATCAACCTGGTTATAGTTGCTTATAGCAGTTCATGAGCTTCACAAAACCCTTTAAGCAATTTCAAAATTTGATTTATGCAAGTTGGCTTTTCCCACAATTCTACTAAATTTTCACACTATATATATATATGGAACATCATGTCATTTGAAACAGAGAGTAAAATCATTCACTTTAACAGTTTCATCGTCACTAGTTGTACCTACATGATTTGATCAGATGAACTTCTAATTCTCTAAGCTCTGATTACATGATGACATGCCTACATCTTTTTCTAAAAGAAAAATCAAGTTGGCCAGTTGTCCTTTTTTATATTGCACGTCAAATTTTCTTGTCATTGTTGTTCTTGTTTTCCATCTCGTAGTTATCCTTTGTATCATTTTTTGCTCTATGACACATCAAGAGACCATAGTCATTGGAAATTTACCTTCCTCCAGATGACAACCATTATGTGGCACTTTGCCTAACTATTTTCTGAGTATACTGCCAATTAAATCCAATGCTATATTATGTCATATATCATTTCTGCTAGATGTCTGTTTTACATGTTGCTTGCAGACTCTTTGATTATGTTATCCAGTGTTTGAGTTGAATCAGAATGGGATGATAATTTGATGGAAATAAGCTAATGATAGTTTATGAGAACCATGTCTGCAAGAGGACAATGGGGGATGAAAAACTAGACTACTGTTTATGAAGTGCTAGTAAATATGCTAGGCACACAACTCATTTATGAGAGTCCATCTTGAGATTTCCAAAATCAACATTAACCTTGTGACTAATAAACAAAAAATTAACTGGTCAACATAAAATTTGTTATGGCTTTTCCTATTTTACATGTCATCCAACTATTAACATAAACTAGCACAGTCACACTAGAAAGCAATCGGTTCTATCTAACTGTTTGTTAACACATAAACCCCCCATACTACTTGAAGCAATGAAATTGGGCAAGGCAAAATGTTTTTGAAATCTGAATCTCTGCTTTAATCATACCCTAATGTTATAACCTTCTATATTGTTAGTTTGTGATTGCTACTCTTTAAAAATTCACAAGAGGGAATTTGACTAGATGACAGTCTAATCCGTTGTTAATATTATAAGGCAAAATATTTTTGAAATGTGAATCTGTTCTTCGAGCATATCCTATATTCCTTCTATGTTGTTAGTTAGTTGTTGCTACTATTTAAAGATTCATGAGATGGAATTTAACTAGGCAACACTCTAATATGGTGTTAGTATTTTTCCTTTTCTTGCAGCTCATAGGGGCATGTAAACAACCACAGGCCTTTTGCGTTATCACCGAGTATCTTCCTGGAGGCTCTTTAAGAGCTTTTATGCACAAACTTGAGCACAAATCTCTTGCTTTAGAAAAACTAATTTCAATGGCTTTGGAAATTGCACGAGGAATGGAGTACATCCATTCCCAAGGGGTTATCCACCGTGACTTGAAACCTGAAAACATTATTTTTGATCAAGATTTCTGCATAAAGATTGTTGATTTTGGAATTGCATGTGAGGAAGCATATTGTGATGCATTAACAGAGGATGATGGTACTTATCGTTGGATGGCACCAGAGATGATCAAGCATAAACCATATGGGCGGAAAGTTGATGTATACAGCTTTGGATTGCTCTTATGGGAAATGGCAGCAGGGAAAATTCCATATGAGGAAATGACACCAATCCAAGCAGCTTTTGCAGTGGTTGATAAGGTTTTAATTCTATATCCCCTCTTGGTCCTTTCTTATTAATTATCTTAAATATTTTGTCTTCCATCTAGAGGTGATGTATAATAGGATTTAGTCACCTTATCTAGATAATCATGACAATTTTACAAATTTGTTGAGAAATATTTTAGTACTCTATAGAAAACATATTATGGTGAATATCAAGTGTATAAAAGCAATTGCATTTTGTAATGTTAATATATAGATGCTAAATTAGGTGGATCTCATGAGCATTGTTTACCATACACTCTTGAGTGTTAATTCTAAAAATTAAAGTGTATTTTTACAATAATATAAAAATTATAACTCCAAATAGAAGTTTAATTATAAAATCAACATAGTTATTTAATCAAATAAAGTAAATCATCAATGACTTGTGACCAAAATTTTTTTTCCAAATTACATTACAGTGAACTAGAATTAAAAGAAAGTCTAGACCTTTTTCATTGTTTCATTTACTTGAAAATTTTAAATTATAACAAGGTGCTTTCTACACTGTGGTTATCAGTGGCTTATTGATTTTTCAAAGGCATTTGATGTTCACACTTCTTTTCTTAATTTCGTAGAACTTGCGGCCACCCATTCCTACTGATTGCCCTCGACCTCTGCATGCCCTGATAGAGCAATGTTGGTCAATACTTCCAGAGAAGAGACCTGAATTTTGGCAAATCGTTAAGGTTCTGGAGCAGTTCGAGGCTGCTGTATGTCAAGATGGAACTCTAAATCAGCTTCAGAACTTAAGCTGCCAGGATCATAAAAAACGATTAATCCATTGGATGCAAAAGCTCAAAACTCACTCGCACTCAGATAACTCAAGTGCTTCCATGTCCAAACTTTTGTAACTCATGTTCACGTTTGTGAATTATGGTGTGTATCATAATAGCCTGCTAACAGAGAGGACACCAAGAATGTTCTTAATATTTGTTTATAAATTGAAAATTCTTTGTGTTGAGCTTGCATACATGGTTGTGCATGATGATAAATATATAAAAATGATGATCATGAGATGTATGGTAGTACATACAGCATGATTCTTGCATGTTCATTTCTATTTCTTTCTTCTAATTTGTTGTTGTTTGATGGATGGAAGATTCTGGAATTCCCTTTTACAGTTAGATGAATGAAGTTTCAACAAACTTAAAATGCAGATGACTTAATACATATGCTACAACTTGCCTTCTTGTGCTTGTTTTTAAAGATAATTATGGGTTCTTGTGCTCTGATTTATTTTTAAAGTTATGTTTTGCACAGCTAAAAGTTCTGCAACATTTTCAATAGCATTTTAGCATTCGTATTGTTTAACCACCTCTCACTTTATTGCGCTGCATTGGTTTCTAATCTTACTTAGGGTGAATAAAAATTCGGTTAAATCGGTCGAATCAAAAATTTAAAATTTCAATTTGATTATTTTAAAATTATATTTTTAAAAAAAACAATTAATTCGGTTCGATTTTAAAATTTTTTATTTAATTAAATTGAATTAATTAAAATAAAAAAATAATTTTATCAATTAATTTATATATTTTTAATTATTGATAAATCTTTTATAATATTTAAAATTTTTGATTATTTCAAATAATTTATTGAAAATTAAATTAATTGATATTTTATTGGTTTATTTTTATTTAAAAATTTTATCGATTTGTTAGTTGAAAAAAAATTGATTCGGTTCGACTTTGATTAATTCAGTTCGATTTTAATTGAATACTTACTCTTAATCTTTTATTTTGAGCTGAATAACTTAATGCTAAATTGAACCGAAAAGAACTATCAGAAAATTCTAATCTAATCCAGGACAGAAATCAAATAAAATGTTACAACTCTTGTATGTGTATCTTCTACTTTGTTATTTGTTTTAGCTTGGGCGAATAACAGTCATATTCTAGGTTGAAAACAAATGACAATAACTCATACTGAATTCACCTCAAACTAGAGTTGATCTAACCAAATTTACCACCAGTTTCCATTGCAATCAATTTGTATGCTCCACAAAGGCAAGCTTATTATCTCTGTGTGTGTGCGTCACAACTTTAGTAGATTCTATCTACCTTATACAATCTGTCTGTATGAGAGAGAGATAGACTAGATAACTTTTGTGAACTTGCATTTATCTGAACATTTATAATTTGTCCGTGAGTTGCCCGTAGAAGATCACTATGATTCACTCCTTTTCTCAACACGCACGCTCCATGCACTTACACGCCCAACACCCTTGGTTCCCTCCTGATCGTTTGTCCTTTTCCAGCTTTTAAATCCGGGAGTGAATTAGGTTTATCAGTGCGAGTACTGAGCCAGCTATGAATATTTAATGCATCGAACGAGTACTAAACCCTAAACCATCAGATAGGTACGGGTGTATCTTTAATTGACTACAGAAGCATCAACCTACAGCCGGGATAGATAGTCCTTCTTCCCTGCTTCAATCATCCATCATCATAATAATTAAATCGTCCTTGTAATTTTAGTTTTTTCATTTTTTTATTAAAAAAAATCAGAAATATCACTATTAAATCTTAGTGGTACGTTAAACTGCAGCTTTCTTTGGTTGACTTGTATACTCGACCAAAGATTGATGTTGATTTCTTAAATTATTGGAGATGAAGAGCAGAGGAGTTCATCTCTATGAAAGGTAGTACTTATTTCATCAGCATATGAGTAAATTGAGATTAAAGTTCTACGATGTTGTATCTTTTACTGTAGAAATGTAAAATATTTCATTCATGTGCTCGATGAACATTTAAAGCTCAATTTATCTCGATAAGTTTCATCTGCATAGGTTTCGCTCGTCTCTACGGGCGACTGGGACACTGGGCCCTGCAGCAGCAGCAGCAGAACCACCGCCACCACCTTCTACTAAAGGGCTCTCTCGCCTCCACGCTCTCGTTGCCATCGGTATAGCTCCTACTCGTTCTTGTTCAGCGCTAATAATTTGGCAATTTCGTATCTTTTTGGCTGCTTTTGATCGATCGTGATGGTCATCCACATCAAATGCACCTCCTCCGAGTCCGAGTCCGGCTCCGGCTCCAACTCCACTGCGTCGACGTCGCCCTCCGCCTCCTCTTCCTCGTCTTCCTCCTCCTCGCCGCCGAACAGAGAGTCTTCTAAAGCGACGACGTCGCGGAACCGCCGCGCCGGTGACAGAAACCGGCACGGCCCGGTTTACCGCGGCGTGCGCATGCGGGCGTGGGGGAAGTGGGTGTCGGAGATCCGCGAGCCGCGCAAGAAGTCCCGCATTTGGCTGGGCACCTTCGGCACCGCCGAGATGGCGGCGCGCGCGCACGACGCCGCCGCGCTCGCCGTCAAGGGCCCCGCCGCCGCCGCCGCCCTCCTCAACTTCCCCCACCTCGCCGCCACCCTCCCCCGCCCGGCCTCCCTCTCCCCGCGGGACGTCCGCGAAGCCGCCGCCCGCGCCGCGGCCATGGTGCAACCGCCCGGCGCCGCCTCCACTGCCAGCGACGCGCCGGAGGACGCCGCGGCCGCGGCCTCGCCCACAGACGAGCTGTCAGAGATCGTGGAACTCCCCCACCTCGACGACGACGAGCTCTTCGGCACGGCAGCGACCCAGTTCGTCTTCCACGACTCGGTGGACTCCTGGACTTACCCGCCGCTGTGCCACGCCGCGGCGAAGAGGACCGTGACGGCGACGATTCCCTTGCACTTGAAGCTCTGTTTTGGAGCATCTAGACGCCATACAAAATCCACAAAATATATGTAAAATTAATCTCTCAATAAAGAAGAAACGCCATGGCATTTCTAAGAACTTCAATTTCATTTGAATGTTGGAAGGAACAGGTGCTGGCTGCTCATGTTCATTACCGCCATGCTCATGCTGTCATGCATGAGGCTGGAAAGGAATTTATGAATCTACAAATTTGAACTGTGTGTTTAGCTTCTCCTTCGTTTCTGGCATATAATTGGGAAGGACTTTGTCTGGGTACCATCCAATTTGAATACCTTTAATTAAGAAGTTTGTTGAAATTAGTTGAAGCATCTCTTTAATGTGCAGATCTGTACAACGATGAATACCTTTCAGAATGTTATTGCTGTAGACTTTTAAAAATATGAAAGGAGATTAGAATTTGCATCTTCAGGCTTTGCAATCCCAACTTGTCCTTCATTTTGATGTTACTCTTTCTCTTTGATGTCTTTTCTTAATTATGTCTGTCAGTAGAAGAGAGATCACTGATCTTATCGAAACCTTTTGATGTAGAGTAGCCTTGAAAAATGTCTAAGGAATTTAACTGAGAAAAGGGATATATTTCTCACGTGAGTAGTAAGATCCATAAGAAAATTAATTGTTAAAAGAAAGTAACACTAAAGAGGAGAAAGATCAATTATATTTAAAGTGTCACAAAGGATCAGAGTAAGTGCTCAATTTAAAGTGTGAACTCCAAAATGATTTTGTAAGAAACTAAGAGTTAAAAAGATTGTTGATTTTGTAAAAAAAAAAAAAAGTAAAATCATGAACATTTAGATCTTGTAAGAAAGAAAGTAATAATAGTGTCATACTTTATGAAAAGAACAAAAGTAAATAAAGATGAAAGAATATTGACAAGACAATCTTAGTGCTTTTTTTTTGATAATTAAAAGAAAGTTGATTGTAAAGAAGAAAATACGTTTTCAACAAGCTTATTAATATATAAAAAAAATATTATTGTATAAGAATGAGAACTATAAGATGTATACTTCAAAACACAACAAATTCATGTCATTCTCCCTTCATTTAATAGACGCAACCTGAATGATTGGACATGTCGTGCATGCAACAAAACAATAAGCATGATTTTATATATCACAAAATGCATGTCTTCACCATTTTACTTCCTATTAAATTTAGAGTAACAAAATATATTTTAATAAAAAATGAATTAATAACTTTGGAAGTTCACGTGGAGCTTTAATGGATAATAATGAAAAACCTAATAGTTTTGTGCATCGTGTTCTTGTAATTCGCCAATGGCCGCCTACTTTGCTTGGCCGATTGCAGTAGCTATTTAATTGACAAAAGCTTAATCTAGCTAATTGACCATTGCCTAAATCCAATAATCGATCGAGAAAAAGTGAGCATGCAATTCCATCCTAGACTTTGTATATCTTTTAACAAAATTCATGTGAAATATTTCCAACTTTTTCTGTAAAAATGGAAATTTATGGAAATAGCCATTTATATATATACTATAAGAATCTTCATCCTAACCATGAATACGTAAGACAGCTATTTACTATTAATTTGCTCTAAGGAAAAGTTGTGATGATAATATGTTAATTATTTATTAAGTATTGGTGATTTAAATTTTAATTATAGTGTAAGATATTTTCCTTTAATTGAATAAAAAAATTTAAGATATTATTGTTAAGATGTTGAGGAGTGATCTTTGAACAAATTTTATGAGATGAAATCGATTATTTTTAAAATTAATCAAATCTAAAAAATAATTATCATTGTCTCAATTATTTAAGAGATGATTAAAGCAACGCACCACCTAAAGATAAGCGACCCTACGGCAAGTAGGACTGTGACATGTATATACTCCCAAGCATGAAGCAACATCCCTAATTATTATTTTCATCAAAAAATACACATATTAAAATAATGCATATAAATTTTTTATTTTAAAAATAGTCTTGTCGTAGTGTTATATTAATATCTACGATTACAATTATTAAAATAAATTGCTTCACATAAATTTTTATCGTATTAAAAAAATTACTAATTTGCTTAATATTATTTAAATATTAAAGTCATTTTAATTGTATCAAAATTATATTATTTTAGTAGATATGATTAATTTAAAATAATTATAATAAAATTAATAAATATTATTTTAATAGAATTAGTACTCTGAGCCACATGTACCAAGCTGGAAAGCATTTAAAACGTGCATCAGGTACAGTCGACCAGGTGAGGGCTGTCTCGTTGATGTGTCAGATTCCCAAATCTATTTTAAGATCTTTTTCAATTGAATAAAAAATGAAAGGGCATTAGCACTTTTAAAAACATTTACAAGATTCCATCAGATAATTTATTTTTATAATACTCTTTATTTTAATATATTATATAAATGATCCATTAATCACTTTAATATAATATTGATAAATATCGATAAAAAAAAATAATTTACAAATGCATTAAAAATATAATTCTTTCAATACAGTTAATGAATACTTTTATAAAAATTAAAAAGAAAAAAGAAATTCCCAAAGAACGATCAGATTTTATAAAAAAATCCAAAAATTGATAAATTCCCAACTCCTTTGAATGATCAGATTTTATAAACAAATATAAAAAATGATACATTTCAATCGGCTATGGATAACGGTCATTTAAATAACTTTTCAAAAAATTCCTCTATAAATACTCATCTATTTTTATAAATTATTTCATTCATTCAAATACATTATTCTACATCATAAATCACTCCCAAAATCTCCTCTATTCTCTCATGGTCATCTTAAATTAATTTTTAATTTTTATTTCCATATTCCTTTTTTATCCAAAAGGGATGAAAATAACATAGGATTTTTTAGAAATTTCATGAATTCTCTTCGGCATAAAGTCAAATCCGCCACCCCAGCAATTCTACACGATCGATTCTACGACCATCTATGAGGAGATCAATTGAGAAACTACAATTAGTCACTAGAGAGGAGGATATTGTCTTGACGAAATTTGACCCTTGTGCACTTCAATAAATCTGCTTCGCAATAATCAACTCAAACATATCCCAAGAACAAAACCTGTCGGAAGAACATGCTTCTATCCAAATTTCACAAATTAGATCAAATTATCAATATTTTCAATTTGCTTCTTCTACTATATTATCTCTAACCAACTCAAACATATCCCCCAAAGACAAAACATGTTGAAAGAACATGCTTCTATCCAAATTTCACAAATTATATCAAATTATCAATATTTTCAATTTGCTTCTTCTACTAAATTATCAATAGAGAAAAATTAAATTATGTAACAATAAGTGCATCAACTTTGTGCCGATTTAGTTGAACATATTTTGACACAATATAATAATAATATGTGAATTAATATTTTATATATTTTAAAATATTTAATTTATATGTTATTTTTAATCTTATGTAAGTGTGTTTTTTTTTCTATGGTGTACTCCATTTCAAATTTATAATAAATTTTAGTTTAAATAAACAACACTAGTAAAAGAAGATAATTTTTTTTTAAGTAATAAATATATTTAATAATGATAATAATATGGAATTACAAGTATAAATTTAAAATATATATATTTATTTAATATAAAATAAAAATGAATACTAATGAGTAGAGAACCTACAAATAATGAAGGTTAATGTTAAAATGAATATAAGTGTATTAACGTTTAAATGACTATGAGTATATGTTGATAAAAGAGAGATGTTGATATAATGAGTATGTAGCATTAGATTTTATATTTTATTTTAAGATGTGACATATACGTGAAATCAATATGGATGTCTTAATTATTATAATATAATATTAAATAATATTGATCAAAATGAAATATTTATATATTTTAACTATTATAACATAATATCGTTAATATTAATCAAAGTTAAAGTTTTTATATTATAATCTCGTACCTATTATAACATATTAAAACAAAGTTATTTTAAAAATTAAAAATATATTAAAGGAGGATGGAATGTTATTTTAATAATAAATGAAAAAGTGACCCTCGTTTTTTACAATTCCAATAAAACCAAATTGATTTATAAGATTAATAAAATAAATTATAGAAAACTTCATCACTAACACTCGTTGAATATTTAAAAATACAATATTTTAATATCCATAACCAATGAAAACATTCCCTTTTAAATCCAGATTATATTTCAAAAAATCAATCGAGCCCTTAACTGAAAATTTGTTTTCAATTCATATTTTTTAGAAAATAGAATAGAATTATTAAAAATTTTAAAAATATCTCCATCCCTAATAATTTTAAATAGATTCAAAAATCTATTTATTTCCAACTTTTAAAATCTATTTCCCAATAAAACGTCGTCTAGAATTGAGATTTAGTTGCTAGTTGCTATTGGGCCAATTGAGGCACAGGCCCAATTATTTGACCTGCCACGGTCGTAAATTATTATTATTTTGATTATTTATCATGAAAAATCATATATCATTATTATTGGATAACAATTCGTCAGGAATTAAATAGCTATTTTTGCATATTAATTTTCACAATTTAAGGTTTTTATAACGCCAGCGTGCGTCGATACTTTTTTTCTCCCACAAGAATCTTTGACTTTTCAAAAAATTGCGGATCAGATACGGAGACATTCCCATCTCTAATTCTCTTCCCCACATTTTTTTTAAAAAAATTATCTAATTTATTCTCGAGTTGATCATTCGGTCTCATGAAATTTTTTTTATCGAATTTTATTTTATTGCGATTGAAGTCGATAGTGGGAAGAGAGGTGAGGCAGACAAGGATGGACGTATCCAATTCACCTGGTCGCGACGAGGGGTCAACCAAAACAGACCCACCACCAGGGGGCGGCATTCAGTCGGTGGGGGCTACTCCTCCGCCACCCAGCGAGCGAGCCCTCGCCGGCGAATCCACGTCCAGGTACGCAGCAGCCATGCCGGCGTGCTCCTCTGTGGGGAGCGCCACGGTCGTGTCTGCCACAAACTAATTAATGGGGAGAGAATCATACGCAGACAGTGAAAGGCCCCAGCTGCTGGTGTGAAATCAGAGACGATGCACTGAGGCCGATCGATTAATTACGCGATCGATCGGAATTCGGACATGTAGTGAGAAAGCAGAGCAAGCAGGGCGCGACAGTCAAAGCCAAGTGGCGAGTATGCCGCATGCAGCAGCTGCGCTTTCTTTTTCTTCCTCCAGCGTTGCGCTTAAAAGGGCGGAGGGGCGCAGCGAGAGGAGCCGCCCAAAGTGGGGGAGGAAAATTACACAGAGATTGAAGGTGGCGCCGCCGCAGCAGCAGCAGCGAGAAAGGCTTCTAATTAATTTTCTTCTGCACTAATCATGTTGCTTCCGTCCTCTCTGTAGTGGACCTTCCAAAGTAATTCATTAATTAATTATCATACGCCAATCGATGCCCATAAAAATATTCAAAGTCGATCGCTAGCTGCAATGCTCGTGCATGATGCTGGAGTGCACTGTATACGAACTCTCCATGTCCTGCTCCTGGCAGCATGGTTTTACTTGGCCATTGACAGTCAGTATGCTCCTCCCAGCTATAATTTTCAAAGTCAAAGTGTAGTAAGAGACATAGTTCCAAGGGCCCAAGTGTAGTAAATGAATAGTTCTTTGATATTAGATACGTATGTAACAGTTGTTTGTTATTCACTCTGAAGAAGCTTCTAAGCACAAGTGGAGAGGGGAATCTTTTTGTCCACTGAGGTTGAATCTTTAGATAACGATGGTCATGAACGACTCATGAAAAAGAAAACAAAACGAATAAGAGCCGTTTGTATTATAATAAACATCGGAAGAAAATGATAAGAAACATTTGAAAGATCTTGTCCGTTGAGAAGATAATTAAATGAGTATTCAGATGGCGTAACGATTCACGTGTCGTTTCAAAACAAGAATTGAATTATTCATTATTTATTAATATATAGCTCGAGTTATTTATTTATGATCAGGCTGCTGACCACATTAGTGCAATTATCAAACTAAAAAATTCATTATGTTGGTCAATTTTTTTAATTTCTATTAAACAAAAATAATAATTCTATTTTTTTTCCACTGTGGCGTGCGAGAATTCATCGTTGAAGATTCCCCATTGAGCCCAACACATCTATAAATAGACGATCTGGTTCTCAGTTATCGTCACAAATTAAGCTCCATTGCTTCCCATGGCTTCCGCCTTCTTTGCGTCTCCCAAATCCATCGCTTCTCCATCAAACATGCCAAGATGCGCGTTACTCAAGCCCGCCGGCGAACTCCGCCGGCGAGAATCTGTTAAAGCCGGCGTTGCCACCGAGGTAACTCCGTCCGTCATCGACGATCTGGTCCGGCCGCCGGTCGTCCCCTTTGAATTACCCGTCGTCACCGGACGCGACGCCGGCAAGCTCGCCGCGTGGAGGAGCGTCCGCCAGGAGCGGTGGCAGGGGGAGATGCCCGTCGAGGGAGACATCCCACTATGGCTGGTATGGCAGTACATCTGCTTCGCTGTTAGAAATATTGCGTAAATAAACTATTTTGTGGGATCATCTCCGGCCGCATCATTGAGCGGATGCGAGATTTAATCGAATTTTGCGACGAACATAAAAGTTTGATTTACAGAGTGGCACGTACTTGAGGAACGGCCCTGGCTTGTGGAACATCGACGACTACGACTTCCGCCACCTTTTCGACGGCTACGCCACCCTGGTCCGCGTGCGGTTCGAGCAGGGCCGCGCCGTGGCGGCGCATCGCCAGATCGAGTCAGAGGCGTACAAGGCGGCGAGGAAGAACCGGCGACTCTGCTACCGCGAATTCTCCGAGGTGCCCAAGCCTGCCAGCTTCCTCTCCTACGTCGGGGAGCTGGCCAGCCTCTTGTCCGGCGTGTCGCTCACCGACAACTCCAACACCGGCGTCGTCATGCTCGGCGACGGCCGCGTCGTCTGCCTCACGGAGACCATCAAGGGGTCGATCCAGATCGACCCGGACACGCTGGAGACGCTGGGGCGGTTCGAGTACGAGGACAAGCTCGGCGGCCTCATCCACTCCGCCCACCCCATCGTGACCGAGTCGGAGTTCCTGACGCTGCTTCCGGACCTGATCCGGCCTGGCTACCTGGTGGTGCGGATGGAGGCCGGAAGCAACGAGCGCAAAGTGTTGGGCCGCGTCAACTGCCGCGGCTCCGTGCCGGCGCCCGGGTGGGTCCACTCTTTCGCCGCCACCGACCACTTCGTGGTGGTGCCGGAGATGCCGCTCAGGTACTGCGTCCAGAACCTGCTCCGCGCCGAGCCCACGCCGCTCTACAAGTTCGAGTGGCACCCCAACTCCGGCAGCTACGTCCACATCATGTCCAAAGCCACCGGAAACATCGTAATGACTGCACGATCAGTTCATCTCTCTCAATCTGAACTTTCGAATGAATCGATCGAGTGATCTCCACCGATAATTCTCAGGTGGCAAGCGTGGAGGTCCCTCCGTTCGTGACCTTCCATTTCATCAACGCATACGAGGAGGTCGACTCAGAGGGAAGAATCACCGGAATCATAGCCGATTGCTGCGAGCACTACGCAAACACCGACATCCTCGAGCTGCTTCGCCTGAAAAACTTAAGATCATTTGCCGGCCACGACGTCTTGCCTGATGCAAGGTACTGAGAAAATTCGCTCGACAATTTCCTTGCAATCGTTTAACAAATCAACGATTGGAACAGAGTGGGAAGGTTCAGAATTCCACTAGATGGGAGCCCAAAAGGGGAGCTGGAAGCAGCACTGGACCCGGAGGAGCACGGCAAGGGAATGGACATGTGCAGCATCAACCCGGCCTACCTCGGCAAGAAGTACAGATACGCCTACGCCTGTGGAGCCCGCCGCCCCTGCAACTTCCCCAACACCCTCACCAAGGTCCTCTCCCTGGTCACCACACTGACAGAAAGCATCGATTGATTGTTACATTTCTGATCATGCAAGAATGTCAAATCGCAGATTGACTTGGTGGAGAAGAAGGCGAAGAACTGGCACGAGGAAGGCGCGGTGCCATCGGAGCCGTTCTTCGTGGCTCGTCCAGGCGCCACTGAGGAAGATGATGGTGAGTCCATGAATCATGATCACTACTTCTGACCTTTTTTCCAGTGACGAGACAGAGGAACACGAGGGCAGTTTTCAAACACGTATACATCCTTAATTCCTTATCCCTTCCTGCAGGGGTCGTGATCTCCATCGTGAGTGACAAGAACGGAGAAGGGTACGCTCTGGTGTTGGACGGGAGCAGCTTTGAGGAGCTCGCACGAGCCAAATTCCCCTATGGACTTCCCTACGGCTTGCACGGGTGTTGGATTCCGAACAAGCAGTAGTACGACGACGTGCATGCTTTGTCTGCGGCTTGTCGAGGGAAGACGAAACAAGTGCAAGCTGAGTACTCCGCTGGCTGTGCAGTGTATATATACGATGAAATAAGGGCAGAATAATCTGCCTACTGCAATAAGATTATTATTATTATTATTATTAAGTAAATGGATGGAATATGTATATATATATATATATATAGACGACGACCCAGTTCGATTAATAAAGATGAATAATTCCGTTTCAGTTCGGTGTGTATATATATCTTCAGGTGTTTGCTTTCAGAGTTTCGCAGGATAAAACTAGCCGTGAATTTATTTCTTTTCCCAAAAATTTAGTGAAGATTGTTGTATTAATTGTCACTCACCTTAAATTAAAAATAATAATTTTATAATGAATTACAAATGCTTGTTAGAAAAATAAAGACCACTACAAATTAAAAGTATGTTCTTTTTTTTATTTGTACGGCCGATCTCATTTTTATTCCTAAAAATATCTTTTATCAATATAAATACTTTATTTTTAGTATATTAATCAATATTATATTATAATAATTACAATTTATAATTATAATGGCTGTTATGATTATATATAAAATATTTATTCTAAAAAGTATAATAGTAAATAGTAATGACCTTAATTATATGTAGTAGCTATAATAATTTCAAAATAAAATATTTAAGAACAAAAATAGGGTGAATAATATGTAGTGGCCGTTAATTTCTTTGATATTAAATAAAAAAAATTTCCAATAAAAGGGGTGCATGTTTGCTCAATAAAGATTATAAAAAAATAAATGTTATTTGGATAATTTTAAAATTCCATAAGGTACTTTTTAAAGAAGAAAATTTTTGTGGACAGTGATTTTTTTTAATGAGAAACAAAGGAAAAGTTTTATTTTTTCCTCAAATTTATGTAGTATTTTGAAATCACCCCTATGAGTTTTAAGTTTGTCAATATTTTGTTAAAATTTTAACAAAATGATGCCAATAATTTTCGTTTTTTATGTTTTTCAATATTACCATTATGTCAAATTGTATTGATGATTGTAGAATTTTTGAATTGTGAATGGCATTTTCAAAATTTTAAAGGGTTTAAAATCTAAATTTAGGGGGACATGGCAGGGCATTTAAAATCATGTAAATTTAGGGCATGTTTTATGATAAAATATACAATCTCTTATCCCTATTTCGTTATTTGGCTGCAGCTCTCCGTCTCCTATCTCTTCCTCGGTGCTCCATGCGCTTTCACGCCGCCGACATCGTCGCTGCTTCTTTCCGATCACCTTTCCCTGACCTTCTAAGCGCTCCTCGCTCAACTTCACCGATTCCGGCTCCCTAATACTGGCACTCTCTCCGCCTGCCGCCGTCTCTTTCCCCTCGCACTCCCGCGCCACCTCCAACCCCGAGGAAGGAAGGGGAACGCGACTTCCCTTCCTAGTGCCGCAGGTCTGACCGAGACCTCTTTTCTCTGAGCCGCCGTCTTTGAGCGATTCTCGAGAGCCGCCACCAGCTCCAACAGGAGGACTGGATTCAGCGGCACCACAAAGGAAGGTTACTGCGCCAAACTCCGAGCCGGGTCCAAAGCCCCTCCGGCTGTATACTGGATAAACATGAGTCGTGCTCTTCTCTCTCAATTCCTCAACGTGTCCTTTGCCTCCCCGCGACTATCCTCATCGATTATGTTCGTCTCGCTTCATTTCTGCTTCATTTTTATCCTTTCTCTCTTCTAAAGTTGTTTTCTTGGTGATGAAATCAGCGACCGTGGTCAGTATTTGAGGAGATTAGGCATCCCGTCTCGCGCAGTGGGTGCTGATTTCAGTTGCGACTGCAGTGCTGCCGCTTCTGCTCCTGCTACAGAGGCTCCGGGGCTTTCCCCAAGTCCATCTAAGTAATTGTTCTTTATTGTTTCTTTCTTGTTAGTTCTGGAGGTTCTTATGATGCAGTGTACTAGTGTTGGGTTTGAGTGGCTAAACTTATTTGGGCACACCATTCAGCTCCTAGGATTTAGCATTGCCTTTTGGTTAAGGATTAGTTGAAATAAGTAAATCTGAATTGTTGGTAGTATAGTCGCGTTAATGACTTTGCTATTTAGTTGATGCCCTATTCATGTTCATTAATGTACAAAACTTATATTTCTTTTCTTTCGAACAAGAAGCTCGATTATAGTTCACTCACACTCATTCCAGCTCCATAATTTAGTCTGAGCCTCATTGAAATGCTCAGTTGTCTGCAGATAATGTTGGTCTCTAAGTAGATTGCATTAATTGTTTGATCTACTATGAATTTAATTTGACTGTTGTGATGACATTTGTACAAGTGATTTTACTGGTCGTTCAGTCCCCCTATCAAATTACTGGCCAAGGACAGCATTGCGTAATCAAATCTTCACACTGCCAATGGTTTGGATCCTACCGTGCACAAACCAACCCAGACAGTGCGGCAACCTGGAACTGCATGTCATTGACCTGGGGCAAAGCCTGCTACTGGTCTAGCAGTTTTAACAGCACTAGGTCATGCTCCATGCGATGTCCAAGTGCTGATCATTTCCTTTCTATTTTTCTTGTCTAATGAAAGAGAAAAAGAATATGTTCTGAACTTGGCCTACATCAGTTTGGTATCAAATGTTTTGGTGTATTTAAAATGCTTTAATATTAAGGTTCATCCAGTCACTTGGAATTCATACAAGTTGTGAATCAACATTTTTTTTGTACTACAATTTTACTTCATTGGGGATTTATTGTCAACGCTTATATCTCAATGTGCTATATTGACTAAGGTTCTTCAAAGACCAAGAATCATGCTACATAAACAATCTAAAAAATCTAGTTTATGTTAGATTACTCATTACAGCTGTGTATAAATCTCATTGTGGTATATTGACTAAGGTTCTTCAAAGACCAAGAATTATGCTACATAAACAATAAAACAAATTTAGTTTATGTTAGATTACTCATTACAGCTGTGTGTATGAGCTTGGCTAGTATGTACTATTGCTAAGAAGCTCATGGGCAAGCTGGTTAACAACAATTATTCAAAGAATATTATGAATAATAATTGAGTATTTGTTGATGTGTCTCCTGTAAGCATTGGGTTTGGGAGATTGGTGTTATCTTATAGAAACAGGGATTACTTAAAATTGGTTTACTTGAAGGATACACTAACTTGTCAGACAATATCATCCTACTATCGTATACTCGCAGTCTAATCTGAGCTACTATGTACATCTTATCAAAATCCTTAGAAGCTTGAAATTCAGTCGCAGTTGGCAGTGACACCATTAATAGAAAGGATTGGTAACATTTCATAGTTGATGCCAACACTGTGGATGGACAAATATAAAACCAGGCATTAAATGTCAATGAGAAGCAATAATTTTGCCTTGCCATATCAACTTTTAGTTTTTGGCTGAGTTCTTTTTATGTAACCCATGTGTTTGGATGGTGTACATATAATAAATTAACTTGTTTATGTCTGCTGTAATCCTCAGGAAAAGAGTTGTTTCTGGGGTACAACCCACAGGATCTATACACCTTGGAAACTATCTTGGTGCAATAAAAAATTGGGTTCTACTTCAGGTTATTGCACTTCCTTTAGTAGTGGTATAACTTAAGATTTTTAGATACAAAGTTGAAAGCTATCTTTATAGTTATTTGTCTAATATTGCACTTAAGTATATCCAAAATAATGAATAATGCTTCTAGAGTTTGAACCATTATGGACACATGTTCTTTTGTAGTAATTATTTTGAATTATGTTCAAGATGTAAGTTATTGATTATGAACGACAAGGAATATAGTCCTCTTCTTTCTCTTGACATGAAGTTTCTTAGATTGTATAGTGCAAAGAAAATAACAAAAGGATATTTATTCGACTCAATCATATGGGGCAAATCATAGATGGGTGATTATGAGCCAACAACTTTTTTTTGTAGTTCTGCAACTTAGTTCTCAGCGAGAATTATAATTAAAATGCTTAATTCTCCTGGGTCTGGTTAGCTTTATATCTACCTTATGCACTTGATCATGCTCATATCATATAATTTGAGTTTCGATGGAAGCAAACCATTGAGAATATTTTACTTTGATGGCTAAACCAGCCTTGCATTGACAAGCTATTGGTAGTCTGGTTTGGATCTGATGAACATGTTTAAAATCTGTCTGAACCAGCTGAATGAGCTGGTTCTGCCAAGAAAGCATGAACCAGACAGGACTTCTGTGGTCACCCTACTAGTCTTGTTTTCAAAACATTGTCTACCTAGTGCTAGTGTTTTCTTTTGCAGCTTGCAGATTTGTATTATCAGAAATAATAGTGTGATGTGGGGTGGCATATGTTAGAATGTGCTTGTCTAAATTTTATACTATTTTATCATGGATTTCCTGGAGTTTGGAATCCCTATAAGGATAACAGCATCACTTGTGTAGTTGTGTTTTGGTTTTCCTAATCATTCCATCTCTTTTGCAGGATACTTATGATACATTGTTCTTCATCGTAGACTTGCATGCGGTAAGTTCTCTTGGACCCCAACTTTGCGATTATTGTGAAACATTGGGCTAAACAAGAGAAGAGGACAATTGTCTGTCAATTTAAACGATTAACTAGTTAAACTTAATTTATCACATGAGCACTGAACAGTTCTTAAAGCACAATTATATTGACTCTGCATGAGTATGATAGTTGAATGTGCATGTGATAACCAACCAAGCAAGATAAAAGCAATTTTATGTCAAGCAAGAACAGGCCAGCCATCAATCTTCCTATAATTACTCCGTAAACTCCCTATGTAGGAAATCTTTGATTACACCTTAATCACAACTCTATTTTAGGGTTTTATTGTCTAGCGTAGCCATTGTAATCAGAATTACTATTATTACTCTTATGCATGTCAATCTTAAAGTCCTTGCCTCCTACCCAAGCATGTCATATGCTCATATTGGTTGATGTAGAGAATTGTAAACTAAGCACACGTCAAGTATGAACCTTTTCCCACCAAACAACTAGAACTAGAACAACCAAACATCTCTATTCCTAAGAGAACCTTTTCCCACCAAACAATATAAAAAACAGATAGTAATAAGAGGGTGACAGACAATTTCTGAAACACCACCTCTTCTAAAGTGAAATACTTCCAGTACTTAGAAGATTTTAAGGTTTAAGGCTCTGAGGTCTCTTAGGCTTATATGATATCTCAGTCATGATCTTAATTAGCAGAATTAGCATTTAGAAGTCCAACATGATGTAGAAGTATTCAGCAAAGCTTTCAAGGGTTATTGGTAGATTTTGTATAAATTCAGGAAGCTGTCTATTGAATATCTCTTTTTGTTGACTTTCACAGATCACTCTACCATATGATGCCTCAGAATTGTCTAAAACAACAAGAAGTACAGCAGCATTATATTTGGCTTGTGGTATTGATCCATCCAAGGTATATTTATGCTATATGTTGATTGTATTTATCATCTTTTTTGTTGTCCTCTACAACATATAATTATGCTAGCTACATACGGTTGGTGTCTTTTCGTGGTCATTGTTCTTCAGCATCAGATAGTACTATCTTCATTTTCAGGCTTCTGTATTTGTGCAATCTCATGTTCGTGCTCATGTGGAGTTGATGTGGCTGCTCAGTTCTGTTACACCACTTGGCTGGCTGAATAAGATGATCCAATTTAAAGAAAAATCTCGGAAGGCGGTGCGTTGCTGTTGTATGACAGCTTTATACTTTTCGTTTACTTAGCGATCTAATCAACTTATTTTAATTATCTATTTCTAATAGCAACAAACACTGAATTTTAGCTTCAACGGAATCCCACTTTATTAACCTTTTAATTAATTTATTATGACAAAAATTTCCAATGTCAGTTATCAAGATATCTTGAGTGGATCTTTTGTACTCTGTATACATGAGCATGATAACAAAACATGTAGATTGGTTCTTCATGTGCATGCCTGGAAGATTGAGTGTGCAATATTCAATCAATGGTTTATGTAGCTGTCAAGCCTGATACCTGACAGTCTTGGCACTGAGTATAATTTTTCTTTGGCACTGAGTATAATTACATGTGAATAATTATTTATGATTTTTTGCTTCTTGAAATCTAATTCTTTAACATTAAGATATCTTGCAGCTTAATTGGAAATGAAAGATTTTACACATCTGTGTGATTTCAAAGAAATGTTGTTTTTCCATTGTTGAAATTCAATGGTTTCTGGATCAGTATGGTTAGGAGAAACATGAACATGCATTGACTCTATGGACTTTACTTTAAGAGGCTTATATATGAGTTCGATGAGAAAAGATATTGCCTCATGATGTATTTAGGAATGAGAATTTCACCACTAAAAGCTTCTCTAAACATTGAGAGTGAAGTATAATCCATAATTTCAATCAATAGTTTAGTGATCTAAGTTTAAGTGTTCACTAATCGATATGTCAAGTTATGAGGATGCTACTACCTAAGTCCAATTTAGATTCGATGGATCTGATACAACAACAACAACCACCACCAAGTTTTATCATACTAGGTGGGGTCGACTATATGGATCTTTTTACGCCATTGGACTTTATCCCCTACTATATTATTATTTATATTTAAATAAATTTTATCATATTTTATTGTTGCTAACCAAGTCTTTTTTGTCTTCCTCTTCTTCGTTTGATGTGCACATTTATCATAGTTTTACATCGCCTAACTGGAGCATCTATTGGTCATCTACGTACATGTTCGTACCATCTTAAATGTGTCTCTCTAAGTTTTCTTTCAATAGGTGCAATCTTAACTTTTTCTCTAATATTTTTATTTTTTATTTTGTCCATCTTTGTATGTCCGTACATCCATCTTAACATCCTCATCTCTGTAATTTTCATCTTCTACTCAGATGTCGAGTCATAGCCCAACATTCAGCTTCATATAACATAACATGTCTAACCGTCATTTTATAAAATTTTCCTTTATGTTTTAGAGGCACTTTACGATCACAAAGAACACCTGATGCTCTCGTCCATTTCAACCATTCTGTTTGTATTCTATGTATGACATCTCTTTCAATTTCTCTATCCTTTTGTAAAAATAATTCTAGATACTTAAAACTCTTAATTACAGATAACTCATCATCTCATATCTTAACAATTGTCTATTACGTCTAATATTATTAAATTTAAATTTCATATATTCTTTCTTTATTCTACTAAGTCTAAAACCTTTTACTTCTAACATTTCTGATCAAGACTTGAGTTTAGTATTTACTCCTTCACGTGTCTCATCCACCAAAATAATATCATCTGCAAATAACATGTACTGTGGTACCATATCTTAGATGTGTCCAGTGAGTTCGTCTATGATTAGTATAAAAGGATAGAGATTTAGAGCTAATCCTTGATGCAACCCTATCTTTATGGGGAATACTTCGGTTAATCTACCTAAAGTCTTCACTTTTGTCATTATATTCTCATATATATTCTTAATTAGTTCAATATACGTTATACTAACACTTTTCTTTTCTAAAATTATTCATATAATTTTCCTTAGGATTCTATCATAAATTTTTTCTAAGTTGACGAATACCATATGTAAGTCTTGCTTCTGTTCCCGATACTTTTCAATTAGCTGTCTGAGAAGATGTATATCTTTTATTATCGACCTTCCAGTCATAAATCCAAATTGATTTTCAGTCACCGTGACCCCCTTTCTTAGTCTTTTTTCTATTACTCTTTCTCAAAGTTTCATGATATGACTCATTAGTTTAATACCTTATAGTTTGCACAATTTTGTATATATCCTTTATTCTTATATAAGGGAATTAGAGTACTTACCCTTCATTGCTCGGACATTTTTTAGTTTTTAATACCAGATTGAATAACTTTGTAAGTTATTCAATACCTTATTTCTCTAGACACTTCCATATCTCAATTGGGATATTATCTGGTCCAATTGCTTTTCCGTTTTACATCTCATTTAAAGTTTGTTCTACGAAATTTGAATCCTACGATAAGAATTTAAATTTTTATACTCATTTGACCTATTTAAATTATCTAAGTTAAGTTGGTCACCTAAATCTTTACTAAAAAGTTGATGAAAATATCATTTTCATTGCTCTTTTATTTTTTATCATTTACTAGTACCCTATTGCATTCATCTTTAATATATTTTATTTGAATAAGATCTCTTATTTTCTTCTCTTTCGTTTTGGCTATTCTGTAAATGTCTCTTTCCCCTTCTTTTGTATCCAATTTTTGATATAAATGTTCAAAAGTTTCATTTTTAACTTCATTCACTGCTTTCTTGATCTCTTTCTTGGCTACTGTATATTTTCTTGACTACTATTCAAAAGTTTTCCTCGATGGATCTAATACTAACCTCTATATTATAATCCACCATGGTAATTTCATTGAGCAGTTTTGTGATATGTTCGCTAGTATGTCAGTTTATTTGTGTTGCAATATGCCCCGAGGACAAAGAATATTAGTATCTAAGTCTAATTTAGATTCCATGAATCTGACACTAAGCTCTATGCCAGTGTCAAAAAAAAAACAGAAATATCAGTAACGAGTACTCAGTAGAGGTATATGAGGCTGTGTGTATGTGCATATGTGCATGTCTAAGAATATTCACGTGGAGTAATTACAAGCAGGGATTGAAATTTGAGCCGTATCACACGATACGGGCGAAATTTTTCGTTCTACTGATAGACCGACATTGGCACAGCACCGGCACAGCGGTTTTGGCAGGGAAACGCCTCTGGAGGTGTCGCCTGGCCGCGGCGACGCCTTCGGAGGCATCGTCCGGGCCCGACGATGCCATCGGAGGCGCCGCGCGGGCCCGGCGACGCCTCCGCGCGCAGCCCGCGCGCGATCTGGGGTGACGTCGCGATTTGGTTTTTTGTTTTTTTTAAACTTAGGGTTTAATTGAGGTTTTAATAATCAATTCCTAACTATAGTTGGGGATAATTTAAATAGGCTTTATTAAAATCTATAAAATTATCTTATTATTTTTTAAAAATATTTTATTTTTTATTTTTAAATATTTAGATTAAATTTTTTATTTTAGTTAATATATTTTATATTTTAAAAATATTGAAATTATACCGGCACGGTACTATACGGTACTGAAACTGTATCGTTCCGGTCCGGGACCGAAACCTCGGCACGGCTCGATATTTTAAACCTTGATTACAAGAAAACCTTTGTGGTTCAAAGAGGAAAATCTTTTGAGCATTTTTTCTGTTATAGTTAATTGTTATATGGGTGTATGATATATAGGTCAGTCCAACGTAGTGCTATATATACTGCTATCATAATAGAAATATCAAATCAAGCCAAATTTTTGGATTACAGTTTCTCCTTTTTTAATCCATTCAAGGGAGGCCATGTATAAGGAGGCCATGCTTATACGATAATGCCTTCTCACCTCCTCCCTGCTTTCTTTTCTCTTCCCCAACATTTTCTCTATTTTCTTCACACAACAGCATTTCTCAATCACATCAAGATCAGATTGCTTTATTGTTATTTGATGCTTCAGTTCTCTGACATGTTGTTCTTCTCAACACACCTTTTTAGGGACGAAAGAAGGTGGCAAGATTTCTCACCACTATGTTGATTGTTGTTAGATTACTTATGCATATCTTTCTTGCCTAGACACTCCTCATCAGAGTCTCAGACGGACGAGGTGTTCTCACCAGTGACTTCAGTCTCTTCCCACCGCATCACTTACAACACCAGCCTTGTCTCCCTTGCCATCTCACTTTGGAGTCCTTTGCCATGTGCCGACTAGCCTGATGTGGCATGATTTTCACTGTTGAACACACGGAGAGATTATTATAGAAGATTTGAAGGTTATAAGATGGAAATTATGGTGATCATAAGGAATTGCGACATGCTTAAACCCTTGCTAGGTCCCTTTGATTCTACTCAACATGTCCCTTGCTTTCACTACTCAATCTTGAGATGAAATTTCACCTGAAGGATGACAATTGTCATGTTTATCAATGATTTACTGTTGCCTAGCACCTCCTTCGCTTGTATTGGTTCCTTGGACCTTCATCTCATTTTTGCCTTCACATGTCTGTTTCAATTTGGACCATCATTTTTCATCTTTTTCATTCATATTATGGGCTTGGTGATGGTGTCAGACTTTTAGTCTATTTCATCTGGTATTCTTTTTCATCTCTTACAAGTAATATAAGTAAAAACTTAGTCTCCTCCTTGTGTTTGTCCTCTCAAAATTGGCATGTGAATTCTTCTTTCATTTTTTCCTGTGATACTTTTCTTATTCAGGTTGTTGGTTACAATCATAACGTTAGGTTTGCTGTCATCTCTTTTATAGTATCTTTTTTGCTCAAGTATCAAAATTATATTCAGTCTTCTCTTGGATGTCTTCTCTTCATCTCTTGAATTAATGTCAGACTTTATTTGCTCTCTTTCCAACTATTCATTCCCTGCACAGAAATAGTTCTAGAATCTAATCTCTCTATTCCTTTTCCCCCTGCAACCCTTCACAATTTGCCACTTTATTTTAGCAAACTTAAGGGTACCTGCAGCATCTCCAGACTGAGGGAGATAAGAAAGGAGATAACTGGAGTATTCTTTTAAAGCTTCACTGACTTCAATGTCACACTACCAGAATTTGAGGGAAGCTTTCAACCACTGCACTAGTGTCTTTGTCATCTTCTTCAAACTTCAGAAACAGCCTTATATTCATTTGTGGGACTTTTGTAATTAGCTGAACATTGATTAGTATCTATGCTTTACCTCTGAGGGAGACTGCTAGGCTTAAAAAGTAATATTGGTGTTATCACGTATAGGCTCAGTCCCAACATAGGGTATCATGGGTTGTATAAGAAGATTGCATGGCTCTCTTTTTTATCCCTCCCAACTTCCTTGACGGAATCATATAAGATGGTTGGATGCTTAAATATGCCTGATATCTGAAGGTTTGTAAATCCATATGTGCAAGTGAGTGGGCATATGAATACAAGAAACAGTTGTAGAAAAATATCCCATCCCTTCACTTGATAAGCATGCCAAATCAGATCCTTCTGAAGGAACCTTATCTTATGTGTTATAAAGCAATGTTCCATGTCTGCACTTTTGGTAAACTGATAAATATATGTGCATACTTGCTGCAAACTAAGAAAAGGTTACATTACATGAAGTCTTACTGGAAGCTTTTTTCTTAGGGTGATGAGAATGTAGGAGTTGCACTTTTAACTTATCCGGTTCTGATGGCTTCAGATATTCTGTTGTACCAGGTAAATAATCCTCTTTTTCATATTCAACAGATGTAAATACAATTAAAACATAATTGGAAATAACTCTTCAATTTTAAATCATACTTTAGTTTATCAATTCAAACATTCTTGTCATTCTGACATGAGATAGACTTGATACTCATTGTCATGTACATGCAGACTGATTTGGTACCTGTTGGTGAGGATCAGAAACAACATTTGGAACTTACTCGTGAATTAGCTGAAAGAGTAAATTATTTGTATGGAGGAAGGAAATGGAAGAAATTGGGAGGGTATTAAGATTTAATCATACAGTACTTATTACAAAGCCCAAGAGAAACTCTAGAACAAATGTTTCAATATTTATTTTATCAGTATTCTCTAATGGTCCACCTGTTTGCAGGAGAGGTGGTATGTTATTCAAGGTCTGTCTCGTTCCAATTGAAATTGATTTAACTACATCAAGCTTTTGACTATATCATTTTTGTTGTTCACAATATTGATATTCCGGCATCGTTTTCCTCTTCTTAGGTTCCTGAAGCCTTTATTCCACCAACAGGGGCTCGGGTGATGTCACTCACAGATGGTCTTTCAAAGGTAGGCAATAGATTACTTTCTTATGAAGAGAATATTTTCTAATATATTTACCCAATAATTATAAATTAAGAAATGACCATTAATAGATCAACAGTGATATTTATGAATTCCTGATTGCTTCATAATAATATCTATTTGACTCTTTGGCTCAATGTAGTGTGATTTGAACCAACTAACAATTCTTTGTTTGTGATGAGTAGATGTCAAAATCTTCACCTTCTGATCAGTCTCGCATCAATCTTCTTGACACAAAAGATGTAAGAAGCTATGATTTCTCCTTTAGTCTGTTTTATTTCTCTTTTACCGAAAATTAAATAAAGATTACTTCATTGTGAATAAAGAGTTTCATGTAGTAAAACAATATTACTTCATTGTGAATAAAGAGTTCCATGTAGTAAAATTCAGATGTAGAACATTGAACAAAAGATACATACTAGGGTTCCCATGATCAACTTAGGTCAATTCATTTTCTTTGTTTCATTAGAGCTGTTGTGCCGTGATAGTTCTGCTTGATATATATATATATATATATATATATATAGCTTATATCCATTCTTTATTATTTGACTTTTACAATGTTGGGATGTCTGGAATAAAGCCGACATCCTTGTCTTTATGCCACATGCGAATTGCCATTAAGACATCTCAATCCTTTTCTCATGGACAAAAAGTTATTCAATGAACTAGTTACCTTTTGACTGATTTTACAAGATTGTTTGGATCCTGATGTATGTTTATTGGTTCTATTTGAATTTTTCTGGGAAGTGTGTAGTCCGTTAAAAAATCATATCCTTCAGCAGCAGCCTTGCGCTAATATTATATGTATTTCTTATCTGTAAAATTTTCATAGGAATGAGCTTGGAAGAACTTGGTCTGTTAAAACAAACATATCCTTCAGCAGTTGCCTTACACTGTAATATTAGATGTATTTCTTATCTATACAATTTTCTTATGATGAGCTTCAAGGAACTTGTAAATGCAGCATTGGGTTATATCATAAAATTTATATATGTTTGTGAAATTTGGACTTGATCTTTGACATGGGCTATTTACTTTCTTGAAGTTGATCATTCATCACAGCAAAATAGGCTGAATGTAGAATGTGTAATGGAGGAGCAAAGATTCTTGAAACCAAAGCCATGGCTATAACATTTTCCTTTGTAATCTAAACCACACTCGTTGATGTTTTTAGGTGATTGCTAACAAGATCAAACGCTGCAAAACCGACTCATTCACGGGGTTTGTATAATAGGCCATTCACAGTTATATTTTATTTTACTTTTCTATCTTTTACTGTTGGGTTAGTTGAAGTTAGTTTTTCAGTGTTCTATGGTTATTCGAGTGCCAAAGCTGTTGATATTTTCTATTCTCCTGATTTATTTATTATTATTATTTTTGAATATGAATATGCCAATCCTGTTTTTTTGGTTACATAGTGGTTTTAGAAGGTCAGTAGGGACATTTCATTTATGTGACACATAATTGATTCAAAGATTGAGTGCCTTCTTTGTTTGCTTGATGTCCATTTCAATGTTGGTACTTACAGTGAGCCCCTAACCATTGACCTAATTTGTCGGTATCATTGTTATTTTCCTGTGGTTGCATTTTCCCTATTTCCAAGATACACTAGGGAATTGTTCAGTTCCATTGTTTTTGGTTGCATACTTGAGGGTCAGGTGGAAAGTCCTTGTGAAATATTATACAGATATTGTTTATACTTTGTAGAAGGGGAGTCTTGGCGTAACGATAAAGTTACTACCATGTAGACCTGCCCACGGGCCGGGTCCAGCCCGGACCCGGCCCGGACCCGGACCGGGTCAAACCCGGACCCGGCCCGTTGACCCGGTTAGCCGGGCCGAACCGTAACCGGCCCGGCAGGCTGCCGGGCCGGTTAAGGTTCAAGGCCCCTTGAACGGCGGCAGTTCAGCCGGTTAACCGCCGGTTCAAGCGTTTTAATTTTTTTTTTTTTTTTTTTTTATGGTAACCGGCGGTTAGCCGTTGGAGGCTTTTTAGTTTTTTTTTTTTTGATTTTTTTTTTTCAACGGATGAGATCATTTGACCGTTTTTTGATCAATGGCTAGGATTTAGTGTCCGTTATGATCCAAATTCTATAAATAGGGAGCTCATTTCATCATTTTTCACACACTTCTCTACTCTCTAACTCTCATTCTCAATTTCGTAAGTTCGCGTTCATTCGTTTCCGAGCTCCGACTCCGTCTTTCGCCTACAATGGAAGGAGGCCGTGGTGGAAGTTCTCGATCTCGGAGGGGAAAAGAAATAGCGCACGAGGATCCCAACATCCAATCCACCGACGATGAGATCGAGGCCGCCCAACACCTTCCAACGCCCGAAACACAAGGAAGTACTGATGCAATTACTTCTAAGGTTCGGGAAAATCCTCCTCTTAAATCTACTATTTTTACAAAACATTTTGAAAAAGTCACTCTTCCGTCGGGAGAAATGCGTGCAAAATGCAAGCATTGTAATGCTTCCTACAAATTCCAAGCCGGCGGCGGCTATGGGTCGTTAAAACGACATGTAGAAACGAAGCACCCGACAGAATATGGACTTGATTTAAATCAAACACAATTATCTAGATTTTCTACCGGTAGTAGTACTGATTCTGGTTTATTTTTATATTCTGATAATAAATTAAGAGAATCATTAGCTAAATTTGTTTCTGTAGAACATTTATCTTTTAGTTTTGGATCTAAATGTACTTTTGAAGATTTTTGTAAAGAATCCCTTAATCCTAGTGCTAAACGTGTTCCTAGGACTACTCTTACCCGTACAATTAAAAAATTAGTAAAACAAGGAAAAAAGAATTTAATTGATGAATTTAGTAAATTAAATAATAAAGTTTCTTTATGTGCCGATATTTGGAGCGATCATTGGCAAACTCATTCCTATATGGGTGTGACTTGCCATTGGATTGATAGCTCTTGGATCCTCCAAAAACGGTTAATAGCTTATAGAGTTTTTGATGAATCACATTCTGCTCATAATATTGCACAGTTATTATGTTTAATTTTAGAAGAATATGGATTAACTCAAAAAATATTTTCAATATCATTAGATAATGCTAGTTCTAATACCGCTTCTATAGACGAATTAAAATTTATTTGTCAACCTGTTATTGGTGGTTTATTTTTTCATATTCGTTGTGTTTGCCATGTTTTAAATTTATGTGTTCAAGATGGATTAAGGCTTTTAGAAAATTATATTAAACCAATTAGAATAGCAATTTCTTATTTATGGTCTCATCCATCTATGATGAAACAATGGGGTAGATTTTGTAGAGCTAATGGAATGAGACCTAAAAAATTTCCACGTGATGTACCAACACGTTGGAATTCTACATATCAATTATTACAAGATTCATTTCAATATAAAGATTTATTATGTTTATTTTTTGCAGAAAATAGTAATACTAATATATATTTATTTTCACAACAATGGAATATTTGTAGTAGTATTTGTGAAATTTTAAAAGTTTTTAATGATGCAACCGAACAACTTTCCGGTGTTTATTATCCTACTGCTCATTTAATTTTAGTGAATTTTTGTAGTATAGTATTAATTTTAAATGAACATATTAATAATGAAGCTTTAACTTCTTGTATAGTAGCTATGAAAACAAAATGGGAAAAATATTTTTATTTAATTCCTGAACTTTATTTAGTTGCATTTGCTTTAGATCCTAGATTTAAATTAGAAGTTTTACAAGAAATGCTTACTTTATATTATGACGCTTTAATTCCTGTTAAAGATTCTTCTTCTCCTAATCCTGCTAATATTATATATATTATTAGAAATTATTTATCTGATATTTATAATCAATATTATGTTAAATATGGAACACAAACTAATATTTCTGAAACACAACAACAAACTACTAATGTTAATTTAAAACTTTCAAAAGCACAATTTTTATTAAAAGAACGGACGAAACGTCCACGAGGATCCTCAAGTTCCACACAGGAACTTGAGAATTATTTTACCACTTCTTTTGATTTTAATGAAGCAGACAGCGAAGATTTCGATATTTTGAAGTGGTGGTCACAGAAGGCTTCAAGTTTTCCCGTTCTCTCGGTAATTGCCAAAGAAATTTTAGCATGTCCAGTGTCAACTGTTGCTGTGGAGCAGACATTCAGTGCCGGCGGCAACATATTAGATGAACGGCGATCAACAATGTCTCCCGACTCATTGGAAGCCCAAGCACTACTCGACGATTGGACCAGAGCCGAGAAGAGAATCCAAGGAATGCAACTTTCAGAAGACGAAGCCGAAGAATTTGATACGGAAGGAACGAATACGACGGGAGGAACGGGAGGAAATGGAAGTGAGTGAATGAGTGATGTAAAAGGGTAAAAATGTAAAAGAACTACGTGGGCTTTGATTCCCCTATACCCTAAGGGGATACGTAGGCAACTTAATAAGTGCAAACCCTTTTTTCAATAAATTTTAAGTTTTAAATTTCATAAATTTTAAATTTTAATTTTTTTAATATAATAATCTCGAACCGTCACGAACCGTGGCGAACCGTGAACCGAACCGTGAACCGGCGGTTCCGAACCGTGAACCGTAACCGTCTTGGGCGGTTAAGGTTAAGGGTCGACCTCCCACGAACCGTCGAACCGGCGGTTCCGAACCGTCGAACCGGCGGTTCCGAACCGTCGAACCGGCGGTTCCGAACCGTCGAACCGGCGGTTCCGAACCGTCGAACCGGCGGTTCCGAACCGTGGTCGGGTCTACTACCATGTGACTTTGTGATTATGGGTTCGAGTCGCCCAAACAACCTTTTACAATGCAGGGTAAGATTGCATGCAATAGACCCAATGTGGTCCGACTCTTTATCGGGATCCCACATTGGCGGAAACTTCATGCAACGAGCTGTCCTTTTATTGTTTATTTTTTGTACAGTATTTGACATCCTCTTCCTTGCTCAGCTTAGGTTATTCATTCAACCATTTATGGATTTTTCCACCTTTAAGTTATGTACAAGGACAGCTTATAGAATTATACACTGACCAAAACTTGTCCAGCTATAGAATTATACAGACAGATCTATGCATATCCTCATTTACTGGGGCTAACCTAATTTTTCAAAAAAGATGATATTTGATGTTTTTTTGGTAGTTCCCCACATTTGTATCAACCTTTGGCTCTTTGCTACATTATGCTTTTTCTATAACTACCCCAAGTTTTTTAGTTATGTGAGTTTAGATGCCCTTCTAGTTGTAATGACTGTTCTTCATGCCTATTTAGTTCGGATTTAATTGCTGCATATTTACATGAGCTTAATTTGTTCTGTATTTAGAAACCTAAATATATAGTTTGCTTTCTCTAGAGATGAAATGTAATATTCCTATAGTTGATAAGTTTATTGCTTATGTTCATATAATACATAAGTTTAGTCAACCAAATTATATGGCGCATAGGAACTCCATTCATGATTTAGTGTTGCCAAGTTTGTAACATATAGTCAACAGTTCAGAGAACAATGTTCTTTGACATTGGTAGGTTTGCTCTTTGTAGGAAACTTTTGGATGCATATGAGTGATCCCTTTCCATGTTCTGCACTGCATTTTTATTTTCATCCCACAGTTTCTCTAGGCTTGGATCCTTAGAATGGGTCTAACGCATGTGGTGTCTAAATGCTGGTTGTCTGTCAATTCTATTAGTAAATTTCTGATATTTCAGGTTGATGTTTAGTTTTGCCTCTAGATATAGGTTTGGATTACTTGAATTGATAACTTGACCAGAGGTAAGAGGAATGATAAGGAAAAAAACAGGCACATGAAAAATATGTCCGGTTTTATACCCTTCTCTCTTCCTTTCCCTCCTACATTTCCACCCATCTAAACCAAGGAGTTATATGTCAGAAAAATAGTTAAAATTTTACTAGATTCTGTTTGAGTGCTTGTAGCAGCATGCCTACAACAAAATGCATGCCATTTTTCTTCAATTCCTCTTTAGAGAAGGAAAACACACTTTTTTTTTTTAGGTTCTAAAGTGTGTTGTGTTCTTTCCCTACCCTCCAGTCATCCAATTTATAACAAGTTTGCTACATGGTCAGTACGGTTAAACACATCGATTGTAACTAACGAAATTCTTACTTTCTGCTCAAGTATTTTCAAAGTGATGATTTATGAACTCTGTCAATGTTCCATGTCAAATTCGTGTGTCATTAACAATTTGCAGGATGGAGTTTGACAATCCTGAAAGACCTGAATGCAATAATCTTTTATCTATCTATCAGCTTGCAACTGCGAAGACCAAAGAGGTAGTTCTCTCTCTCTCTCTCTCTCTGATGGACAAGCCCCTGTCCCTAAACAATTTTCTGAGAGGTCTGTGTACAAACCCCTTGCCACTGTTTTATCACTATCTATATCAGGAAGTCGAAAGTGAATGTCAAAATATGAACTGGGGAACATTTAAGGCAATCCTCACAGATGCTGTGGTGGATCATCTGCATCCAATTCAGGTTAAGATGAATATTATTACCTGTTTCTTTCCAGCCCTGTTCTAACCAACTTGTTTGAGTAGAAGCCTTCTAAATATAAGATACAATGCTGTCATTTATAAGGTTAATAATTATTTGATCTTTTTGTTTTTTGGTTCTCTCAGGTACGGTATTCAGAGATTACTACTGATCCAACATATTTGGATCAAATTTTGTCAGAGGGTGCTAAAAAAGCCGCTGACATAGCAAACATCACTCTCAACAATGTCTACCAGGCCATGGGGTTCTTGAAGAGATAGCTCATGGTCTTTGCTTCTGCGATGCCATTCTTTATTATTATTCCTTCGTAAGAGTCAGGATGAGGGAGTTTTGAATAAGTTAATTTATTTTCATGATTTATAGCGATTCTTTTCTCAAGACGTCTTTCACATTTGTATTCTGATATTAAAATATACTTCATGCTTATTTGGTTGGCTCATGAAAATTTTTCTAACTTATTGTATTCCGATTTCTTGTGTAAAAAAGAATTTTATTTTCTTTTTGAAAAAACAAAAAATATTTGTCGTAATTATTATGCAGGCAATAAAAGAAATTGAAGATAAAAACAGGAAAATCTGTGCCAAAAAAAAGATGAGAGATTATCAAGAATAGTCAAATTAGATAAATGAATTGATCTTAGACGGTTCAAAAATTTTATGATTATGTATGAAAAAATAAATTAAAAAATTATAATTAATCATGATGAAAGAGATATTTTTATTTCAATTTTTTGTTGAGATTTGAATTCTTAACAACTTTTTTTTTTATATATTATTTTATCATAATTAATTCAATTATGTTGCAACAACTATATCTCGAGGATACTTTTGACCTCCGTAACAACTTTCTAAGTTGTTAACAATTGAGTATATATCTAGGCAAGATCAATCATAAGAATATTTTTATTAATTTTGTTCGGAGTATTTACGCCTTGAATAATACGTCACGCATGCCAGAGAAAGCTAAATAGTTCATTTAAGCACTCAATGATATAATATGAGTTCATATGGTATTCAAAAAGAGAAGAGAAGCAAGCCACATCTAATTTAGGAACAATTTAACAAATTATTAATGCATTCATCTGAAACAAAATTCACATCTAGTCATATTCATCCCAAATCAATACATGTTCATAGAACATAGCTAAATATTTAATCAACAACCCACAACACACAAAGGGTGACCATATACACAACTCAGGTCAACACTTGGGAACACAATTTTTTATAAAAAAAACCCAAAGCATTGAGCTAGAAAAGGATTTTTTTTTTCTCTTTTTCTTTTATTCAAAGGGTTCGACTAATTACCTTCCTTGGACAAGGCCACTAAAGATTTGGCTGTTCCCGGCCAACGTAGCCTCCCACTCGATGGAGGATAACAAAATTTGGGAGAGAGTGATCACCACTTGCTTCATATCTGGCCGTAAGATAGGATCTTCATCCACGCATTGCTTTGCCAACATTGCCATCTGAGTTTCGGAGAAATGAGCTATTTTGAAACTTGAGAATGAATAGGTGGCTTGTCTGAACTTACCTTGTAGACACAATCATGGGGATACAGATCCATCAAAGCGGGATCAATATAACCTTTCAGGCTCTCCATGCTCATTGAATTTGGAGAGTTTCTCAGTGCATTTAACATCTGGAATATTTCAGTGGACTAGAGGTAAGAAAATGCTTAAAAGTAATTAACTGCTAGCAGAATCAATAGTGTAAAAATCTCTAATACACGTGTTTAAGTTCAAAAGAAGGTTCGAGTCCAACTTAAAATACAAAGGCGAGGTTGCCCTGAAAACGAGAGTATATCGAGAGTATATCCTAAGCATAGTCACCTAATCCATATGTCATATCAATGGTAGAGGAGCCCCTAATGGATTAGAGTGAGACGGCAAAAAGGACGAGTTAAGTATAAAAAAGTTAATACGATGCTAATGAATTTAATACAAAGGAGTGCTACTTGTTGTCCTCTTTTATTTTATTAGTATTTCTTGAATTGGGACTGACAAGCATACATAAAAAATTTAGCTTGCAATTAATTTATTTGAATGAAAATGAGATAGATTGAATTCATTTACCCTGACAGGTACTCTTTCATTTTAGTAGATCAAGTGGAATATCTAGTAAGAAATGCCTGCAGCATCTGTATGGGCTGAAAGAACTAGCATTCTAACAGCATATTCAGCAAAACCATTGATATTTAAAGGTTGAATTATCATTTGGAAGCAACTGATACGAGTCCAGTAATTCAGCTAAATGGTAATTAACAATTAAAGGTTTTAGCTTCAAAAGATGAATAAGAAAATGAATGCTTACCACAGATGCTAATGAACGTCTTTCAGGGTTTGCCCGAAGTATTCCTTCTGTCCTTGTTATTGCCTCCTTGCCAGATATTAACTCAAAAATGACAACCCCAAATGCATAAACATCACTTTTTGTGGTGGCAAGACCATCATGCAAGTATCTGAGACAGATCATAAAATTAGTACTTGTTAACTAATCTTATAAGAACTGCTAAAATGTTCCTTCATCTACTTACTCTGGAGCTAGATAACCAAAAGTCCCAACAACCTTAGTAGTAGAAGCTTCACCATCAATTGTTGATGCAACAAGTTTTGTGAGCCCGAAGTCTGAGATCTATATGGAGGAAGAGTGCACCATGTTAATGTCCAAAGAACAAAAATATAATTGGCAATGCTACGAGTTAGGATGAACCTTAGCTCTGTAAGAACCATCAAGTAGAATATTGCTTGTCTTGATGTCTCGATGAACATAATGGTTCTTGGTATGCTCGTGAATATATTCCAGTCCTCTGGCAGCATCAAGTGCAATTTGAACCCTAGATATCCAAGATAGTGATGTATTCCCTAAAAATCAAATCAGAAGTAAAATTTGTCATGAAAAATATACACGAAATCATAGGCAGGTTAGCCAGACAGACTTTAACATGTTTATCAGAAAAGTTTTTTTCATTGTTGTGCAACAATTACGTTAAGAACCTAACAAGAAAATAAGACATATTTCCATGACTCATTAAATGTAAGTAGCATCAAATTAAAATTGATAAGAATAAACATTGCGGATGATTATTTAGCTTATCCACATTCTTTGATAAAAAATTAAGCAGAATATCCAAAAATAGAATTGCTTACAATCTGGAATTGATAAGGTCTGGCCTGCTATATGTATTATAGCTTTCATACTAGGGCACTACTACTGTAACTGAAAACACGGCATCGTTAATTATTTTGTATCAAGGCTTTAAAATTTGCAAGAATTTCAGCCATATGGATACTTTCCTAGTTCCAACCGAATATGCAACCAGCAATCCAATGTCCAACCTAAGTAATCTTCAAAGAAAAGTTGCCAATGAAGATGCCTCAGCAATAGAGAGTGTCTGGGCACATCACTATCTTTTAGAAGTTAAAAAGTTAAAACAGTCAGCATGTTAGACCATTTATTTATGTTGAACTTCAGCTACTATCATACTTGTCCAAGTTTTCATTTTCAAGAGCACAGCCATTTACAAAATTTTGGTCAGGACATCCACACTGGGGCAAGGTCCAGCTTCCGTGCATCATGTTTTGGCTTACTATTTTCCACTTCTAACCTTTCCCCTTCCCTCTTTTTCAGTTTCCTAACCACAAAATTTGTGGTATCTTTTTCCGACAACTCTTCAATAATTATGTTTTTCAATTATTGCAACATGACCACACAAATTATCCTATAAAGTATCACTGGACCTCTTAAGCAGAGGTTTATCTTAAAAGATTATAATGAATGGTCAAGGAGCAATAATTAACTAGGGAGGCATATCTACCTTTTGTATGATAAAAGGACTGAATTAGAGCAAGGGAGAACCACCTCTAAATTGTAGAATTGCTCCATTATTTATTTTCTATCCATAATCCCTTTCAGCACCACAATGAAATATTTTCTCAGAAACAAACTCCATGTTTACAACCAATAATACCTAAAAAATTCTCATTTCCATGTTCACGATGTTATGTGAAAGAAGAAATGGGATCTGCTAGATACAATTGAACTAGACAAAAGAAACAAGTTTTTCACATTTAAGAAGTACCATCAGGAATTCTATTACTCAAATTAAGTCATTTTATCTTATCTGTATTAAGGAGTGCGTGATGTTGAGATCATACCCTTGGTTTGTGGATCATGAAGATGACTCTTGAGCGAACCCTTCTCAGCATACTCATATATCAGGAACAGCTCCTCATCACTTGCAGCATAACCAATCAATTCTACCTTGACAAAAGTGAATTAAAATGGAAAAAAAACATTAAAGAAATAGAATCCACTTAATGCGGACTAAAGAAGTATTGTTCTTGTGTTTTAAAGAGTTTTACCAGACTAGCATGATGGACCTTGCAGAGTACTTTCACCTCAGCCATAAATTCCTTTGTTTTCAAAGCTGCCATTCGTTTTATTGCAACCTCCTAAACGTCATAATAACCAATTAAAATATAGCCATGCTAGAAGTTCAAATTTTTCTTGGAAGCTAGCCCTACTAACCTGGTCCCGAAGGACCCCATAATAGACAGAACCATATTGACCATGACCCAGTAGATTTGAATCAGAAAAGTTATCCGTAGAAGAAAATATTTCTTCGTGCTTGAAAACAATTGGTTTCTCTATGTCAAGTGCATCACCCGCCATGCCTGAAGGACAAAAAGTCATACTTATTATTCTACACAAATAATGGGGGAAAAATAGAAGAGAGCACAAGAAAGTGCAAGGTTAAACGTCAGTGGGTTAGAGTCAAATTACAAACAGAAAAATGTACTTTGGATTATTCCTGAGGCAGAACCTCCAACAGACAGCTTATGATCTATTATCCAAATATTACAGCAATAAGCATGTGAATCACATATATAAACCAAGGTATTATCTCTAGTATCTGTATCAGCAGTTACAAAGAAAAAGTTTAACTACAAACATCTTTTTTGCTGATTTAAAGATTCTGAGTATTCGTCAAAGGACATATTGATGTGGAGATAATTGCAATCCAACCGGCTCTTCAAATCTTTATTTAATTTTCACTCTTGGTGGAAACTACACTAGCAAAGTAAATATGACCTCAACATCCACCACCATTAACAGAAAGCTAGGTATCAAGTTTCTTGTGTTTCAGTTGATATTGAGCAAAGTCATTTGAAAGTTTTTTCCAGAAACAAATTAGTTTTCCACATCTTTGTAGAATCACCAGTACATATAAATCTAATTAGTTCTTTAGAACACCCATAAATAATGGTAGGGGAAAAGCTTAAACCATTATGTTCGGATCTCAAGTAGAATGAAAATGGATGGCAAGCAAACCTTTGGGAATATTAGCATGGTGACTTCCTGCATCCCCTGTCGATGCCTTTGTATTTCCAGAATTGCAACAGAGGAACCTTCCTGAAGAATAACAGAAACTAGTGTTCCGGAGGATGTGGAACTTATGAGATACTGATCTTTCAGGATCTTTTGTTTGACTCCTTGAATGGAAGGACTTGAAAGAAAGAAATGAAAATAAAACCAAAATTACAAGAAGTAGAGAAGCACCCATACTCCCGAAAACCCACCCATAAGGGAATCCAGCAGAATTATGCATAGAATTGCCTGCAGGAACATAATATTTAATTCAGGAACAGTTTCACAATTGGGACATTCCAAGTGAACGAATGAGTTTTTTTTCTTCTTTTCTTAGGGAAGGAAGGATTAAAAAAAGACTAGTAGTGATAAGAAATTTCTGGTGAAGTTCATTTTGGTTATAAAAATACACAAGAAAAACAAGGAATCATCAATTATATTCATTTAAACAATGAAAGAGAACAAGTTTCAGAATCAATGGAAGGAAACTAATAGCATGGTGTATCTAATATATCTTCATCCAAACAACTACTAAATTACCAAGGATAAACTTGAAAGGAATATGCATTTTGCGCTGAATTGACCAGAAAAACACATACAAAAGATAAACAATTAGATCATACCTGAGAATGTAACAGATGTTTCTGATGAAGTGGGTACAGGAGAAGGAGAGGGTTCATTATCTACAGAATAAGGCAAGCCAGGAACTACAAAAAGGCAAAAAGCATGAAGCCTGAAGTATCAGCTAACTAAAACAAAATGTGGCAAATGTAAGTAGAGAAACATTATAAATGGCGAAAAAAAAGCACAATGGAAATAGATCAATAAGGCCTTGTTTCCTTGCAAAGATGGTAAATTGGAATTATTTATATATAAAAAAGCACCAAGCCTTTTGAGTTGCCTTCTTGAACGAATGTAAATGAGGAAGTTTAATCATTTTTTTCTTCTAAACTGGTTTTCTGTCTGGTCTTGAGCAGATGAGTTCTGAGGCGGACCAATATTTATGTAACAAATTAAAGAAAATCTGCAATAACGTGTTATGTAAACTAAACAAGACATAGACGGTACCATACCTCAACTTATTTGGGAAAAAAAAATAGACAGGTATAGTTTTTTAAAGAAAGTGAAATAAATCTAAACATTTCTTTATAAGGTAGGTCAAAGTATCAGAAATATTTTTGTAATATAACCTATATAGAAGTTTTCGTCCCTCAAAACTTATGCTCATCTTCCCAGTTTCCCTGCAAGTATTTAATCCACCAAATCTCTCTCTCCTCTCACTCTCTCTCTCTCTCTTCTTTAAGTTGACTTTATGGTCTTCATCCTCCACAGTCCCCGGAGTTCATCCAGGCTATAGTTTAACTGGTTATGACTGACAACACATTTCCATTATATAATTAAGTGATTCATGAACTGATTCAATAAGGAATTTATCTATTTGATAGAAAAATGATGATCGTGTAGTACAATAATACAAAAAAAAAAAGGAAGGAAAACGGTGCTTACTAGAGTTCAGTGGGATGTAATAGACGTCTCCAACGACAACACCATTCGGACCGGACATGCCATTCACAGTCTCAATACTGTCCATGCTAACCCCAAACTTACTCGACAGTAACGCGATCGAGTCTCCCTTTTCCATCACGTAGCTCATCAGATAATTCCACAGCCCGCTGGAGCACCCGCAGAGTAAGTGGAGGGAGATGACAGCTCTGGAGCGTGCGAACCGCTGGGTCACGTTGGGCAGGAAGGCGAGCCCCCCATAGGTCTGGTCGACCACCAGGTACACCGAGCTCGTCTCCTCCCGCACGGTGAAAGTGGTGTTAGTGAGATACTTCTTGTCCGCGAGGCAGGAGCAGTTCTTGCGCACGAAGACGTACCCGGGACTGCTGCCCTCGTCGACGGTGACGTCCTCGGGGAAGACGTCGAACATGCTCTGGATTTGGGCGAGGTCGGGACGTCGACCCGCCTTGAAGGCGAGGAAGGAGGTGCAAACGCGGGCCACGTCAGAGCAATTAAGCGGCCCCGTCGAGGACGCCGAGGGAACAGCATCGACCAACAACAGAATCGAAACGGCGAGCGAGATCGAGATCAACGCCATTGCAGCACGGGAAGGGAACCAATTTTGGAACCAAGAATTCAAAGAAAATGGAGAAAATCAACGATCTTCGATCAGAAGTGGCGGATCGAATTCAAGAGCAGAAGAGTAGGGGAAAGGAAAGATCGGAGGAGGGAGAGACGGAGAGAGAGAGAGGAAGGGGAAAACGGAATCCCAAGCCCCAAGCTCGCTCTCTTTCTCACTGCAACAAGTGTGTGCTGTCAGTGTATAGCAAATGGAGAAAACAGTAGGGAGTTGCTATGCCTATTCTACCCTGGATTCTTCATCAATATTACGAAGTTACCCCCTGCCACATTCAATATGTTACCTTGCATATCGCATAGAGGGCAGAACGGTCAATCTGCACTAGAAGCCGCGAAAAAAAAAACCCAGCAATTGAATATAACGCTGACCTCGGATGCGGTGGCCTGCAGCTGGCAGATGGCATCTGAGCCGTCGAATCGAAACCTTTGAAGTTTTTTTAACCGTTAAAAGCCGAGATTTCTCGATGAACATTAACCGTCCATTCTGCAGAGATCGTCACGAGGTGGCCGTCGGATGCCACGGCCCGCACTGTCAAATCGAGAACTAGATGGGAGACGTCGTCGCACGTGGGAAGGCATGTGTCTCCCGTCGGCCGAGAACCCCACACGTGTAGGAAGATTAATAATAAACGCTAAATTGAAAGAAAAAGAAGAAGAAAAAAACCCACCGTCTCCGGTTGCCGGTTAATCGCCGGTCGAAAGCCGGTGGTGGCCTTGTTTAAGAAGATGGAGAAAGAAGATGATAAAGACATAAAGGCAGAGGAGAAAGGGACCCTGAACATGTGGCTTCCGGCTGGAAAATGGCCTCTCTGTCTCCTGCAAATAGCAATCATATCGATTTGTGCAGTGCATCGCGATAATTATCAAAATGATGGGCATGAAATTATTTATTCTGCTTTGGAGTGCACACTAACAAGTAAACAAGGGCATGTGAGCAGATGGGTGGAGGGTAGGTGCGATGGGTCCCGTAGGTATTCATGGAGGCTCGTTGGGACACTGTTGTATCCATTTGACTGGCTCTTTGAAAGCCAGCTAAAGTCTGCAAGATGGATAGTGGATTTGGTCCTTTTGATGATCAATGGAACAAACAGATCCGGTGCGGCGATTAGGTGGATCAATGCCGAGTGAAGAGACATAAAGGACAACGGTAGTTAGGTCCGGGAGCAGAGATGGTGAACTGAGACACATTTCTGAACAGTGAGACATTTCTTTAGAGATACAAATACGACCGAACAGAAAGAAAGCCCTTCACTAAGTAAATTATTACACAAGAATTTGTGAATCTGAAAATCATGAACTCGCTCAAGATCATTATTGGCATGCTTTACAGTTTACACCTCGCAAGAGCATGGTAGGCCAAAGGGATTCCTCGATCTTAGCAGAATCCAAACGTACCAAAATTTTCTTTGCAGGATCATTATGTGACATTAGTGTAGAACCCACATGGTAGACAATATCCGCAACATTAAGAACATTAGCTTAATGGTACATGATATAAGACTAGGTCGCCATCTGCTGCCATACGTAAAAGCAATCAATCATACTAGAAAACATGATCAATGAACAGAAGATTCAAACAAGTAATCATGAACAAACTGATTATGCAATCAGAAGGAAAACATGATAGATCAAATAACTAATTGGAAAACTAATATTTAATCAACAATTTTTTAGGCCTCGTGATTGATATGTTCATGTACCTGTACGATAAATGAACAGTTTTCCAAAGATCAAACTAACTGGCAGAACTTCATATCAATCCATTATTTAACTCTTTAGGCACATCATGCATATTCTTTTCAATCAATTGGTATAGAAGCACCTGATCCTTTTCGTCGACATCTACTTCAGGTGTTCCATCATATGCTGCCTTCACTACCCAAGACAAGAATTGTAGGCACCCCAATTTCATCAGGGTACAGCTTTAGAAGAGACTGATCCACCAAGAACACGACAACCATTCTCAGCTGATGATGACAAGAACTGCGTCATGTTCTTGCAAGACAAAAGTTCAATCAGTTCAAGGGCAAAAGTTCAATCAGTTCAAGGGAACCAGCGCTGGTTTTGCTTACTACACCACTTAAAGGAGCTGAATTCTTTGCACATGGAACACCCCTTCTGCTCCAAAGAAATAAACTGACCTGATGATGGCCCCCTAAGTTCTGTGGGTCTGTCACCTCATCTAGAGCAAGCCAAAGAAGAGATTTTCTGACTTCCGGCATCACAGAATCCAGTTCCCTTATGTTCACCATTTCCTATGGAGAAGCATCAAGAATCAATCCTGGATGAGGTCTGTTATCAACAACCATATTGAGGTCATGCTTGGAGGCTTCTACAAATTTCAAGCCTACCTTCTCGACTGCTTTCTTGTCCTTTTTCTTGTTGTTTCCACTCCAGTCCAATCTTTCCTGAACATGAAGAGCATAAAACTCCCTTCTTTCTGCCATCTATGCAGCAAGGACTGGACCAACACCATAAACACTCTGGCCTACCATTTTGGGCACGGAAGATTCAGTCGCCTCTTTCCATGTCTTCCTACACCAATTGTCCTGCTTATTCCACCGACGAACCTTCATATTTTCAAACTGAGGTTCCTCAGCACCTTTAACTGGCTTTCTTTCCCAACTCACATCCTTTACTTCAGTATAGGTTCTTCTGTTTCTCAAACTGAGACCCTTGTCTAATGACACCTGGGTACCTGTTCTTAATCTTCTCCTACCTTGGGCCTTCAACAGGTTCGACCTCTAAATCTTCCTCCTCTGCAATGATGGTGTCTTTCTTAGCAATGCCTTACTCATCTCTAGCAAGAAATCTCTCCGCAGCCTCTGCCCAAGAAGAGCACTTTGCTCTAGCCGGTGCCCTTTCTTGTACCCGCTTCCGTCCCTATTTCCATAAGACGCCACTATCCAAGGCAGTGGCTCGCTTCCTTGTGACCCAAAGTGGCGCAAAAAACTTCTGACATCAAGAATGCTTCTGCTTCCTGGTATTCTGCAATGAAACTCTCAAATTGATACCATTTGGCGGTGGTTTCTTAGTTTTGATATCTTGGAGATGAAAGGCATCGCCGAGGCATTGGCAAGGTTGCACTGGTACATGGTTGAAGGGATCGAGATGAGCGAGAGGTCTTAGAACCTACCTGAGATAGTAGCGGAAGGTGGACAATTCGAGCTAGGCGATGCCACATAAGTGTAACAATGACAGACCATCCAATAAGATAGTTGAGGAAATGTGATAGACAGAAATATATCCTAACAAAGAATTGAGTAAAAATGGAACGAAAACTGGAACAATAGTCTTCATTTCAAAGACAGTGTAATTACATAACATTATTACCAAGTAAATTGCACCCAAACCAGCAGATAATATTGAGAGAAACAGGAAGATGGTTTGAAACTATTAAACAGGAATCACATAAGCATTCAAACAAACACATACTGATGAACTAGAGAATAAATATCAAGGAATAAGATTAGGCTAAAAGCAAGGAAATGATTTAACTCCAGTACCAGAGTTCATGCCGAGTGTGTGTTTGGCTCTCCTGCCAAACGGGTATTGTTGAGTCGTTCAATGGCCAAAATTAGTGCTTGAGTCCCTAGTTCTCCCTCTCCGTGAGCCATGAGTGAGACATATAGCTGATGCGCCAACGCCAAACCTGGCAATGCTAGTCCCATGCTCTGACATTCCTTCAAGCAAATGCCAAGATCCTTCACAAAGTGGTGTACGTAGAACCCAGCCTCCATGTCCCTCTTCAAGATCCTCTTTCCGTATAGTTCGAGCGACTTTGACCCAGCTGCGCCCGTAGATATTGCGTCCATCCACCTCTCGACGTCGAGCCCAGCCTTGTGGGCATACACCATCCCTTCCACCAGCCCCACCATTGTTGATGCAATTGCGATCTGATTCCCAAGCTTTGTTCTCTGGCCTTGCCCTGGTTGTCCCATGTAGGTTACCGTGCCCATACAACCGAACAGCGGCTCAAGCTTCTGGACGACGGACTTGTCGCCTCCGGCGAATATGGAGAGAGTTCCGGTGCGGGCCCCACGGTCGCCACCCGATACTGGAGCATCCACAGCCGCACAAGACACCGCTAGAGCAGCATCGGCGATCTCGGCGGCTAGGGCAGGGTCACTTGTGGTCATGTCAACGAGGACCGAGCCAGGAGCCAAGCCAGAAAGCACTCCTTCAGATGGATCGAGGGCGACACGGCGGACGTCGGAGGGATAGCCGACGATGAGAAAGACGACATCACTGGCGCGTGCAACGTCGCCTGGGGAGCCAGCTAGCTTAGCGCCTCGGTCCAGCAAGGGCTGGGCCTTAGAGGGGGTCCGGTTGAAAACGGTCAGCGAGTAGCCGGCAGAGAGGAGATGACCAGCCATAGACCGGCCCATGACGCCTGTCCCGATCCAACCGATCCGCGTAGTACTCGGTGTCACGACTTTTTCCGAAGATAGAAGTCCGGCCATGGTGAAAATATGGCAGCGTAGACCTGCAGGCGGGCGGCGCAGACGGCGGAGGAGCACCGGGAGGAGAAAGGGCATCGGCCAGGCAGGAACCCTAGTAGGAGCGGAGCTACAGAGACCCAACTTGACTCCATCCATGGGAAGTACATCATGATCGGACGGCTGAGAAATCCCAACACGTCGAACTCGATCTGTGGTAAGTTGCGGGCCAAATCAGCTTGTAGCTTTCTTTTTTAAAGAGAATATAAAATCGTTTTATTTAATTTAAAATTATGAAAATATGAAAATATTTTGTGATGTCGTTTTTGCCCTCTGATTTTGTTCCTTTCGCTTCTGAGCTGCAGGTGCAATCTTATTTTATTGCATTGAAACATTTTTAGGACTAACATTGAAAGGGTAAAGAAACTATTAACCTCAGTTGTTCAGCCAAGAACAAAGAGAGATGATCTTGTCGAACATAGAATTTGATCCTTGTCGATACATGTTGATCCTTTCTCTTGATTCTTTGTCCTTCAACTATGATAACTTTATTCTTAAAATTTAACATGACTACTGAGCCTTTGGAGTCCGGGACCTTATCACATGTTCTCGGTGAGTTTCTCAGATCATCGAATCTCCAGAGCTGCACCTTGTAATAGACTCTCAGCAAAATATTTATTGGAGGTCAGGACCACTGTCGACCATCCTTGGATATGACTTCTCACAATTTATACTGTATTTTCTACAAACTTGTATGAGATTTCTAACTGAAATACAAAGCAAACCCTCATCAAACAAATATAAAAATTTAGACTACAAAAATTGAATGTAGTGAAAACACCTAGGCAACCAAAAATTTCAATCAGAGTGGCCGACAATCTCTCTACTATCTTCTGAGACCTTTTTACTGATTCCATTATCGCAGACCATGCTTTTCTTTTGATTTATCACATACATGAAAATCAAATCGGATTGTTGTATCACGAACTAACTATATGGATGTGAGGATGTCGCCTAGAAACTGGTAGGTCAGACAACTTAATGGAAGCAAAGAAGCATGAAAGCTTCCTCATCACTGGCAAGGGTTGGTTAATCTGATCTGATGAGATGCTGTTTTTGTTGCAAGCATCCACAGAGGTTTCATACCCTTCCAGGTCTGCCTCAGTTATCAAAATTTCATCATCAGGAAAACATGAAGTATTGCTCTCATCCAAAGCATCCACAAAGGTCTCACACCCTTCTAAATCTGTGTCAGTTATCAAAATTCCATCTTCTTCAAAAGGGCATGAGGTGGTGTCCTCGTCATATACATCCAGAAAACTTTCATATCCCTCTAGATCTTCCTCAGTTATCAAACAATCTTCTTTGAGTGGACTAGGTGAGTCCATCGGACTGATAGTTCCAACATCTCCAGTTTGTAAATGCTTAGGCTTTGGGCTTTGGATCGCAGGAAACTCCAGCTTGTTCTTGTTATAAGCTTCAACAGCCTGGTAAATTGTTATGAACAACACAAGCGGACAAGAAATCAATTAAATTGATACATTGCACATCAAGTTATGGAGCGTGAACTCTCCAAAAACATGTTGTAAAGTAGAAAACATGCACTGATTGTATACCATTTTGATCTTTAATGCATCTTTAAAAAAAAACAATAAATTTAGTTACGTGAAAATTGAAACTAATTTCATACCTGCCACTGAGAAGGAGCCAACAAGACTCGAGGCCTTCTAGAGCGCACATATTCAAGAGCAGCCATAGGTGTCATGTTCTTATATTCAATCTGCAAAGTTACAGTAAAGAATGTATCACACTCACATATTATAACAAGTAAACTAGTTATGTTGATTCACAAGCCAGACACTTGATATGTATAAAAGATAGGCCATATGCCTTAAATTTAATTACCAGATAGCAGAGAACAATGGTGGCACTACGCCCCCTTCCTGCCTTGCAGTGAACATATGTGGTTCTCCCGTGAGATGCATTCCCTGAAAATAGAAGTCACTTATATGATTTTTCAATGGAGAGAAGAATTGGAACCATGATAGCAAGCAGTGATCAATGTTTCCAAAACCAGACTTGATAGGCTGATAGGGATTAGTTTAATTGTTGATTTTGGATTGTTCAAGTTAGTTGGTACAGCAAGACCTAGGAACTGAGAAACAAAAACCAGTTCTAAAAACAATATGACCTAGCTTTATAACAGAGCATGTTATAAAGCAATCCACCCTTGCTTAATACCAGTATGTTAGCCTTATCATTCCAACTCAAACCTTAACCATATTAAGGAAGTGATTGCTTTTCTCAATAGGAGATATTAGCGTACTAGAAAATAACTAAATTGTTGAAACTTGAAATTCAACGTTCTCCAATGAAGAAATTATAAATAAACCACAAAACACAAAACAGATCTTCCACGACTAAAAAAACATTGAGCATGGATGTGCCAAATATGCTCTAGGAAGTTTTTTTATTTCGCACGATGTTTGGACAAGCAAGAAAACCTCTTCTTTGACATAAGCAACCAATCCTCGTAAACAAGAGACCATTACAATAGTTAGATATATTTTGCATTAAAACATTTATGTTGTTGCTGCTATAGAAATAGGTATTAATAAAAGAAAAAACTTACTATGGATGAAATCAACAGCTCGGCATATATCAACGGGTGAAGGAGCAAAAAGGTAGTCTCTTGTAGGAATCGCCAGGTGATCGATTCCATGAACCTGGATGGAAGGGACAAAGTCAATTTCAAAGAAATGAAGAGGAAAAATAATGCTCTATTAGAAACAAGGCCTAAATAACTAATTCTTAAATTCTGCTGCAACATACAAGACAGTAAGTTTTATTTAATTATACAATAACATCGTCAGTTCAGTTGTGTCTGAATGATTTGGATGATAAAATCGTAAGTACACCAGGAAAAAAAGATGTAGGGGAAACAGAAATTGTTTATATGAGAGTAAACTCGAAAAGTATCAAATATTAAACAAAAGTTGTAATTACACGAAGGAAAGTGCATATCCAAACAGTACCTTATATATGTTTGATGGAACCAAAGTTTCATATGGTTCGTTTAGGGTAATGACTCCTCGAACTCCAAGCTGCTTCAGCCGAGGAATATCGTTTGGAAAAGGTACAGCACCCAGAAATAGAAGCTGTCACCACAAAGAGCAAATTCACCGAATTTTTAAGAAGTTGAACGTGTTAAAATCTCTAAATATAACAAAAGCAACATCAAAATCCCAGAAAACAAAGAAAGATCGAGTAGTTTATATTTTTACACCCATGATTTTGTATCGTTCCAAAGATAACATTTCTCTAACACTAATCCTGACTGAAGATTTAGTTTTCTTTCGTTTCCTGTCACTTGAATCATTAAATGAACCCTTGGGATTTTTATCCCGATTTCTCAAAGGGAAAAGAAAAAGAAAAAGAAAAAGAACGTACCTGAAACACAATTGCTTTAAAAAAATGGAAAGTTGAGATAATAAATGGAAAGAACGTACCTGATCGATTTCATCCCACCATCGAAATTCAGCCTGTATCTTGTTTCTAAGGACATTGTAGACAAGTGTAGGATAAAAAAGAATCCGTGCTCCCGCTCCCACAAGCGCTTTCTTGGCCCTAATACTCACGATCTCGCGGCGGCCACATTCGTCCGTTCTGCCCTCACCAAACTCCGCAATTCCCATAATCATAATCCCTTGTAACAAATCACTAATCCTAGTCGATTCCGCTTTGCAGCCGCTTAATCACAACACTAATCCTCCTCAAAACACTGGACAAGCTCTAATCATTAGAGTCGAACGCCGATCGAACGAAGGCCTCTTTTCGGACGCCAAGGAGGAAAGAGAAGAGCATTAGAGGCAGCCAAATCAACCGATTCAGACGAAAGGTACCTCGATCGGGAGCTGCGAGGATGGCGAAATCGATTTCGGGGGGCCGGAATCCAGCAACTCGCCAGGGAAACTTCCACACGGCGTCCAATCTGTTGCTCCACGCGGTGAGACAGGAATCCGACGAGAAAGCAGGAGGCGTGGGCAGAGTTGCCAATGGGAGAGACGCGCATATAAACCCCGTGATCCCGATGGCGGAACACGTCAGCTTTTCCAGAGACCGTCCGTAAGACCGAGACCGACTTCGGACCGTCGAGTGAATCGACGGTCAGGATGATAAAGATTTCGATAACGTACGAGATTCCTCAAAGACACGAGAACTGGAGTTCGTCCGGATCGCATCGAGCCGTCGCTCTTTCATCCTGCGGTTGATGCGGTGACAACGCGACGAGGCTTCGAGATCATCGAGTGGGGCCCCACACGTGGACAAATGTGACAGCGGTGGAATTCCCACGTCGTCGATCCTGCTGGAAGTGGGCCCTGCATGAGTTTTTCCTGGGCCCTCACTTCCACGTCTTCTCCGACGTCAGCATTTTTTCCTCCGCCGTACCCCTTTAATAGTATTTTTGTTTATGATCATTAATTTAAACTTAATTAAATGATTTTAGCCATTCAGAGCGTGTAGATCACGGGCAAAAATCCTTTTTAGGCAAAATAATAATAATTATTATTAATTTGCATTAGGTTTAAACACGCTATCAACCCGGCGGCGTTAAAGATTTAAAGTCGGATAGCGATGGCAATAAATGGCAAAAAAGAAGCAATTAAATATGGCATAATGGTCATTAGGACACCTTAAATCGCGTTGTTTAACCAAAAAAGTACGTTATCTTGAACATGTGCTTTGCATTAATGGATTGGATTAGAAAACGTTCGCATGCGGCCGACGAACCGGACAAAGGCCGAGTCGGTCTTAATTGTTTATCTTTCTAATTTATTATTTAGACCATCGGGCTCATTTTTTACTAAGCTCAATCCTCAATTCGCGATGAGTTTATCTTTACAGTTTAGCTAAATTATTAATAATCCAACAGATAATACTTTTCTACGTCTGGTTCGATAAAAACAAACTGTCATTAAATCATCTTCCTAATGGTCCATGTTATGCGTCAGTACGATCGGGTCAAGCTACAGGTCAAGATTTGACTTAATTTGAAAACACGTCCGACTAGGACGACACTCTCAAAGCTGATTGAACGGGTCATACATCTTAGTTCGATAACTTTGACTCGGTACTCTATTAAGTCGGGTAGATGACGGTTCAAATTTGCATTAGCTCAGGCTCCCACACCCAACTCGACATTAGACCTAATGGCCCTAGCTCGGTATTTTGCTTAACTTGAGCATCCGAGTTCAACTCGGAAGGCAGTGCAAGTCGACTCAACAAGTCGACTCGAAATTTGGCAATTGACTTCTCTGTCAACTAGTCTCCCTTTCCCCACTGCCCTGCTTAACACTCAACCGACTCTCCAATTGTTTATGTCACTGCCAGACGAATATAGGTGATCACATAAGGGGATGGTTAACCTACCCCTTTTATACGATTTGATTATACAGTATGATGATAAATGACATAATTTTTCACTACTACGATAGTGAAATAACATTTTTCTTACTTAGATGAGACATCTCTTCTGAAGAGATTTTCTTTGAGAGATATTCTCCTTAATCAAGATGTGACATATTTCATATAAATCTATATAACATGGTCATCATGCACTCTCAATTAATCTCCACTCTTACTCCTTTCATCTCTTGGTAAAAAATATCGGTTGAATTAAGTTACTCTTGACCTCCCTCTCTTATTGTTATTGTTCTTGTAGCCTTTTTGAGTTCGCATGGATTGTGTCTTTTTGAGTTCGCATGGATTGTGTGTTGAGATCGTATTGTCTTAGGACATCTCTCAAATCTAACATTGTGCGGGTCCGTCGTCTTCCTCTCTCCTTCCTGCCCAATCAACTTATTTACTGCAGTGGTTGGTGACAGGGGCGGAGCTACTAGTTGGCCAAACTAGGCCATGGCCCAGTCTTTGTAAAATACAGGAAAAAAAATAGGATTAATGGAATTCGGGTTTAAAACCCGTTAACCCGTTAGGAATTCCTCTCCCGAACCACGATTTCCCCTGCAGCGCGATTCCTCTTCCCCTTCGCAGCATTTCCTTTTCTTCTTCCGCCCGAAATTGCAATCGGCGTGACTGCGTGAGGTCTCTGAAAAGCCCTTAACTAGGTGTCACGATAGGGCTTCAAATTGAAATTTGTAGATTTTATCGAAAACCCATGATGAATTCAAATAAATGAAGTATAGGGGCCTCGAGTCGTATTTTTCCAAGGACTAGCAGAAAATTGCTTAAGTTGAGCTTATTGTGTCGTGTTTTTGGGTTTTCACATATGAAATGGGGGTTTTGAGGTTTTTAAGTGAAATGTAAACGAAAATGAGCAAATGAATCAAAAATGCAAGTCTAGTCTAAAAATGGAGCCTAAAGCAAACTAACTCTAGCGCAAACTAAGTGAACTCAACAATTTGATAACAAGAGTGAATAATCGAATTTTTGGATAATGCAAAACAATGCAACAAAACAATTCCAAGTTATTGAAACCAACCATCTAAATCCTAGAATGCAATGGAACTATTTAAACTAACCTATCCTAACTTATGACACACAACCAATGTCCAAGATGCTAGAACAAGAACAAAGGTTGGCACAGCTAGGAATTTGGCACGGAGAGGTTTTTCAGTGGCACGGAACAGTAGCAAGCAACTCGGAATTACAGTAATGGGTTAAAACCAAGCTACCGAAGCATCTAAAACTAGGCAAAACCAAACAACAGCTAACCATGAACCACATAATCAAATTGACAAGGTTGCTAAGAAATGGAATTAACCGAAACATTGCAGAATTTGAAAGTTCAGAAATCAGAAATGAAGAAAAATGAAATCAGAAATGAAAAAAACAGTAAAATTAAGCATCCAATCCTTCTCTTCTCGTTCGATTTTCCTCAGCTGGTCGTCAATCAGCCGCCGGATAACCAATGCTGGCTCCGATAATCCCTTGGAGGCTTGAATCTGGTTTCTGAGGTGTTTTGTTCGCGTGCTCGAACCCGGAAAAACCGAAGAAACCCTCTCCTGGCGATAACAGAGCTCGGCACAGCGGCATTGAAGCTGCAAAAACTGGATTCCGTGCTTCAACTTGCTCCGATCGATCTGATCACTATTTAGGAAAGCTCCACGCTCCTAGGAGAACCCCTCGGAGGATTGCGGAACCGGATTATGCTGAGGTTGGCCGGAACACGCCGAAACAGGGTCGCTGCCCGCCGGAGAAACCCTCTCCTTTGCGCCTCGTCCAGCTGCTGGGATTCACCCAATCAACCGGCTAAAGACTCCTCTAGGATCAAGGAACACCGTGGAAAAGATTTGGGTGGACGGGACTGCGCCGTTTGGTACGTCGCGGGGCAGGGTCTTCTCGCGGGGACGAAGATGAACAGTGGTGGCGCAGCCGCCGGATAACCAATCTTGGTTCCAAAAATCCTTTAAAAAGCTAGTCTGCGATGGTTGAATTCCTTGCTCACGTCCACAGTTCTAAAGATCGAAGAAACCCTCCTCAATCGGCAGAAACCTGTGTTCGAGTCACATTTGCGTTGCAAGCTGGAATGTTGCTCGTGTCCTCGCGCTGATGAAGTTACTGATCCCTCGAGCTCACTCTAAAGCCTTCAGAGAACCCCTCTTCCGACTTCGGCCGCTGAGGAGACCGTAACTCACCGAGATTTGCAGGGAACAGAGGATTCCTAGCGGCGGAGAAACCCTCGCCGTCGCTAGCTTCCAGCCACCGATTTCCGGCCAACTCAGCGGTGCTAGCTTCCTCAAGGATCCAGTAGCAAGAAGGAATCGGATTGGGTGGATGGGAGCTCGTGTACACGTACGTCGCCGAGCAGAGTTTCTGTTATATTTATTAGAATAAATCTCATAGAATAGGTCAATAAACTCCTATATAAATAGGGGTCTGTATCTCTTAATGGGAGAACAATTTCTTTCAGATTATTATATGATAACAAAAACATTAGTAAATGTAATAAAAAATCTAAGGCATTCAGAATATCCGAGATAGAAAACTCTGTAGAGACTCCCATGATCAGAAAACCCATAGGGCACTGATTGCGACTGCAAGTTTTATAAGGCAACGACAAAGCTTCCTCGACCTATCTAAGATTATAATGAAGCTTCGATGACTTGTTCGAGATGATGACGAGCTTCAATGATCTGTTCGAGATGACAATGGAACTTCTACAATTTTCGAGATAATTATGAAGCTTTCACAAGATGTCCGACATGACCATGAAACTTCCCTGATGTTTCTGAGTTCCAGGCTTCTACTTGCTGCTGAGATGTTGCTACAAGTTTCCTCAAGGCGACTGTGTGATGAAGTTATGCCATTAGAGTTTTCTGTGTTTCCATTCTTCTGATCTTCTTTTTCTTTCTGCTCTCCAATTTCTTCTGTGCATTTTGGTATTTTCGGCATCAAAACATCTTGTTTTGGCCAGATGTAAAATCCCAACTTGAAACGAGATTGCAAACCTTGATTTGCATAGAGTTCAATGAAGAGATAAAATTTATGTGCCAATCTCAGATCTCAAATAGTTGTGACAAACATGACTTTATCATGATCATGATGAAGAACGAACATAATGCATCATTATTACGGTTTTGTAGATCTTATGTTGGCTGATACATCAAACACACTTTATTTCTCTCCTTTTTTTAAAAGTTCTTTGCTGATTATATTCAGATCCAATTATCCTACCAATATGACAAATACGACTAGGCTTTTTGACTATTCTATCGGTACTATTTTTTCACAACCTAGTTTAAGATCTATTGCTTTTTTTGCTTGAGGTATGGAGTTTAAAGAAGAATAATATTTCAAGTGTTATTATTAGATTAACTGACATTTCTTTTGATATTAGTATTTGAAGGAACAACGACTCCCTCCCCAAACATTCATCCCTTTGCAGTCAATTCGTGTGAAGCCAATAACTGAGAAATTGCGTAATCTAGGCGGAACTGCACAGTTGGTCTTTGATGTGATACAATATCCTATTTGTTGAAAAACTTTAAATTGAATTTATCTTTTCCAATTCAATAGCAAAAATGTATAGTTGTACTTATGTGATGATAGATCAATATCTTTTCTTTACCTGGGACATTTTATTGTCGTTGATTTATTCCCTCATGATGAAACAATCTATTTACATACGGTCAGAGCAACAATAAAATTGATATTTTTGGTGAATCCCCACCTGTTGTTTTTTTTTCTCAACTGTTATGTAGTTTTGCACATCCTTTTAACAGAATTCATACTGCATATGCGGTCTTATTTAGTTTTGTCAAGGATGTGCATTAGGCTGGTGTTGTCTTCCTCCCTTTTCTTTCTTTCTTTTTTTTTTATTGCATGTTAAGAAATTAGCACATGTCATCATTCAATTGTTTCTGAATTTTCTTTCTCCTCTTTTTGATTGGGTAAGCCTTTTTTTTTAAAATTAGTAGTAAGCTAATACATATTTTTTTCTTGATACTAGGGTTTCCATTACTGTTTCTGTAATCTTCATCTTGGCCAGGGGCGGAGCCAGAATTTTTGCCGAGGGGGGGGGGTCATTTTTTAACATCGCATTGTCACACTAATAAAATAAATTTTGAATTAACTAAGAAATAAGTTACATTCAACGCAATCTAAGTTGCACTCTTCACTTTTTCATAGACTCAAATTCATCTATGACAGAATTGATATCAAAACTGCGAGCAATATCCTTTTCAATATACATTATCAAAGAACTTGATAAGAAATCATCTTCCATTTTGTTCCGCAACCTATTCTTCACAATTTTCATTGCAGAAAATGCACGCTCTGATGTTGCAGTAGAAATTGGTAGAGTCAAAATAAGTCGAATCAATTTGTCAAGAAGAGAATAACTTTCTGATTTTTCTGTCTTCGATAAGACCTGATACAAAATTATGTACATATTAGTTAGCAATGACTAACCTTCAATAAAAAAATATTATTTTTATATAAAAAAACATACCTGACATAATTCAGAAATAATTGAGATATCCTTAAAGTTCACATTTTTCTGAATTTCTATTTTAAAAAGCTCCAATTGATATCTCAAACTCGTTCTTTCTTGATTTATAAAATCTTCTGGATAAAACTTTTCAACTAATCGGCAAATTTCATGAATATCGAATGATTCATAGCCATTTTTCGGATGAAGTGCTGAACTGAGCTTGAGTAATTCGATCATTTCTTCATTGAATCAGATCTTCATCTCTTGTAATATACTGTTTATTGTGCCAATAAAAATTTTAACCCGATAATAATGCTCTGATGTAACTGAATCAGCCGTTTTGGAGGGGATTTTTGTCATACCAAAATTGGAATGGGTGATGGGTCTAAATCCCCATGATGGCATACCAAAATTGGACTAGGACCTGTTCTGGAGGGGATTTTTGTCATTGCCCACCAAACCATGAGTTTCGCTGGTTCGACATGTCTACGAGCGACGAGCGTAGTGGCGTTAGAAGGTAATATTCTTCAAGTTGGTGCACTATTTTAAGGCATCAACTAGACGTCACATCACACGCTGTTCTGATGATGATGCTTCCAGCTTGTCATACCTCGCAACGCGAGAAGATGGTCTATATCAATGCACTCGTCATACGGCGTTTCGTCTCGAACTCGACAGACAAACTAAACAGCGAGAAAGAATTTGAAATAGAGAAGAATCAAAAGATCGGCGATTACCTCGTCCAGGCAGCGGTGCGATACGATATCGGCACCTGGACAGGGGGGCGACCACCCCCAGGCGCCCCCCTGTGGCTCCGCCCCTGATCTTGGCCTTCATGTTACTTAGTTATCTCGGCCCCCCTGCTGCTCGGCCATCCCGACACTCAGTTGTTTTAGCCTCACGAAGAGAAGCCTTGCTTTTCCTTGTACTAACTCATCTTGTCCGACCTTGCCTCGACAGATCCGAGCTCTCTACGCCACTCCACAATTGCCCTCATCCTTTCCCTACCTAAAGGCAGCTTCACGACGCTAAGCGACAAGACGCTCACACATACGAGCCACACTATAAAAGGGGGACGACTCTTAGGTTGCCAGGTTTCTACCTGCTCGAGTTTCTGTTCTCAGCTAAAGGACAAGAATGGGTCGCACGCTCAAGTCACCAGGCGGTTGCTAGGCCCACAGGCTTTGTCTCCTAGATGTTAGCATGTCTGCACACTTGTCAGAAATGTATAGAATTTATCTCCTCCGATGCCCCACTTTAGTACTGCCATCTATTTCAGTGAGTATAAAAGCATCTAGACAGGTATGAGAAAGCTCTCTGGAATCTTCGGCATTTCAAGCTTTACTGCTTCTTCTTCCTCTTGATCCTGGTACTGACTTGAAAATCGGAGTGGCCCCGTCGGGAATCCTCGGCGGCCAACTAATCCTTTGGTTTAGTGTCTCTCTTTTCCAGGTCTCTTCGATTGGCTGGGTTCGTCGCGGTCTAAGTGGCATAACCTTTGACTGATGACTTGATTGTCTTCGGTATCTAGCCGGAACATGACTTGAGCGTCGGAGTGGCCCCGCCGGGAATCCTTGGCGGCCAACTAATCCTTTGGTTTAGTGTCTCTCTTCTCCAGGTCTTTTCGATCGGCTGGGTTCGTCGCGGTCTGAGTGACATAACCTTTGACTGGTGGCTTGACTGTCTTCGGTATTGAATCGGAACAACACTAAATATTATTTGTGTCATAAATCTTTGTTAATTAAAATGAATTGTAATTGGTATCATGTGTTGTTATTTTTGTTGTTATGGTCGATGTTGGTAGTAGTACAATCTGAGCACGGATAGAATGACGATATATCACTGTCTAGGCGAAATTGAGGTTAATATCTATCTTTTTAAGATAAATTTGCGCTTCACATAGTGCTCATGAAATCCGACAATCGTCTTTCAAGATACAATGACTATATCTTCCAATAGCAGCACTGAGAATCACAAGACTTTTGAATCGAAGAAGCTTCTTAAACTCTCCAAATTAAATCATGTCATATATCAAGTGATGAATTTCTTATTCACATCCTTATAGGTTGAAAACCAATTTTCCAACCGTTTTTACCTCCTTGCAAATTCAACAGGAGCTATTGAACATTGAATTTGGTTCTCAACGTCTTAAAAATATTGTTAACTCGCCACAAGTTTTTCAATAATATGAAAATTAATTTTCACAATTATCGAATTAAAGCCAAATGATTACATATGTAGTAGTGCTTGAACCAAATATTATGTGATTTTTAGAATGCCATAAAATTAGATTCTATATGAGAAATATTACATATCTATTAATAGATCATTTGTGTGAGAAATGACATTTTCGCTATATATGAGAAGACATGTCAAATATTACTTTTCAGGTATGAAAGAACTCTCTTAATATATTCTTAATATTATTTAATGGATATATTTTTGACTGCTCAGATCTTGAATGGAAAATTCTTGATTTACAAGATAGAGTAGAATAATAATATCCTCTTGATTATTATCATGTATTATAATTTCATCGACTTAAATAAGGAAAAAATATTAAAGGACCAATATTACATTTGTAAATATAGAGTAGTAAATTTATTGAGTTAACATAGATGCATTAGAATCCAAAGGATGAACAACCCCAAATGATTACTCCATAATAAATGATTTCCTCAAGATAATTGTGAAAATGATATTAAAAACATAAAATTATCGCACAAATCAGTTAGAGCTATCTATAGATGTTTTTGAGAGTTATAAATTTAATGACTATCTTGAAGGTATTATTGAAGTCTATTAATTATTGATTAAATCCTTTGACCTTAAGCTTCGTGGTTTTGAAGGAAATTATCAACCTGATACTTGAGGTGGGAAGCCCATTTGAAGCTCTTAATATTTATAAAGGATGTAGGAGAACTAAAGTTCATATTCCATTGCAAAAAGAAATACCAAACTTTGCGTTTGCGGTCATTGTTATATTTCAATTTATATCCTTAACTAGTTGTGTAAAATAAATAGATTCAATAGCTATTGAAGAGGCCACCTGAGTTAATGGAGACAATAGATTCTTGGCGAAATCGAAGCAATGCTCTTCCTCGTAGTGGATAATCATGCAACTTCTCAATTTATTTCTTTATAGATGATTGTGTAACTGACTGTGTAAGACTGCTGGGATAGATTCCACCTTTTATTGAAAAAAATAGATATTATATGACCTTAGAGTTTGATGTGGCGGTAAAAGACAGGATGCATTATCAGACAATTATGGTTCAATTAAATCTATCACCCGACTACAACTTGACTATGATTATCATCAAATCAATTCATTAACTAGTTGAGATCATATCATCCCTCTATCAAACTCTTTCAGGATAATATGGATCATTACTTAAAACAAACAAACAAAAAGGATAACAACATTTGCAAAATTTCAAATTCAATCTCAAAAATTGGACCTGCATCAGCAGCTTGACATTCATTGTGGAATCGTGTAAACTACAATCATGCGATCACCCGACAGCTGACACCTCGCGTTTGTTCTCCACTCCCTGTGAGTTTGGTCAGGTGCGAGTTGATTGTCGGCGGCTGACCTTTTTGACAAAATCTTTCCACCCATCTTGGATTTCCCCTCCCACCAGCTGGGAGATGGGCAAGCGGCGCCGTCAAAGGAGCGAGTAAAAAATTTGGAAGCCAACCGATGGAAGCGAGTGAAGATCCATTGTCATTGCGTCTCCTTGTCCTCTGGCCCACGCCCTCTCCTTGCCTATCGCTTCCAATATCATCCATATCTGCGTTAGTTGCTTCCACTTGAGGACTCCCAGCTGCTGCTGCTTTACGGATTCCCTCACCTTCTACTGAAACCTCCTCCTCATCTTCGACCACTGCGTCGTCTTCAGACTTCAGGTACTGTTAACCGTTCGCCTTTAATTTTATGGAAGTTGGTTGGAGGTGTTCTTATTTCACAAAGATCAATTTTCCCTGCCCTATTTTTCTGTTTATGTTCTTTGATTCTCTGCGTCTGCTGCCCTGAATCGGGCTCGATCTCCCTTCTTTTAACTTTACAGTTTACAGTTCTGTTATCGATCAGTTTATCGTTTATATGTGATTTCATTTCTGATCTTGTTCCAAATTTTCATACGTAGAAACATTTTCTCCAAATTTGTTTTCTATTTTTTGAGGATTGGCTACAGTTACAGTAGATGGGTTCTGGAGATTGGTTTAAGGCGATAATTCATAGGAAGAAAGCAAAGAAAGCTCGGGTAAGTAAACAATGATGCATTTCGATAGATTATATCTGTAAATGAAGGTTATTATGATCGATGCATATGATGATGTTAATAGGATTCATCAAAGCCACAGCCAAATGGCTTTAAGTTGAAGAATCAAGCTAGTGATCGTCCAAATAAGCTAGTGACTGCCGAGGATGTAGCTGCTATTCGAATTCAAACTTCCTTTCGAAGATTTAGAGTACGATGCATATATATCCGATTACATCTTCAGTTAGGAGTTTTAGGACTTGGTTAGATTAGTGATATGTCATCTTGTTTATTTCATAGGCGAGGAGAGACCTTCGGAATCTAAAAAGAATGCAGAGGTTGCAGGTCTTCACGCATCGTAAATCTGTTCAAAAGCAAGCACCAAACACTCTGCGACATGTTCAATTGTGGAGCAAAATGCAAATGCAAATTAGAGCTCGACGAGGAAGGATGGTTGTTGAAGGCCGCATCAGGCAGAAGAAACATGAGAACCAGTTGAAGCGCGAGGCGAAGCTTCAGGATTTGGAGGTACCCCAGATTAAGAAGAACAGAATGTTACACTAACCGAATATCGAAAAGCTGATCTTAAGTTCTGAACAGGTAGAATGGAATGGAAGCACTGAGACGAAGGATGAAATAATTGCAAGGATACAACAAAGGGAAGAAGCTGCAGTGAAGCGCGAGCGAGCCATGGCTTATGCATTCTCCCATCAGGTTTGCTGTCGAACGACTTGCTAAGGCTTGATGCAAACTTACCATTAACTTGACTACTAGGAATTGTCTTGTCTTCCACCTGCTGTTGTATGCAGTGGAGAGCAAGCTCAGGGATGAACCAAGGGCCATTTGTGTATGAGCTAGCAAAAGGCAATTGGGAATGGAGTTGGGTAGACAAATGGATTGCAGCTCAGCCATGGGAGAGTAGGCCTTCCGCTCGGTCGTCAAAGCTTGCAGGCACTAATGCAAAGGTTTCGCGATCATAAACCCTACTCGCCCGAGAAGCAAGAGTGTAAGATCAAAGCAAGAAGAGCAACATTCTCATGGAGGGGAAATTGTCACATAGACTTCATTTGTTGCAAGACCACAGCTGTATAAATGATTGTTCGGATTGAAATTTGTTTGAGATCGAGTGCATTATTCTATGAACATTGTAATTAAATCTTTACAGAATCTGTGTAATATGCATTTGAATTGATGTTCTATAAAGGGATGGTTTAGATGATTGAGACAGGTCTTCCCAATTGGTTGGCCTCGGAAACAATGAGATGTCTGTGTTCATATGCAAACATGGATGGCAGATCAGGTCTCTTTCAGACACATTGAATTCCAATCAATGGAGAAGCTACCCAGATACTGAAGTTGTTACTTATTTACCTTGCAAGTAATTTTCTCCAGCAAAAGTTTTAATGCACAGAGCAGATAAAATCACAGTGGCATTGTAATTTGTTAGAAGAAAAAGATGAGCAGTAAATGCTTGAAAAAGTAAAAGCTGATGCTGATTAAAGGAGGAGACCTTTTGTGCAATCATGGAAGCTACAATAAAAATCTAACTCCTTGATACTGAACATGCTGCTATTTCTCTTCTTGATCTCGCTTATGTAAATTGTATTGCTTGCTCGACTGTTATGGAAACTTAGAGCACCAAATCTAGGGAGCCGTTTTCATGCAACAACAACGCAAAGCAAATATATCACATCACGAGTAGAGGCAGTTCGAGCAATCAGGACTGGAAAAAGCAATTGAGAACAACCGTCCCACGACAGTGCAATTGCTCTGGAAAGACGATGCATGGGCCGTGAAAGACCAAAAATATACTACACACAGACACTAGAACCAAGCAATCGACGAAAAGATAGCAACTTTGGGAAATCCACGGGGAAGCGGCTGGAATTTACCTGTGAGGTGGTAGGTAGTCTTGTTCAATGGCGAGAAGTAGACGGCAGCCTGTTTGAGATACCGCCGTGCTCCTCTTCTCCCTGAATCCGCGCTGGGATGCAGAATCCCAAAATGCCAGCTTCGGAGGTGAATCCGATGGGAGAGATTGAGGAGTGGAGCACCGGGTGCATCTGAAGCTCCGGTTCTGCCCAATCACGGACCGAGGGCGGGTTACTGGACTGAAGGGGTTCCCTCTGAGAGAAAAGCTGGCTCTGGCTGAGCGCCGGGAGAGGCGGCGCAACCTGCGTTGGCGGAACGGGGAAAAGAAATTCTCCGAATCCACCGCCGCCGCTCGACTCGGGCATATACCACGACGCCATTTGCCGGTTTTGTTCAACCCAGACTAATGAGTGAGCGGAACCAGCGAGTAGAGAATCGTGCGCGGAAGGAGTTGGACTGTGGTGGCGGTGGCGGTGGTGGTGGCTGGGCTGAGAGTGTTGAAAGATCGGATCTTGGAAGGATTGGAGGGAGAGGCGGAGGTCTTGAAGGCCCTGAGGGTAGCGTCGGCAGCCAATTTCAAGAGTGCTGGAGGACGGCGAAGCAGCACTGGCGGCAGTAGCCGCCCTTGGGAAGAACGATTTGATCGTATCAGCAATGCCGTTATTGTCGAACGAAGGCGGGAGGAAACTACTTCTCCCACTGCCATCGTCGCCGCCGCTGCCGCCTCCTGCGAAGCTGAAGGCAGCAGTCACTGGTGACTCATCGACCCCAAATCTGTTCTTGTCAGACTCGTCCGTAGGCTGCTCCGAGGCAGAGGAATCGCAGGGTTGCAGAGGAGCGACGGAAAAAGATGCTGCTTCGTCGACGGCGATCGGGGTGGGAGTCCACGCGGGGAGCTCCGCGAGCTGGTCGATGGCGTCCTTGGCGTTCTTGATGAGCCAATCGACGGCCTTGCTGGGGCGGTCGTAGCCAAGCCGGTCCTGGACGTCGTAGAACTGAATCGCAGTGTGGGCGGAGAGGCGGACGCGGCGGTCGCGAGGGCCCTTGGCCGTGCACACTTTGCTGTGGCGATCCTTCAGGCCGGTGGACCGCACAATGTGGCCTCCTTCGACCTCCACAATCTCCCCGCCGACGCCCCTCCGCCTTCCCGACCTCGGGTAAGCCGGCGGCCCCTGCTGCTGCCGGCGATGACCAAGGTGGAGCTGGTAGAAGCCGAGGCCTCGCCGGTGACTATGCTCGTCTCCCATTCCCTCCGCATGCTAGCTCGGAAGAAGAAGCCGAGGCAGTCGATGCGAAGCAACTAGTACTGTTAGATAAATATAATATATATGAATATGTCAAATATTATAGTTGTTAAGATCTAATTAAATAAAAATATTATTTTAATATACATAATTATAATTTTGAAAATAAATACATTCACATCGTCATCATGAGAGATAAAAATAATTCATCGTGATTTAATATAATTTTTTAGATGATGGTAACTAGTTATCTATAAATAGTAATTTTAATGTTTTTAAATATTTAATGTTTAGAAGACTCTATATTAAAATTTTATTCAAGTTTTACTCAGATATCAATGGTTATAGATATTATTTCAAAATTTTTATTCAATTATATATTTATCATGTTTATTAGGTTTAGGTAGAATATGGTAGTTGAGCTTTCTTACAACTACCACATGATGATTATTAACTCCCAATCCTTGTTGTTCATCATTAGCTCAACCTCAAGGATAAAAAAAATATTTATCTTTTTTGGATTTGAAATAAATAGAGTAAAAAATATGAATTCGTCTTTTATGCACATCCGTAATTGTATGATATTAATATAATTGATCAAGATGAATATTATGTCTTCATTACAAAATATCATGTAGTTGTTTATACAACAATCAATATTCTTTATAAGCAAATCTAAATCTTTTACCAATTTCTTTGTACTGTAAAAGCTATCAGTCATTAGGTGATCAACAGGAAGTAATTCTGACATCAATTGACAAATATCATCGTAACATTATTATGAGAAATGATGATCTGCCTTAATATTCAATAATCTTGCAGTAATTGATAGTTGAGAATGACTCGATGGAATGTCTTTCCACTCTTCTCTTTCATTAGCCTTTAACATGTCATATAGTCGTTGAACTTCAAGTATTAGTATTTCCTTTATATTGGAATGATCAACTCTATTCATCGCGCTGTAAACCATTGATTGCATTGCATTCTCATTAGATGATGATTTCTCTAGAGCAGTTGTGCTAGATGAAGAAGCAATCAAAGTTCTAATTGGATAAAACAAATAAGGCTCTCCGCGATAGTACCAGTTATAGTAATTTAGAATAAAATCATTTCTATATATATATATACTTTCATGATATCTTCATCACAGAACGTTGTATTTCTACATTTGTAATGATTACATAGATAACGTAACTTTGTATTATTCATACATTTTGGTTGACTCTTAGCAAAGTTCATAAACTCTTAAACTCCAATAAAATATTCATTTAGAATAAATCTATTTTCTAATATATTATAAATCTAAATTTTATTCATATACATTGTAATAACATATACAACACTATCAAATGTATAAAAATCAGCATGCATATAATTTCAATTATACTTAATTAAATCATGCAAACCAAAGACAATCAATAACGCTTAAACTAAACTTAAACATTATCATTTAGAATAAATCTATTTTCTAATCTATTATAAATCCAAATTTTATTCATATACATTGTAATAACATATACAACACTATTAAATGTATAAAAATCAGCATGCATATAATTTCAATTATACTTAATTAAATCATGCAAGCCAAAGACAATCAATAACACTTAAACTAAACTTAAACATTAAGTATGAAAGCAATACCACCGAAAGAGAAGATAGGAACCTCATCGGTGATAAGAATGGAATGAAGATAAGACAAAATTAAACAATCAAATATTAAAACCAAATACATTACATAATGATTTAAATGCAATAAATATCAACTGTTTGTCGGGGTTGCAGTCAACCAAACTAGCAGCCAAGGCTGAGGTAGGGCCTCATCTCGCAGTCGACCAAACTGCTGGCTAGCTATGCTCATGGTTAGCCAAACTCAAGCTAGCCGAACTCTTGGCTAAGCTGCCGACCAGTCGAACTTGTGGCCAAGCAGCCAACTAGTCATGCTAGTGACTAGCAGAATTCGTGGCCATGGACCAACCTTGCGGCCATCCAAGCTAGCAGTTGGCCAAGCTGGAGACCAGCTAACTTCTCATAATAAATCTAATAGTATATTTTAAAAGATAATATTTCAGAGAGGTTATTTGAATAAGTCTATTTAGAGATCGTATCATTCCACCGTCCTTCAAAACAATCTTGTCCTCAAGATTAATCTTTTTTCTTCTTCTTTTTCTTTTGATGATTTATATAAAATAGCTTTTTATTGTGCACCAATTAAAATCTCCTTTTGATGAAGTCAAATGACTTTTTATAATTCTTTCTTAAATTTGAAATACCAAGTTGATAGGAACCTGCATCGCTTATCTCATAAAAAATAAAGAAAAGGATGGAAGAAATTGATGCTCAGGGTTATGCGGTGATGATAATGGAAAAGAACCTGACTCTGATATCAAATTGATAGGAACTAATCTTATCTTACGAAAAATCAAAGAACGAATAAGAATGGAGATAGGATGATTATTTCGAGAGGATCAACCTCCAATAATCAATAGAATTGATTAATCAAAAGACAGCAAGCGCTGAGGCTAGGCCTCAAGTCACAACCAAGGACCAAGTCGGCGGCCAACCAAGTTGGCAGCCGGGCCTCACCTCACAGTCGAGAAATCGGTTAGCCAAGTAAGCAGTCAGGCCTGACCTCACTATCGGTCAACTTGCCGGCCAAGACTGAGGTCGAGCCTCATCTCGCGGCCGGCCAACCTGGTCGGCCCTCAGCTTGGAGTCACCCAAAGCTCACCATCGGGCGAGCACGCCCTGAGCAATACCGTGCCAAAGAGAGACCAGAGGGAAGGGATATGCTTATCGAAGATTGGAAAGGGTTTATCTTGTCGGAGATCGGAGAGGGTTTGAGCACCGGAGATCAAAAGGATTCCCGTGCTCGCTGGAGATCGCCCAAGAATAAGAGGAAACGAGAGAAGAAAAGAGAGGTGGAGAAAAATTAGGATAGAAATTCCCAACTTTTTGAAATACAGTGATGAAAATTATTCTGTCACTAAATAGCGACAGAAGTTTTATTTTGTCGTTAATTAATGACGGATAATTATTTTCGTTGGTAATTCCATGGCTAAGACGGTGCAAGGAAGGAAAAAAGTTAAACAAGAAATTCTAAAATCACGAAATTTAACAACGGAATTAATTTTCGTCGTTAATTTACGATGAAATTTAACTTTCATTGTAAAATTAGCGATGAAAAGTTATTTTCATGGCTATTTCCGTGGTAACAATCTGTGTTTTTTTTGTATCTCTCCAGCCTGAAAGATTTGCTTGGTTATAACATGCATGCAGCGAGAACAACCTCTCCTGACTACTTCTTATGGCGGTGGATGGTCTGTGAACATGTATGTTGTGGTGGACTGACTGGTGGTGGCGCCTTTAATTTCTCCATCAGTGTTTTAAAAGGCGTTCTTGAGGCGCGCCTTGGAGCGAGCCCTGAGGCGAGGCGTTCCAATACTGCCCTTGGGCGATGGAATAGGGCGTAAGTGTTGTGGGGCGTACGCCCGGAACTTCAAGGCGTAAGTCTGGGCGTTAGGGCGAGCCTTAGTTCTGAGGCATTAAAATAAATAAATAAACAAGTTATTTATTAGCAATAAGATTGCATAGCGCAGTGGTTTAGCATCTCTGACTTTGGATAGAAGGTCATGGGTTTGGGTTTGACTCCCATTGTAGTTGATTTTGTAAAAATTTTTCATTCTTTATAAAGAATTTAAATTAATTCAACAAATAAATAAAAAAAATTTTTAATACTGACTTACTAATTTAGGCTTGGCCTTATTTCTACTTAAAATTAATTTAGGATTATTTACTTTTCAAGTGACTAATCTTGAAAAAATATGCTTCTTAAATTATTATTTGGAATTGTATAATGATAGTTTTGTGTCTATATAGTTTTTCTTAATTTTATTATGTCTATTAATATTTTTAAAGTATTTTTTATAATATATATCATATTTTTATATATTTAAAAATTAAAAATTTATGGGGTTTACGCCCGACGCCTCGGGGCTTTCGCCCCGTGTGGGCAGAAGGGTAAACGTCTCGCCCAACGCCTTCGCCTTTTAAAATACTGTTCTCCATCGCTTCCCTGGGAAAAGTCCTTCCATACGCGAATCTCAGCTCAGGATCACATGAGCAATATAATGCCAATACCAGAACAGAAGGAACGGCCTCTGCTGACACCAACATAGTATACACTGAATGCAGTGCATCAGAGGACAAGAAGAATAGAGCAAAGGAGGAAACAGTACTGCAGAGGGAAATGAAAGCTAGCGCCACTACTCACTCTTTCACTAACTTGGCAATAATAGTAATAATAATAATAGAAAAGAATGAATCTTTCTTTTCTAAGAGGGAAGGAAGCTAAGGGCTCTAAGAATAGGAAGATCTCGGACGGGCATGTGTCAGCTGGCTGTTCCAAGCACAACGGTGGAATTGAAGAGAACGAAGACAGGAGCGTACGGGCAAAGTGTTTTGGCGCTAGCTGCAGTTAGAAAGACGGAAGAGGCAGTGAGGAGGGTGTGAGAGCTAGAGGCAGAGCTTACTGGAAGCTACGTAGTGTAAAAGATGGGAGAAGAAAGCAAGGACAAGCAGAGGAGGTCCTAGAGGATGAGAGAAGGAATTAAAGAATCCCTGCAATGCCATGCTACAATTCAATTCTATCTCCCTGCATATTGTTTACCTCTACCAACTTTATCTTTGGTGCAAAGTATCTATCCTCAATTTTCCTAGAAATGTTTCTTTTGATGTTGGATGGTCAGAGTATTATTCGTAGGGAAATAATATTTCTAACTTTATTTTGATATGGTTGGTAAAGTATATTAATTTATAAGGTGTGCATCAAGTGTTTAATTAATGATTTGATATAGTTGTATATGGAGCTAGTGGAGTTATTTGATTCCACAATATCAAATGACTTTGTACTCATCAATTGTTTAGACATCTAGAATGAGGCTAGCTTTGCTTTTGAAGAGCTTAGAAGACACTTTGTGACAAGGAAGGAGCATTAATTAGTGGTGGTTGCAGGTTGAAGATCAATTCATTGGGTTGGTTTGTTTGGAGATTTACTATAAGTTGGACTTGGTAGGTGGAGAGAATTTGGACTTGGTATAGAGGGAGATCTTTGTGAAGTATATACTCTAGGATGGATGAGTATTCAATTCAAAACCAAATTATATATATTAAAATCAAACTAATTAAGTATTTTACCAACCGTATCAATTGATTTTTACAATTAAAATCGAATAAATCAAATCAAATTAATCACTTTTTTTAATTAAGACTTTTTAAATAAAATCTTAATTGGTTTAATAAAAAAAATAAAAATCTAATTATTACATAAAAATAGCAAAATCGAATCGATTTAATCAAAATAACTGATATTTTAATGAAAAAAATGAACTTTCAAATTAATTCAGTTTGATCAATCGGTTATTTCGGTTTAACTAAAATTTTACTCACTCCTATTTTAGCATGATCCAAATTAGATGATCTCGAGAGCAAAGAGGATCGAATAGTATGAAGCTGACGTCGAAAAAAATAATGATTATTCTGGATGCGAAAGATTAGAGGAGAATTGTAGAGGAAAAAGTATGAGAAGTTGGGAAAACTAAGAGAAGCCACGACGACACCGTCTCTAGGGTTTTCATAAAAAAAATTATTTAATAATCAAAAGTTAGTTGAAAATAGCTAAACATGCATATAAATAGACTGTAAAACAAATTCTACCTGGACAAAAAATCAAAAATATCCTCAATCCTAAAAATAAAAAATTACTATAAATAGTAAAAAATATATTCGGAGTCTCTAAAAAGACACTAAAGGATGTTGGATGGATCCGAAAGAGGGTCAGTATGAGTTTTATTCAATATCGAATAAAGGTCTCTGAAAGAACTTCAATTAGCAACCGACCATACCTTCATTCTGATACTCAAGTCAAAAGTTATGACCAAGTTGAAGTTCGACTCTTCATGTATCATCCCTGCATCAGTCGTCTCGAGTTGAAAATAACTCATCTTCAAGTTTATAGAAGTATCATTAGCATCCATCGAACAAGAACTCAAATGTTTTATATCAAAGACGTCAAAAGTCTTCAAGTGACTCAGAGCGCAACCTGTATGCATTATCATTGATCTTCTGTAGTATTTTACACCATCCAATCTTTCAATCTTTAAGTTTATTGTACTTATTAGTTGTGTAAAATTAGACCATAAATCAAATCCTAACTTGAAAAAAATAAAAAATACTCTAAAATCATAAAAATAAAAAATTATTATAAATAGTAAAAATTATATTTAGAGCCTCTGAAAAAATATTAAACGATGTCGGATGAGTCCTAAAGTTGGTCGGTATGAATTTTATTCGGTACTGAATAAAGGTCTCTGAAAGAACTTCGATTAGCAATCAACCATATCTCTCGTTCTGATATTTGAATAAAAAATTATGACTCATTAAAGTTCGACTACTCATGTCACCTCTGCATCAGCAGTACTAAACTTAAAAAACTTGATGTGAGAATGAAAATCTAGAGCAAGAAATACGGAAATACTACTGGTGTGAGAGATTATATTATACAAGTGTTTGTAATCTTACGATTTTATTTTTGGGCAACATTATTCATAGAGGATGATATGTTTGGTTAGGCAGATATAGACTATTTAATAGCATTAATTCATTGGGTTGAATTTTGTCCAAAAAGTATTTCGTATCATGCATTGCATGATTTTTCTTAATTTTAAATTGAGATAGCAGTCATGAGAATGCTGTACACTGTTGCAGAAATAAAATTGTTATCATAATTATTTCAAAAACAATCTGTTTTTTTTTTCTTTATTCCAACCTCGACAACTACAACCAACTTGCTCAAGCTTTAACTCCTCATATATCTTTATTGCTTTGCCAAAAGGGCAGCTACTTTTGTGCTCTCTGCCAAGCTTTTGCATCTGCATCTCTCATTCTCTTGTCTCTCTCTCTCTCCCTTTTAAAGTTGCCATGGCTTTAGTTTCCAGGTAGGAATAATGTGTATTGATGCCCACAATCACGATCATGATCCTCTTTTGCTTTGCTTATCGATTAAAAAAAAAACTTATAGAACATTTTCATTAATCCATAACTCTTCCCACTTTTCAAGTCTACACTTTTTCTTTGAAATCTAGCTAGCAATCATCAAAGGTAAGATTCCCTACAGTGTTCTAAATCTCTCAGAAGATCTTGCCATGTTGATGACCATGAATCCACATTCCACTTCTCTTGCTTTCTCTTTTACTGGCTAATTTCCATAGCGTTTCTGATATCACTTAGTGCTGATCAATTCAACTCAGTCAAATCAGAATTTGTTCATGAACAAGCTACAGAATTAATCGGACTATATTAAACTCGCAGTTTAATCAGATTACAGTATCAAATTTGTTTTTTCCTCTCTTAAGAATGTCGCGTAGAGAATGAATTCTACAATCATAAAGCTGTCACTAGATCTTTGACGATCAAAACTTTCCCGACACACATTCAGTGAATGTGACTTCGTCATGGGAGGCTGTGGCTCAAGTAGATGGAAGCAACGATGGGCAGCGTACTACAATCGACACCAGCAGCTGCAGCAGCAGCAGCAGCAGCAGGCCACAGCTACAGCGCATAGCTACTGGAAGCTTTAGAAAGAATTATTGGACCAAAAACACAGAGCCAAAGTCTCTTTAATTTGCCACCTTCTTCTTTATCTTTACAGTTAGTTCTACATGTAGATCGATGCAGGACTGTTGTTACCTCTCCCAATCAATGTCTCTTCCTTCCTTCCTATTTGATCAGCGAAGCAGATGAGGCTCCAGCTACCACATGCGTAATGATTAGGAGTCGCACACAGCAGAAACCTGTAGAATAGTTATTAGGTATATTTGCATGCTAAATCTATAAGGCTTTGTAATTTTTCATTTTGAAAATAGAATAACAAAGTTCCTGGCCACCTGCCTGAACGTTTCGTTTGTTAATTGTTTCAGTTGTCGACGAGTAGAACTACTAATACCTTGGAACAATAATAATGATCCAGTCCAAGATCAAGAGATGAGATGATTCAACAATAATCACGATCGAATAATTTCGATCGACCGGCCGGATACAAATTGGGTTTGACAGACTAACTTCTTTTAGGTCGGACTTTAGTAAATTGACTTCTTCTAGGTTGGTTTTTAAAATGCCAAGTAGCAAGAAGATTCTTCGAATAAAGTCTGAAAAGACTATAAAAAGAGATTAAAAAGAAGACCAAGACGAACCTTGACAAAGTCTCTTCAACGTTTAAGTCACACCTTAAGAAAATGAGTAGAGAGGACGAATGGAGAGAAAGTAACAGAGAGTAGAAAATAAAAATGAATTGATTTCTTAATTTGATGTTACAATCGATTACCTTTAAATTGAAAGTAAAATTAAAGGATAACTTTGGTTTCCAAGTGACATACCCTTTTTTTTCTTTACTCTTCTGCAAAGGTGGAATCCGCCATAGACACGGTCGGTATCCTTTGAGGAGGTAAATCGAGAAACTGTAGTTGATCATACGTAGATTTTTTTTTTCATAGACATATCCTTTGGTGATTGGTACTTTAATCAGTGTATCCTTTAGTGATTAGTGCTTTAACAACCACATAATCAAATCCCAATTTGGGCAAACCACATTTGGTTGTGACTCAGGACGAAATTGACTTGTAATCTTCTTTTGTGATTGATTTGGTTAAAACTCGATTTGACCAAACTCGAGTTTTGCTTAATACAGTTTGATCGGATTCTAGCTCGGCTTAAGTCGGTTTGACCATATCTGAGCTCGTTTTGGTTTTGAATTCCAATTTTGTTTGACTTTTGACTTGATTATACCACAGGGTGCAAACTTTCCTCACCATATCAAAACCATTGAGCTCCTCGAGAGAGTATGAAGTATTTGAGTTGTTGCTATTGGATTCCATTTCATTCTGAAAAGAATATCGAAAGCATCTTGTTGATTTGTTGGAGACTTGACGTCGAGTAGAATAATGATTATTCTAGAGGTGGAAGATTGAAGAGAATTGTAGAGGAAACAAGCATAAGAAATCAGAAACGAAAAGAAGCCACTGTCATTTCTAAATTTTTGTCGAAAAAGAAAAGTTTATTCAATAATCAAAAGTCCTCCAAAAATAACTAAACTGATGTTTAAATAGATACAAGACAAAACTCTAACTTGTAAAAGACAAAAATACCTTTAAACTCTAAAAATTAAAAAGTACTAAAAATAAAAAAAAATATTTGAAGCCTCTGAAAATGCACTAGATGATGTCTAATGGATCCGAAATTGAGCTAGTACAGGTTTCACTCTGTACTAACTACCTAATAGAGGTCTCTGAAAGAGCTTTGATTAGCAATAGGTTGTGTCTCATTCTGATACCTGAGTCAAACTTTATAACCCTTTGAAACTTGGCTCCTCCTACGTCAGCCCTGCATTAGTCATCCTTGGTTGGAAAAAGACTCGTCCTCGAGTTATAATTGTATCATATGAATCCACAGAACAAGGACTCAAATGCTTCACATGAAAGATAACAGAAGTCTTCAAGTGACTTGAAAAGTACAACTTATATGCATTGTCATTGATCTTTTGTTGTATCTCACACGGTCCAATCTTTCGATCTTTAAGTTTATTGTACTCGCCACCAGAGAAATGATCACGAGTCAATACATAATCACCCAAAAAGTACTTGATGATAATCACCAATATCAAAAAGTACTTGATGACGATCAAAAAGACTGTCTAACCCGAGTCTTGTATTTGGTATTGTTCTCATGAATAGTCAATTTCACTTGCTTATGAATGCCCCGAAGATGCTCTGTCATCTCCTTTACTTTAGGACTAAATCGTCCTATATGAGAGACAGGAGCTAAATCCAGTACCCTGGATGAGTTTCGCCTATAGACAACCTCAAAAGAATTTAAATCTATGGTCCTATTTCTTGATCTATTATGGGCAAATTCTGCTTGAGATAATGTCAAATCTCACTACTTCGGCTTAATTCCTGTCAGACACTTCAAAAGATTACTCAAACTCTGATTCACCACTTCGGTCTGACCATCTATTTGAGGGTGGTAGTACTGCTAAAATTTAACTAAGTTTCGAGTTTCCCTCATAAGCTCTTCTAGTGATGAACTTAGTATCACAATATGAAGTCATAGATCTACGAACATCATGTAAACACACGATCTCCTTGAAGTAAAGATAAACAATCCGGATAACATTCGTAGTTTTCCTGCAAGTTACAAAATGTGTCATCTTAGAAAACTTGTCAACCATAATTAGAATAGAATCTGAGATTCGTTAGGTGTAGGGTAAACCCAATACAAATTAAATCCATACTGACATTGAATCAAAGAGCTTTAAAAATAGATAAAGGAGTGTGCAAGCCTGCATTGGTTAGAATTCCTTTAGACCGTTGGCATACATAGCATCGGTCTACAACATGAGCAACGTCACTGGTTAACTTGGACCAATAAAAATCAACAAAGATAAGGACCAATGTTTATCACGATTAAAGTGACCCTCATTATGAAACTCACTGATAATCTACTACCATAATGAAGAGCGGTGACCACGAACTATATAACCATTTTGCAAAATAAAATCATGACGGCGACCATCTTGTACCTCCTGGAATACCCTTCCGAATAAAGGATCAATTGTGTACATGTTGGCGAAAACCTCAAAGGCTTAAACCTTAGTACTCATATGGTGGTAAGTAATGAAGAGTGACGACTCAAGACATATGCGATACGGTTCAGGCTCCTTATTGGTGTCTCAGCATAAAGGTGAACTCCTGCAAATAAGTCACCCACTTGTCATACTGCCTAATTAGCTTGTATTGACCATTGATGTACTTTAAGACTTCGTGATTAGTAAACAAAATGAACTCCTTTTGTACAAGTTAGTAATGTCAATGTTTCAAGAACTGAACAATGATATAAAACTCCAAGTCATAGGTAGAATAATTCTTCTTAGATCTGAGATAGCTTCTCATTGAAGAAAGCAATTAAACACCTAGACTGATTCAGAAACCCTAATACCAATATCGAATGCATCACAATTGACCACGAACACTTGGTCAAAATCAAAAAGTGTCAGGACTAGTGCCTTGGTCATCTTCTACTTGACTAGTAAAAAATTAGCCCTCCGTCTCTTCAGACCACTTGAAATCATGTCCCTTGAGACACTCGAAGATGGGAGCAGTCAGAGTGCTAAAGTTTTTGATAAACTGATGGTATAAATAAGTCAATCAATTAAAACTTTTGACATTGTGCAAGGTCCTTGGTTAAGGCCACTCTAACACTACATCTATCTTTGATTGATCTGCATGAACACCATCAGTAAACACAATAAAGTCAAGAAAAGATACCGACGTAGTAAAAAAGGAACACTTCTTCTTGTTGACACAGACAATCTATCTTCATCTTTTCAAAAATAGTATGAAGGTGATCAAAGTGTGATGCCCACGTCGAATTGTAGACGAGAACATCATCAAAGTGGACCATCACAAATTTTCCCATAAAAGACTGTAAGATCTGATGCATGAACCGCATGGTCTTCCATTCAGACATCTTCCATCCTTTTAAACCCATGATCTTTTTCATGTGTTTTAGATGTGGGATTATGTTTGCACCCTTGCAACCCAACACATTTGACAATCCAAAAGGCATGACTATCTACTCATATAACTCATGTTGCATCTTAAATATTGTCTTCCATTCTCCAAGCCTTATTCTGATCTGGTGGTATTCGCTTAAGATCAATTTTTAAGAAGACCCTAGAATCGGATAACTGATCCAATATGTCATCCAAGCGGAGGATTAAAAATCTATACTTAACTGTAATCTTGTTAATGACTTGACTGTCAACACACATACATCATGAACGATTATTCTTTGACACTAATAAGGTAGGAACTGCACAAGAGCTCATATTCTCACAGATATAACTCTTTTTCAATAATGCTACCACCTGTCGCTGCAATTCTTCAGCTTCTCTGGGACTGAGGCGATATATTATCGATTAGGCAAACTCGACCTTGGAACAAGATCAATATGATATTGTATATCTCTCATAGGTGGTAGCCTAGGGAAGGATCTTCTGGCATCAGCTCGGTAAAATTCGCTAGCAACTGCTATACTTCTACTAGTAAATCTGCGTCAATGGCCATGACATCGTTCTGACAAGGCAACAAAGACTACGTCTCCATGCTCTATCTCATCTATAGATCTAGAAATAGAAAGCAGATTAGTATTCTTGGCTATCAAAATTGGAGTAGTTCTTTCCCGTTGTGGTACTAACATAATCTTCTTTCCCTTGATGTGAAGGGTATAGGTATTCTTCTATTTATCATGAATAATATTGCAATCATAATGTTAAGATCTTCTTAACAAAATATGATATGCGTCCATGGCCACCACATCATATCAAATATTATCAAATATTTGTTGCGAACTGAAAAGACATGAGACATCGTCTATCTATTGGTACCTCATTGTCTTTGTTTAGTCATGATAACTTGTATGACTTAGGATGGTAGTCCATCTTCAACTGTAATTTCTGGACAACCTCATCGGACACAATGTTTTCACAGTTGCTACTATGGATGATCATCTTGCAGACTTTATCCACAACTATGTAGGTAGTGTGTAATATATTAATTCTCAACCAATCACCTCCTAAGCCCTTGGGAGTCAGCAGACTCTTGCGAACGACAAGTCTCATGACCCCATAAAGCACCTTGTCAGCTTCATCATCATCATACACCAATTCACCAATTGCCTCCTCATCTTCCACGTCTTCCTCAATCAATAAATTTTTGCTTTTCTGATTAGTAGGAGTAGGGTTCTTGTATTCGTTTGTTATGTGTCCCTGTTCACCACAACGATAACACCTGATAGGGGATTTAGAATTAACAAGTGATGACTGCTATTGTAAAGGACGTGAATTATGAGGGTGAACTAGCCAATTATTTTGGTTGCCTCTAACTGCTAGTTTTCGATTCTGCTATTTTTCAACAGCCAGTGTATGTTGGTAGGCCTTTGCAATCGTCCACAACAAATAAAGACTTAAGACATCTTGCAAAGGTTGGTGTAACCCCCTAAGTATTGTGCCACCATTTGCTCCTCTGTCTCAGATAAATCATTCCGGGCAATCAACTAGTAGAACCTCTCCGTATAATCGTTGATCGATCTCGCACCCTGCCTGATCTCACACCCTACCTCAACATGTGAAGTCGTTGAAATAGAGCTTAGGTGTAGCCGAAAGGAAGTGACCCCTTATCTTCTTCTTCATCTTCTCTTAGTCAATGATCTTGGTCTTGTCTTATTTATTTCATGAGCGCTGCAACTGTTCTCTCGTGAGTGTCGCAACTATTCCTACCACATGGCTACCAACTACCAACTTCACTTTCACTCTATCGGGCACCTTCTTATAATAAAAAATTCTTTCTACCTCATTGAGTCAATCAACGAATCCTTTCGCTTGTAATATTCCTGAAAACTCAAGTAGATCAACTCAAAAATCAAAGTTTACATACCGTTCCTCTCGACCTCAACGCTCTGAGACCCTATCATGGTGATCATAGATCTCTTGATCTTCAAAATTCCATGTTGCTCTGAGTTAATTCTATGACTTGCTTTGCAAATCCTCAATCGCCATACCTTGAATGCTACAATTACAATACTGGATTTTCTCAATCAGAATCAGCTTGTTGCGATCACGACCACAACGATCTTCCATTGGATTTGATACACTCTGATACCAACTGACGCAAGACAGAATAATGATTATTTTATATGTTGAAGATTAGAGGGAATTGTAGATGAAACAAGCACGAGAAATCGCTGTTGATTTTTGTCCAAAAAAATTTTTTATTCAATAATCAAAAGTCCTTCAAAAATAATTAAACAGACGTTTAAATAGACCCAGGACAAAATCCTAACTTGCAGAAGACAAAATTCTAAAAATGAAAAATTATCAAAAATAATAAAAAAATATTTAGAGCTTCAAAAAAGACACTACATGATATCTGATTGTGCCTCATTTTAATATTCGGGTAAAAAATTATGATCTATTACAGTTTGATTCCTTATGCGTCAATCCGCATCAACCCTACATCAAGACTTGTTCTGTCGATCACCATCTTTAGAGAGTGTGATTGCGTGATTGCTTTTGGACCTTTAGTAGCCATCATTTTCTCTTTTAATATTGAATCATACGCTAAAAAGTTTCTAGCAACTATCATAATTCTCTCAAGATGACCAAGATAGATTGTGACAAAAAGAAAAACACTAGGAAAGCGACTCACTCCACTAATGTTCTTTTGGTGCTCGACAATCATGCCTCGAATGGTCTATCCAATCAAGATGTTTTAATGTGCATAAAGTTTATAAGGATTTAACAAAATGCACATAACGCTTGTGAAGTTTGTGACTCAACGAGATTGAATCATGATTATTAACTTGGCATGACTAAGTTTGGTTCGATGGTTCAGAGGTCCATCGGAGAGTGATGAAGAATGACACGAGAGTGATGATAAAACGAAGAGCATAGAGATAGTTTCACAACTTTGATGGTAGTTGCAATCCATTATGTTTAACCCAATCGCATTGTTTGGTTTGACCTTCCACTAGACTTAATAAGTGTGTTGGCTTACTCAACCAACCATCTCAGCCAACTCGTTTGGCTTGATTATCGAGATTGTAAGAATTGGATACTTGAATTATTAAAAATATTTTTAAAAAATAGATGAATAGTTTAAGAAACCCTTGCGAGGGAAACTGGAACAGAGCATCTACCGCTATATAATGAATGGCATGCAGCCTTGTGGTATGAGCTCACATAGACTTTAAACAGGCACACAATGAGGGAAACTGCGTTCCTTAAGTTGTTCTTGTGCTTGCTTCTTATCTTGTCCAGCTCCTTCGGGAGCTCGGAAGCCCGGCTACTAGTGTCATACCGTTCGGTTGCGTATTCTCCGACGACCACCGCCGTAGCCGCCGCAGGAGGAGCAGAGCAGACGGCGGAAGAAATTAACTACGAGGACTCCAAGAGGCTGAGCCCCGGCGGTCCAGATCCTCAGCATCATTGAACGTCCCTTGTTTTTCAAGGCTTTGCATATTGTTCTTGATCCCAAGTTACCGAATTGGTCGATTGTTTCTCTTGTAGCCTGTCTTGTACTTCAGAACTTGGATCAAATAATTCTTCTGACAAAGGAATTAAGGAGGTTTTAACTCTGATTATTTTCATTATTTTTTGTTTTTTTTTGAATTAATTATTCCAGCAATTTGAGAATCTGCTAATCGGCATTGCCTCTTTAATTCCATAGAAGTAAATCTCTTTTCCCTCAGCTCAATCTATAATAGAATAGATATGGAAGTGCGTTCTCTTTTGAGTGATCGTGCAGTTTGGTGTGCTTTGATTAGGAGTAATGAATCTCCTTTAAACGACTAAATTAAAACTATTTAAGAAAAGGTCATTTGATCGACACAGAATTAATTAATAATGTATTAATGTTAACTGGCCCATAGATTATAGTGCTGTGTGTATAAATAAACCTCAACTTTACGTACACGAATTAATTTGTAGTTTCTGAAAGGTGTTTAAGTGCTTTCGAAAGCTTAACTTTGAGCAGTATAATCATTCTATTGAAGCATGATTAGTGTGTATATTATATATGTAGATCAAGTGGACAGCCTGATGGTTCTCGCGCGACTCCAAACAGCTCATTATAGACATGAACATGCATTTTGTTAGTATTTAAGTTTAAGAATGTTAAATTAAAAGGCATGGCAAGTTAATTCTCTTACGAGTGATTATAATTGTGGTAGATGCACACCTAATCAAGATAATTAGTATTTATTAATCATTTGGTCTCTTCCATAGCATGGAGTGGCCTATTGTTAAAAGAAATTGTTAAGGTACAATCAAAATCACATGAAGCCTTGCAAATTCTTGAACTACTCTCTATACAAAAGGGATAAGTAGAAGTTGTATCCAAACCAAACTGTCATGCCTGCTCAGGCTCAACAAGCACTATGGGCTCATGCTAGACAGATGGGTCATGCCTACACTGGTCTGACTTGTGTCAAGTGAGACAGGACCCGAGTGCATGTTTGGTCAAGCATGACTTGCATGCTAAGTTAGGCACAAGTCTTGTTGATACAGATTCAACAGGGCAAACTTTCAGAGACCATAACTTTTGACTCGGATATTAGAATGAGGTGTGATCGGTTGCTAATAGAAGTTCTTTCAGAGTCATTTATTTATACCTAACTTAGCTCTAGTAAAGCTAAGGATAATCAGTTATGCATTCCAGATTGTAGTCTTCGTTTATACTCAAGGAATTGCATGGTGAGGGTCATGTTGGTTAGGACAGAACATTGCACTTGGTTCAGACTTCCTACTTTTGTCCTACATTGCGACGAGATATCGAGAAATATGTGCGGAGGTGTAGAATTTGTCAAGTCTCGAAGGGGACGACCACATGGATTGAATGCATAAATTTAGGATTGTAAATGCCTTTGCCGATTACCTTCACAGATGGTCGTGGGGCCGACCTATGGATTGATATTAGCATAAATTTTGTACTGGGTTTTTCACGTGTATAGTGATTCCATCTTTGTTATCGTTGATAGATTTTTTTAAGATGATTCATTTTATTCCTTGAAAGAAGACTATCGATGTTGTTATGGTGGCACAATTGTTCTTTCAGGATGTCTATCATCTTCATGGGCTGCCTATATCTATTGTTTCAGATTGAGACACTTTTCCTAGCCATTTTTGGCATAGCTTGTGGAAGATAGTACACAGTTGAATTTCAACAGTGCGTATCATCCTTAGACAAACAGGCAGACGAAGATTGTGAATAGATCACTCGGAAACTTATTACGCTACTTAGTAGGAGATCATATGAAGAGTTGGGAGCAGAAGTTGTGTCAAGTGGAATTTGCTCACAACCATGCCGTGAATCGTAGTACTAGTTTCAACCAATTCTAGGTGGTTTGCTTGGCTCAACCTCGTGGTCCATTGGATTTGTTGGCATTGCCTAGCAAGGGTATCGCACATGGTAAAGCAACTGACTTCGTGAATTACTTACAGGAGGTCCATAAAATGATACATGAGCATCTATCCATCTCTAATTTGTACAAATACAAGGCGAACCAAAAGCGGCAACACTTGGAGTTTGATGTTGGTGACTTCGTGTGGGCAATTTTGTTGAAAGATCATTTCTCCACTGAGGATTACAACAATATTGTCAGCCAAGAAGATTGGTCCGATCAAGATTATTGAGAAGATAAACCCCAATACGTATCGTTTGAAGCTGTCTAATCATCTTCGCACGATTAATGTTTTCAATGTTAAGCATTTGATTCCTTTCCATGGTGATTCTTCTGATGATGATATGACAGGCAATTCGAGAATGAATTTTTTCCACCCAGGAGAGAATGATGCGAATTCAACAGCGCAAACTTTCGGAGGCGCGATCAGTTGCTAATCGAAGCTCTTTTAAAGATCTTTATTCAGTATTAAGTGAAATCTATATCAGCCCATTTTCGGACCCATTAGACATTGTTTAATATCTTTTTGGAGGCTCTGAATATATTTTTTACTATTTATAGTAATTTTTTAATTTGAGAATTTGAGGGTATTTTTTACTTTTGCAAGTTAAAGTTTTATTTTGAGTCTATTTAAATGCATGTGTAAGGGTTTTAAGACAATTTTGAATTAATACTATTTACGACAATGTTGTTTTCTTTCTTAATTTTCTAGTATTCTTCGATAGAATCAATAAATTATAGAAGATTACTTCCAATATTCGTATGTGAATCAACGGATTCAATAGTTTTCGCTACGTCACTTGCCCAACACAAATGTGTTAATTAACTCCATAGATTCCCTCTAGCATTAAAATTTAAATGACTCTTTTGGCCAAAATATCTTCCAATTGTTAAAACAAATATAGCTAATTTAGATAAGTATTTTGGTCAAATATTCCTAAAATTACAAAAGAAAATCCAATAAAAATTATAAAATATTTGAAATTTATTTGTAAATACTCTTTCCATCTTACTCTCATCTCAAACACTTTCACACTCTAATAAACTTTCTCCATTCCCATTTCCTAAGTGAGATTCACTAGTGACATTTGCTCGAGTTTGAATTGGATTTGGGCAATTTTCTAAGATTGTATATATAGTTTTTTTTTGTCTCTCCACACCTCTAATTGAAAAAGTAATATATTTAAGATGTTTTGCTATCACTCTTATTCTTGGTTGATGTTTTGCTTCTTCTTATTCTTGTTTTACAGAATACTATAGTTGGCCTTGGTAAAGGATAGATATTTCTACAACTATCTTTCTTTGCCTTTGAACTGAAACTTTTCCTGTAATCGAAGATTTAATCTTTATTGTATTCATTTTGAAGATGGAGGTGAAAGAAATTTGATAGGAAGAAATGAAGTGAATGGTCAATAAATAACTGCCCCAAATCATATATACCGAATGGATCAGTCTCTTGAGCAGTTTGGCTTTCCTTTAACTGATCCATAAGCATTATAACCTGAGAAAAGAGAACTTCACCTTGTTTTATAGCTCTTCCTTGGAAGTGTGTGGTCTTTCTGACATATTCCTTTTCCTCTGTGTGTGTCTGTAGTTTTCTTTAAGGAGCTTATTATTTCAAGAATGTGTAGCAGGATTTGATCACCACATCCAACTCCTGATCATCTACCTGTTACTTTCAAGGTCTGTTTCTTACACTTTATGGATTCACATCACACATAACCCTCCATTGCTGGCAGCTCTTGGAAGCTATCGAGGACTTCTAAATAATGAATTGGTGGGCCTGGCGACCCACCTACGGATGAATATATCAAGAAACTATGATTGATTTTTATGCAGCTGCAGGAGTATTTCCTCCTTGCAGACGCATACCTTTTGATTTTTGAAATAGTAATTGGTGATATGTCTTAGTTGCTGTAGTTGGTGCGTTAAACATTTTACAGACGATCATTACCAATGTTAAATCATTTTCATTGGCCGACTTTTTTTTGAATGTTAAAATCTAGTGTAGATTGGGAAAACAAATTAAAGTTGTATATCTTGGCACTGCAGTGATGGTTTGGATAAGGCAAATCGCTAGCATAACTATTCCTTTTTGTCGATGCAACCTGCAGCAAACAGAAGAAAAGGAAATGCTGCAGTAAGTGCTGCCAACTTTGCTAGCTCACCTAATCAGTACAACCTTCTTGATGGAAAAGAAAACAGTAGAGAGAGAGTTGCTTGTTAGTTGAACAGACTCAGATTTCCTTTAAAAACATTATAGCGATCCCAGATGCAACAAGCAAGAAACAACTTGCTGTTAAATTAGTGAATCTGTCTATATATATATCAAAGTTTACAAAGACAGTCTCGAGTTCTTCTATTTTTGTAGCACTATGAAGAATTGGTGATTACTTGTAATGCAAAACTGCATAGATTTTGAGCTGGAGGAGGAGAAAAATGAAAGGCAGACTCTGAAATTTCAACTTGCAGAAAGTGGCCACCAAGATAGGAAGAAACATTAAGAAAGATGGAAGTCAACTGTGGCAAGGTAAGATTGAATATTTTACCTGTCATTCATTACTTGTACTTTCGTATCGATTAAAAATTTGGATATTTAAATTGATCGAACAGTCGTTGACGCCAGAAACCACCATGTGCCGTTGCCAGGTCCAATCGCGCCATTGCTTGTGGTTTTAAAACTATACAGACAGTGCATATCCGTGCCACGACGAGGAGGAAGACTCTTCTGCAACAATGGAGAATCTCGCTCTCTTCTTCCTCCTCCTCCTCCTCCTCTCCACCTTCCTCCTTCCTTCCTCGTCTCATCACTACAACGCCTTGTTCAACTTCGGAGACTCGATGTCCGACACCGGCAACGTCCGCATCGGCCGCCTCCCCTACGGAATGACCTTCTTCGGCCGCGCCACCGGACGATGCTCCGACGGACGCTTGGTCATCGACTTCATCGGTACGCACGTCGAAAATTAAAGTCGATAGTCTTGATTGATTAATTAGTATGTGTGGTGGGAATTTTGCAGCTCAGGACCTGGGATTTCCATTGCTGCCGCCGTCGAACGAGAGGGAGTCGAACTTCAGCAAGGGCGCGAACTTCGCGTGGGTGGCGGCCACCACGCTTGGCTTCGACTTCTTCAACGAGCGAGGGCTGAGCAAGGGCCTGTGGGTCAACGCCTCCATTTACATCCAGGTCGACCGCTTCGAGAAGCTCCTGCCCTCCATCTGCGGCGCCACACAAGGTGCGCCACCGAATCGATTAACTTCGATCAGATTCGTGATATATGTTTAATTTGAGCTCCCTGAAATTAATGGTTCGTGACGACGGCGGCAGACTGCAGGGATTTCCTGGGCAAGTCTCTGTTCGTCGTGGGCGAGTTCGGGGGAAACGACTACAGCACTGCTCTCTTCTTCGGGAGGTCCGTTGACGAAGTCACCACCTTCGTGCCTCACGTCGTCCACGCCATTTCCGACGGCGTCGAGGTAATTAATCAATCGTCTAGACCATAGAAGCTCAGTGCTCGATCGATCGATCGAGCTGCAGGGATTGAATTAACTGATAAAACTGTGGTCGCAGAGGTTGATCGGGCTCGGGGCGGCGGACATCATCGTGCCGGGGCTGCTGCCAGTGGGGTGCTTCCCCTTGTACCTGTCCAACTACCACACGGCCGACCCGCAAGACTACGGCCCCAAGACTGGCTGCTCCCGCAGATACAACGCCCTCTCCTGGCTGCACAACGTACAGCTCCGGCGAGCCCTCGACGATCTCCGACAAAAGCATCCTGCAATATCCATCCGATACGCCGACTTCTACTCCCAAATCTTCGATTTCGCCATCAACCCGCTCAAATACGGTCAGTCTTCCAATCTGCCGCCTGCTCTCTTTTTCTTCATCGATCATTGTGCATTCTGCATCTGAAGAAAAGTCATAGTTTAATTGTCACAAGCTGATATCATCGGCCACACCTGGCAATCGCCATTGATCTCCACCATCGCTAGCTTTAGGTTGAACTGACCCTGTCAGCGACGAATTAACCACCCACCTTGCGTGAATTGAACAAGTTACTAATCAGCTGAGCACGGCTCTTACGTAGGAGAGTTTGAATCTTTAATGCTCGCTACTATTCACAAATCAATCACGATCATATGCAACTCAATTTTCTGATAGTTTCTTCGCACGTTCTCTGCAACGTACTGTAGTGGTTGGGTGATTAAAAATTAGAAAATTAAAGAAGATATAGACAAGAATTCGGAGGTGGACGGTTAGGAGATGAGGAACAATAAATAACTAGCTGGGCATGCAATAATTGAGTTCAGAATCCATTTCTGGTGCCAAAATGAAAAATATTTGACAGAGCTCGTGATTAACCCACCACGATAGAGCTAGGAGTTTGTTGGATGGTCGCATTCTCGTGTTACTGGGGCATTATTTAAGTCGAATAAAGCTGAGGAATTATGGTACCCTTTTGAGAAGGCATCTCCCCTGCCATGTCCTGCCAAGGTTCTACGTGACGCACACGAGGGGGACCGATGGCTGTGTGAATTATGGCACTTGAGGTGACACACGCCGGTGGCTGGACTTGTTCAATGTATTCTCTCATCTTTGGCCTCCTCCATTTGGAAGAGACAGCTGAGAAACAGAGCAGTTACGTTTCAGCTTTTCCTTCTGAAATGTCGACTCACCGTACCTTTTTCCGACCTGGCCGGCAGGGTTTACTGCAGGAGCGCTGAGAACTTGCTGCGGGAACGGCGGCGGGCTCTACAACTACGACCAAGGTCGCCGGTGCAACGACAAGGGGTACACGGTGTGCGAGAACATATCGACGCATGTCAACTGGGATGGAATCCATATGACGGAGGCTGCCCACCGTGTGATCGCTAATGGATGGCTCTACGGCCCCTACGTCAACCCTCCCATTTTGACCGCCTCCTCCAAGAGCTAGCTTATCCGTTGTAATTAAGGAGGTGTTAGTGATCCAATTATCCATTCTTAATCATTATTGTTCTTGATGATTATAAATTAATGCGAGTGATTTTGTTTTTGTTTTTGTTTAATGGTTATTAAAGCATGCCCTTAAATAGTATATTCTCTTTACTAAGAAACACTTCCTTAAACAACCCTATCAAATGGAATGGATTTGAAAGTCTCTGTTTTATTGGATTATAAATTTTTAAATGGATTTATATATCAAATATTAAATTTATAGCATCTTCAAATTTTAAGAATAAAAAAATGTAGTCAAAGTTCTCGATGTTAAAACTTAACAAATACTTCAAAACGTGAATTCTTTAATGTCTAAGCACGTTTTAGCATCTTCAATTTTTTTTCTTTAAGATGTGAAGTTCAAAGAATGATATATTTTTCTATTGTAAATGAATTAAATATTATGAATAAATTTGATATTTAATTTAATAAAAAATTATTTATATTTGTTTAACATATATAAAATTAATTTGGTCCGAGATCAAGGGATGAGCCTCAATAAAGTAACCAAAGTCGAGTAATTTTAATCGGTTGGATACAAGTCGAGTTGGCTTTCAATAAATCAACTTCTTTTACGTCGGAAATACCAAATAGTAAGAAGATTTTTTGAACAAAAGTATGAAAATTTTAAGAAAGAGTAGGAAGGAAGACCAAATCAAATCTTGACAAAGTCCCTCCAATGCTCAGTCATACTTTAGGAAAAAGGGTGAAGAGGACGAATGGAGAAAGTAAATTGCTTGTTTGGATGATGTAACTGGTTACTTTTAGATAAAAAGTGAAAGGATGACTCTAATTCTCAAAAGACATACTCTTTTCTAAAGATATCTATTTTAGTGATCGGTGTCTTAATAGGCATATCCTTTGATGATCGGTGCTTTATCAACTACTGAGTTAAATCTCAATTTGAGCAAACCACATTCGAATGCGACTCGAACTAAATTGACTTGAGGTCTTCTTTCAAGGATGAGTTAGTCAGAACTCAATTTGATCAGACTTGAGTTCATCTTAAGGCGGTTTGATTGAACCTAAACTCGGCTTGAATCAGTTTGATCGGATCTAAGTTTGTCCTCTTAATTGAATCCGAGATCAATTTTACTTAATATGAGCTTATCTTGACTGTCATCCCTATATCATAAAAAATATTTAATAATTCATTATATTAAATAAATAAATTTAAATGTATATTTTTAATTTATTAATATTTATGAATAAAGATTACAAATTATTATTCATACGGATGAACAATGTCCAACAAATAAAAATCTTAAATAAATGTATAATATCATACTTATTAATTAATCAAATAAATTTAAAAATTGAAAAATTATAGACAATCAAATATTAAACAAATAAGTTAATGTCAGATTTAAACTAATTAATTCGACCTCGCAAAAAAATCAAGTTAAAGTTAACCATCGTTTCAACTATTTAATTTATTTTAAACTCAGCTTAATTTTATAAAAATAAATAAAAATAAAAGTTTACAGCCCTATTTATCACACTTTTACTCCTTTCAATATGCTTTTTTTTTATGCTTTTTTTTTAAGCTTCATATTATTTATAATTTTAAATTCATTTAAGATGCGAGAAGAAATTCATGGCATCGAAAATCCTGGGCAATTATTAAGTCACGCATCGCCGGATCCATTTCCGACGCCATTAATGGGTAGTTAATGCTTCCGCAAGCTCAGGATGGGAGGGTCAGCGAAGGGCCCGTGCAACCAAGAATCAGCGATCCGGTGGTCGGTCGCCTCCGTAGCGTGCCAGCCATCCCAATCGATGGCGGCGGAGGGCTCGGGACAGGCGCTCGATCCGGGCTGGCCGCACAGGGCACGCACGTCGAAGTGGTAAGGCCCGTCTCCGCCGCAGCAAGCGTTCAGCTTTGGCCGGTAGGTAAATCCTATTCGAGCCAGATCGAGTCATGCTTACGTACGTAATTGCGTTGGTGCGTGTAGAAGAAGAAAGCAAGAACGGATCCATGCTCACCGAAAGTGTCTGGGTCCTTGGCGAATTTGATGATGGGCGTGTAAAAGTCCGCGTATCCAATCCTCGCGTGGGGGTGCTCCTTCCTCAGCTCCGCCACTGCGCGCTGGAGCAGTCTGTTGTGATACCTGACCAAGTCGTTGACCCTCCTCAAGCATCCCGTGCCGGGCTCCAACTCTTCCTCCCTGGTGCCGTTCAGCAGGGTGAGGATGCCGGCGAAGCAACCGGACGGCGGGTTCCCTGGCACCACCAGATTCACAGCCCCGAGCTCGATCAATTTCTGCGCGGATTAAAAAGTTAGTGCCTTCGCGTACGTATGTGCTTATGGATGATCATCACCTCCGTGGCGTTCTTAATGGCCTCGACGACGGCGGGGACGTAGGCCGTCACCTGCTGCTGGGTCAGCTGGTTGAACGCCCACGGGCCCAGGTAGTCGTTTCCGCCGATCTCTCCGACCATGAACAGGGATTTGCTCAAGTACTTCTTGCACCCTGCGATTGGATAAACACTTTAATCAATCAAGATCTGGTTTCATGGTCGGTGAATTAGTTCGCTGCAATTGGTCGATGATGACCTTCAGTAGTGTTGCAGAGTGAAGGAATGAGCCGTTCGAACCACTCGAGCTGGACGCTCAGCGACAAGTTAGTCCCGACTTCGACGCCTCTCTCCCGGAAGAAGGATACGTCGAGAGCGGTGGCGCTGGCGACGGCGAAGCTTGCGCCCTTCGCAAAGCTCTGGTCGTCGCGCGACAGAAATGGCGGAAGCAGAGGAAGTCCGAATGCCTCAGCTGCATTATTGCCTTTTTTGTTTAATTACGTACGTTGATTCAAGGGAATTAGAGATCGTGCTGGGATTAATTACCGATGAAGTCGACGATGATGCGGCCGTCGGAGAGGCGGCCGGTGGGGTGGCCGAAGAAGGTGATGCCGTAGGGAGGATGGCCCATGTTTGGGGAAGAATCGGCGTTGGCGATGAGGAAGTTGCCGGTGTCGGAGATGGAGTCACCGAATTGGAATATGGCATCGAAAGTATTGTTGTGTTTACAGTAGGAGAGATCGAAACAGGAGAAGAGGATGAGGAAGAGGAAGAGGAAAGAGATGCAGACGGAAGGATTCATGGCGACTAAAGAAATTCAATTTGTTTACTGAAGGACTAACATTACTTGTACTCTAAATTGTGAATATAATAACGATTGCGTGTTGGATCCGTTGACTTTTTTCAAGATTTTGGGTTGAATGTGATGTATGTGATGTCAAATCGTGAGAAAATCATCAGGCTGATGCTGCGAGGAAAGATCACGGTTCTCAGTAGACTCTGGGCTCAGCGCATTCAAATTAAAAAAATTCTCAAACCAGCATCGTGTTTTAAGAATGATTAAGAATAATTGATTTGGACGATCCCGTTCGTTCTATTCCTCCGTCAACCATAATTTTTCACATATTAAATTTCTAATACATTCAAATCATATTTTAAATATTTAAATTTTAAAATAATTTTGACCGATGAATACAGCCTCAATATCTTTTTTATCTTCCTTTCTCTTTACTTGGTTAAAGGAAGAGAACTACTTTTCCCACCCCTCTGACACCGCAACCCCTCCCACTTCTTCTCTCTCCCATTATAATTACATTTCTATCCTTTTCTTTTTATTTATTTATTTATTTATTTATTTTTTAAATTTTTATTTAGTTTTATTTTTTAATTAATTTTATTTAAAAATAGCTCTCATATATTTTTAATTTTATTTAGTTTTTATTTTTAAATTAAATTAATTTATTATTTTTTTCATCAATATGATATTTTTTTTAATTTTATTTAATTTTTATTTAGTTTTATTTTTCAATCAATTTTATTTATTATTTTTATCAATACTTTATTTTTAGAATTTTATATAAATTTTATTTTTAATTTTATTATATATTTTTTCAATTTTATATAAATTTTATTTTTAATTAATTTTATTTATTATTTTTTTCATAATACTTGTATTTTTTTTCAATTTATTATTTTTAAATTTTTGTTTTTTTATTGATTTTATTTTTTTGTTAATCAGTTTTTTTAAAAAAAAATTTATCAGTTTTATTTTTTTGAATAATTTTTTTATATGTTTATAATCTTTTGTTTATTTTTAGTTGTAAATTTTAGGAGTTATTATTTATAAAAAATTTAAAAAAGTATAAAAATATAGATCAAAATAAAAATTATATAAAATAAAAAAAATAAAAGAAATAAAACTATGTTAAAAATTATATAAAATAATAAAATAATATATATATAATTAATTTAAAAAATAAAACTAAATAAAAATTAATTAAAATTAAAAATATATATATAAGTAAAATAAAATAAAAAATAAAGAAAAAAAAGGGTAAAAATGTCATTGAATGGGAGAGAGAGAGAGAGGAGGGGAGAGGGGGTGCGGTGTCAAGAGGTGGGAAAAGCAATTTGCTTAAAGGAAATCTCTTAGCTTTCTTTCATTTGTCCATTTATACAACTCAAATATATATATACATTTTTAAATTTAATTACAATCAAAATTTCATATCAAATCTATCTTTTCTAAACTCTACTTTTTTTCATGTAGTTATAAATTCATAAAAATTTAAATAATTTAGTTCCATCAGTGAATTGCTTGTTAGATTCAATAGAATTCATATATATCTCCAAAATGGTATATATGATATTGTTCACTTTGGACTCACGCCCTCGTAATTTTATTTTTGGACTATATCCAAAAGGTCTTATACCAATCCAAATATCTCTATCTTATAATCTCATGATCTTTTCCATATATTTTTAATATGAGAGTTTGATTATATCCCAATAATCCCTCAAACAAAGAACCATGTGATCCCCTCCTTAGTGGTGTTAGTGCAAGGTGCACCAGGTCTGACCATAGAGTTTCGATGTTTGACAATACACCTAGGTCTGATCAGTTTGACCAAGAGTTGATCCAAACATGACCTGATATTTGGATGTGAGTGAAGTCTAGTCAATTTGACCAGATGACTAGCGAGAAGTCCTAGTCGGTTAAACTAGATAGTGGAAATCCTTATCTAGAAGATTGGGCAAGGAAGTCTTGGTGAGTTAAGCTAGGCAGGAAAAGTCTTAGTTATAGGTTATGCAAAGGCAAGTCCTGATTTGGAGGATCAGACAGAAATCTTAGCAAGGTCAAGTGCATCAAGTGCAAGTCCAAGCAGTGTCAGGAGGACCAGGAAGCATGGTAAAAATCAAAGCAGGTTTGGAGGACCAAGGCTTGGTGTAAGTCTAAGCGATCAGGTAGACCGGTAGCCTAGCAGCAAATCCTGGGGGCCAAAAATCCTGGCTAAGCGAGAAGTCCAATAAGTCTGGAGGACTTATTGGCAAAGTCTCCTGAATGGAGTGGATAAGGGTGCATTCCTAGTGTGGGAACAGTAGACATCAGACTAACTCAAGATTTCGATAGAAATCCGAAGTTAGACCCACATGGTAAGGCTTAGGTTGCTTGTATGTTTGTATGCTTGTCTTGCAGGAATCAGGAGCTGGAAGTAAGATGGAGAACGCATAAGTGAAGCAAACAGAGGCAATCGAACCAAGTCTAAGGTCAACTCAGGTCAAACTTGAGTCAAATAGATCCAGGCGACTCTATCGGATCCAGTTGATCGGACGGTCCAGGCGACTCGAAAGTGGATCCAGGTGACTTGATCTGGAAGACTCAGCTCGGATAAGATCGAGAAGATCGGATTTAATCAGATCTTATCCAGTTGTCTGGATAAGGTTTCCAATCACCTGAAAGAGGCAATATAAGGAGGAAGAACGTGCACAACCAGATTACAACTTCTACAAGCCATCCTCTTCAACTAGTGGGGCTATTGAACACGAACGGGGCCAGACTCTTACAACCGGGGAAGATCCAGGGGGAGTGCGCAGCGCTCAGGACTTCCAGATCGGCTTCAATTGTTTAGTTACTTTCTTTAAGTCTTATTGTTTCAAATTATTATTATTATTATTTGGACTGTAAGACGGGTTTCTTCGCCTCCGAACGAACGTTCAGAAAGGATGCCACTAGTGGACGGGCGCCTCCCGTACATAGACCTTGGAGGTACTAACCCTGGGGTTAAGAACCAAGTAAAAAATTCGTGAGTACATGTGCTTGTGATCTAATTTTCGCTGCTTAATATTTTTCATAGAATGAGCGAACGAACGACGATCGTGCTATTCACCCCCTCTAACGCGCATCCACGATCCTACAAATGGTCCCAACGGACCTGTTACTAGGAGCCCCAATCATTTCTTTGTGAGAGTCCCCACATGGCATACATAGACATGCTCTGATACCACTGTTTGATCTGATGAAATCCTCATATATATCTCCAAAACGGTATGATATTGTCCACTTTAAGTTCATGCCCTTATGGTTTTATTTTTGAATTTTACCTAAAAGATCTCATAACCAATACAGATATCTTCATTTTATAATATTTCTATATATTTTTAACGTGAAACTTTAATTGTATTCTAATATTTCAATTAAAATTTGCTGATCGACCTCAAGAGCTTCGATTGCATACCCTAGTAGTGTCAAAAGAGAAAAAAAACTTCAGTAAAATAAAAAAAATTTGATTGAATCCGAACTTGTCATCTTGATTGAACTCAACTCAGTATTACTTAATCCGAGTTTATAGTAATTTTAACTTCCAACTCAATTTGACTTTTGAATTATCATAAATAATGTTTAATAATTTATTATATTAAATAAATAAATTTAAATATATATATTTTTAATTTATTAATATTTATGAATAAAAATTATAAATTATTCATCAATAATATGTATGAACAAATAAAAAATCCTAAATAAATTTATAATATTATACTTATTAATTAATCAAATAAATTTAAAAATATAAACATTTTAAACAATCAAATACTAAACAAACTAAGCGCATGACAAATCTAAACTAATTAATTCAACCTCTTAGAAAAAATCAAGATAAACTTAACCATCATTTCAAATATTTAATTTATTTTAAACTCAACTTAATTTAATTCGATTATTTTTATAAAAATAAAATAAAAATAAAAGTTTGAACAACCTCAAATTTAGTTCAGCTTCTAGTTTAAACCCCTATTTATCACACTTTTACTCCTTTCAATATGTTTTTTAAGTTTCATATTATTCAGAATTTTAAATTCATTTAAGATGCGAAAAGAATAAATTTTTTTCTCTAAACTCTCAATTCTACGTCTTTTCAAACACAAACGAAGAAACTTCATAACATCGAAAATCCTGGGCAATTATTAATCCACACAAGCAAGGATGGCCGGATCCATCTCCGACGCCATTAATGGGTAGCTAATGCTTCCTCAAACTCAGAATGGGAGGGTCAGCGAAGGGCCCGTGCAACCAAGAATCAGCGATCCGGTGGTCGGTCGCCTCCGTAGCGTGCCAGCCATCCCAATCGATGGCGGCGGAGGGCTCGGGACAGGCGCTCGATCCGGGCTGGCCGCACAGGGCACGCACGTCGAAGTGGTAAGGCCCGTCTCCGCCGCAGCAAGCGTTCAGCTTTGGCCGGTAGGTAAATCCTATTCGAGCCAGATCGAGTCATGCTTACGTAATTACGTTGGTGCGTGTAGAAGAAGAAAGCAAGAACGGATCCATGCTCACCGAAAGCTTCTGGGTCCTTGGCGAATTTGATGATGGGCGTGTAGAAGTCCGCGTAACCAATCCTCGCGTGGGGGTGCTCCTTCCTCAGCTCCGCCACCGCGCGCCGGAGCAGTCGGTTGTGATACCTGATCAAGTCGTTGGCCCTCCTCAAGCATCCCGTGCCGGGCTCCAACTCTTCCGCCCTGGTGCCGTTCAGCAGGGTGAGGATGCTGGCGAAGCAACCGGACGGCGGGTTCCCCGGCACCACCAGATTCACAGCCCCGAGGTCGATCAATTTCTGCGAGGATTAAAAAGTTAGCGCCTTCCGTGGTGTTCCGTTGCTTACGTACGTACTTATGGATGATCATCACCTCCGTGGCGTTCTTAATGGCCTCGACGACGGTGGGGACGTAGGCCGTCACCTGCTGCTGGGTCAGCTGGTTGAACGCCCACGGGGTCAGGTAGTCGTTTCCGCCGATCTCTCCGACCATGAACAGAGATTTGCTCAAGTACTTCTTGCACCCTGCGATTGGATAAACTCTTTAATCAATCAAGATCTGGTTTCATGGTCAGTGAATTAGTTCGCTGCAATTGGTCGATGATGACCTTCAGTGGTGTTGCAGAGTGAAGGAATGAGCCGTTCGAACCACTCGAGCTGGACGCTCAGCGACAAGTTAGTCCCGACTTCGACGCCTCTCTCCCGGAAGAAGGACACGTCGAGAGCGGTGGCGCTGGCGACGGCGAAGCTTGCGCCCTTCGCAAAGCTCTGGTCGTCGCGCGACAGAAATGGCGGAAGCAGAGGAAGTCCGAATGCCTCAGCTGCATCATTGCCTTTTTTGTTTAATTACGTACGTTGATTCAAGGGAAGAGATCGTGCTGGGATTAATTACCGATGAAGTCGACGATGATGCGGCCGTCGGAGAGGCGGCCGGTGGGGTGGCCGAAGAAGGTGATGCCGTAGGGAGGATGGCCCATGTTTGGGGAAGAATCGGCGTTGGCGATGAGGAAGTTGCCGGTGTCGGAGAGGGAGTCACCGAATTGGAATATGGCATCGAAACCGTTGTGTTTACAGTAGGAGAGATCGAAACAGGAGAAGAGGAAGAGGAAGAGGAAGGAGATGCAGGCGGAAGGATTCATGGTGACTAAAGAAATTCAATTTGTTTACTGAAGGATTAACATTACTTGTACTCTAAATTGTGAATATAATAACGATTGCGTGTTGGATCCGTTGACTTTTTTCAAGATTTTGGGTTGAATGTGATGTATGTGATGTCAAATGGTGAGAAAATCATCAGGCTGATGCTGCGAGGAAAGATCATGGTTCTCAGTTGACTCTGGGCTCAGCGCATTCAAATTAAAAAAAATCTCAAACCAGCATCGTGTTTTAAGAATGATTAAGAATAATTGATTTGGACGATCCCGTTCGTTCTATTCCTCCGTCAACAATAATTTTTCACATATTAAATTTCTAATACATTCAAATCATATTTTAAATATTTAAATTTTAAAATAATTTTGACCGATGAATACAACCTCAATATCTTTTTTATCTTCCTTTCTCTTTACTCGGTTAAAGGAAATCTCTTCTCTTTCTTTCAATTATCGATTTATACCACTCAAATATATATTTTTTTAAATTTAATTACAATTAAAATTTCACATCAAATCTATCTATTTTGATTTCACATCAAATCTATTTTTTCTAAACTCTACTTTTTCACATAGTTACAAATTCATAAAAATTTAAATAATTTAGTTCCATCAGTAAATTTCATGTTAGATTCAATAGATTCTACATATATCTCCAAAACAGTATGATATTATCTATTTTGAACCCACGCCCTCATAGTTTTATTTTTGGACTATATCTAAAAGGTCTCGTACCAATACAGATATCTCTATCTTATAATCTCATGATCTTTCTCATATATTTACAATATAAGACTTTGATTATATCCAAATAATCTCTCAAATAAAGGATCATGGGATCCCCTCCTTAATAGTGTTGGTGCAAGGTGCACTAGATCTGACCCTAGAGTTTCGATGTTTGACAATACACCTAGGTCTAGTTAGTTTGATCAAGGGTTGATCCAAACAAGATCTGATGTTTGGATGTGAGTGAAGTCTAGTCAGGTCAGTTTGACAAGATGACTAGCGAGAATTCCTTGTTAGTTAAACTAGACAGTGGAAGTCCTGATTTAAAAGATTGGGCAAGGAAGTCCTGGTGAGTTAAGCTAGGCAGGGAAAATCTTAGTTGTAGGTTATGCAAAGGCAAGTCCTAATTTGGAGGATCTTAGCAAGGTCAAGTGCACCAAGTGCAAGTCCAGGCAGTGTGAGGAGGATTGAGAAGCATGGTAAAAATCAAAGTAGGTCTGGAGGACCAAGGCTTGGTGCAAGTCTAAGCAATCAGGTAAACCGATAGCCTAACAGCAAATCCTGAGGGTCAAAGATCATGACTAAGCGGGAAATCCAACAAGTCCGGAAAAGTCTTCTGAATAGAGTGGATAAGGGCGCGTTCCTAGTGTGGGAACATTACACGTCAGACTTGTTGGTGCAGTTTGCACTAACGATTAAACTCCTGGAGTGATCACAAATAAGCCCTAATTCCTGATTATGTGGCTCCACAACTTCATCCTCCTCAGATGAGGATTCCTGCTCTGACTCAATTGAATGTATCCTAACTACAAGTGATTCTTGGGGTATTGCCTCCATGCAATCCCCTACACTTATACATCCATCCTCTAAGTCCTCTGATACCTCAATCACTAATGGTGGTCCCTGGGGCTCAGTGCAATCCCCTACACCCATTTGAACATCTTCCACTGCAATTGCATCAGAAATAAGCTCTATGTCATCTTCCTCAGTAACCAATGCATCCTCCAAATCAAACTCAACCCGTGACACTGTAAAATCCATTTCGGGGCTGATTTGTGTGGGAGAAGGAGTTGCTGAAATTTCTTCATGAAATTCTGATTCTTGAGTGCTTGATCTTTGAGCTTGTATTTGGTTCATGCTATTTACAAGCTGTCCAAATTGCCTCTCAAGATTTTGTTGTTGTATCGCCATTTGTTGTATCATCTCCTCAAGCCTTTGTTGTTGTTGAACAAACTCAATAGAATTTTCATAGTCTTCTTGGATTGGGTATGAGTTTTGTTGATCTTGAAAATAGGTTGGCTGCTGAAAATTGTTTGAAATCTGTCCACTTTGAGAAAATGACGATTGACATTGATTTTGGGCTTGAAATGAAGGATTTTGATGCTGAAAATTCCCTTGACAATTCCATGAATGTTGCTGAAAATTTGTGCCTTGAAAACCTTGATTTAGGGGCTGTTGGAAACCACCATAGGGCTGTGAAAAATCTTGGTTTGAAGGTTGAAACTGTTTGCTGAAATTGATTGTTCTGATGCTGAAAATTTTGAAATTGATTGTTCTGAGGCTGAAAATTGTTATTGTTGCTGAAAATTCTGAAATTGGGGCTGAAATTGTGGATCAACTTGTTGAAAACCATGATAAGGCTGTTGGATTTGATTTTGAGGTTGTCCACCTTGAAATTGTTCCTGAAAACCTTGATATTGGCCCTGCAAATAAAAATTTTGCTGTTCAGATTGTTGATAAAATGGTTGTTGATAAAAAGAATTTCCATACATTTTAGAAACCAACAATTATCCAAGTAACAATAAAACAGATTATTCATAAGCTCAAAACAAACAATTTCTACTAGTTATTCCCCGGCAACGGCGCCAAAATTTGAAAAGCCCTAAACTAGGTGTCACGATAGGGCTTCAAATTAGAATTTATAGATTTTATCGAAAACCCACGATGAATTCAAATAAATGAAGTATAGGGGCCTCGAGTCGTATTTTTCCAAGGACTAGTAGAAAATCGCTTAAGTTGAGCTTGGGTGTGTCGTGTTTTTGGGTTTTCACAATAAAAATGGGGGTTTTGAGGTTTTTAAATGAAATGTAAACGAAAATGCAGCAAATAAATGAAAAATGCAATTTAATCTAATTACCTCCTAATCGAAATGCAAACAAACTAAAAGCGCAAACTAAGTGAACTCAACTAACTGATTAAACAAGAGTGAATAATTCAAATTAAATTGGATAATGCAAAACAATGCAACAAAACAATTCCAAGTTATTGAAACCAAATCTAAATCCTAAATGCAATGGAACCATTTAAACTAACCTATCTTAACTTATGAAGCACAACCAATGTCCAAGATGCTAGAACAAGAACAAAGGTTGGCACAGCTAGGAATTTGGCACAAACAGTTTCACTTGGCACGGAACAGCAGCAAGCAACTCGGCATCAGAAACTGGGTCAGACAATACACCGAAGCATCTAAAACAAGGCAAAACCAAACACTAACCATAACCAATAATCAACCAATTGACAAGGTTGAACTTAAGAAGCTAAGCAATTAACCGAAAATTGCAGAATTTGCAAAAAAGTTCAGAAATCAGAAATGAAACTGAAAAATGAAATCAGAAATATCAAAAAACAGTAAAATAAGCATCCAATCCTTCTCTTCTCGTTCGATTTTCCTCAGCTGGTCGTCAATCCAGCTAACCAATGCTGGCTCCGATAATCCCTTGGAGCTTGAATCTGGTTTCTGAGGTGTTTGCTCGCTGCTCGAACCCGGAAAAACCGAAGAAACCCTCTCCGGCCGTGAAACAGAGCTCGGCACAGCGGTTTGAAGCTGCAAAAACTGGATTCCGTGCTTCAACTTGCTCCGATCGTGTTCTGATGATATTTAGGAAAGCTCCACGCTCCTAGGAGAACCCCTCGGAGGATCGCGGAACCGGATTATGCTGCAGGTTGGCCGGAAACGAAGAAACAGGGTTGGAATGCCGCCGGAGAAACCCTCTCCGTCGCGCCTCGTCCAGCTGCCGGAATATACCCAATCAACCGGCTTGGACTCTTCGTAGGATCAAGGAACGCAATGGAAAAGGTTTGGGTGGACGGGGCTGCGCCGTTTGGTACGTCGGTGAGCAGGGGTCGGCGTCGCGGGACGACGATGAACAGTGGTGGCGCAGCCACTGTTCATCGATTAATGTTTTCGCCTTTTATACTCTGATTAATTGCAAAATCTGGGCCGTCCACTTTGAATCCAACGGACAGAATTGATCTGAGGCTCTAGGGCTTCTTAGGGCTTCCAAAAAATTGCGAAATTTTGATCGGGCTCGATCCGAGTCATGTCCTTCATGTTGGCTTGATCAATTTGACACATTTGACTTGATTTGACCACGGTTGAGCTCGAGTCGGATCCGATTTAGCCCTAAAATCAATAAAAATCCATTTAATGCCAAAAAATCACCATTAAATCACAAAAATTATATCAAACCTCAAATTATGCAATATGGGACAAATATGGTCAAATCGATTCAATAAATGATCATTTTCATGTAAAAGCCCAAGAATAAATCGATTTAAAATTAATAAAATCCCAATTCATCAGGCTAAGTGCTAGGGCACGGATCATAAATTTTCTTTGGATCGGCAGGGAGGAGGAAACGAAACTGGAATCTGAGTTGTATTAGAGTTCAAACTAAGGTAAGCTTTATTATGGTTAATTGAGTCTGTTTGCTTAGAATTACTATTTTATTAGGTTGCTGATTTATTAGTTTCTTGGATTGATCTATTGGATGGTGATCTGATCGTGGGTGTTTGATTCGGTTTAGGGTTGATGCTCTATTAAATTCTTATTTGGTTGGGATTAGTTCATGGCTGTTGGGATATGTTGATGGATTGAATTTGGTTGTGGAATTGATTTGTTGATGTTGGAATTTTTAGTTTTGTTGGATTGGTTGGTTGATGTTGAATTGGTTAGTTTAAGGGTTGGTGTTAAAAGCTTGATTCGGTATTAATGTTACCATTTATTGGTTTGATCTATCGAGATAGGTTTGCCCTATTTTAGATTTGGTCGATATAATTCAAGACTTCAAGAATTTGAAGATACGAAGAGCTGATCTTTAAGCATTTCTTAAATAATTGTTTACTTCTTAAATATTTCAAGACTTCAACTTATTTTTTAACAATTTGTTAAAAAAATTTGGCCCACCCTTCGGAAGAATCCTGGCTTCGCCCCTGGTTGGTGACACGAAAGGCCATCTGGAACAGTCCACTTCCTGCAATATTTTCTATTCCAACGACGCCATTGCTGTTCTGGCTCACATAGCTGGCTTCTGAGTACAAGTTCTCACTGCAAGTGACTGGGTTCCCAGTCCCACCATGAAAGGCCTCCAGTTCCAATTGCTCTCCTGTAGCTGCTTCACGACGTCGGCCATGCTTGGCCTCTGGTGGGACGTACGACTGCAAGGTGCAACTCGGTGCGACATCAGAGCACTTCCAGACCGAGTTTATGTCACAGTTCCCTTCCCTCGCAGCCTGGCATCGACGATGCCTTCGATGTCTCCTCTGGCAAGTTTCTGGCGCACCATTTGAGCTATATGTGCATTCTCTGCACTTCGCAAAACAGGAGGTTGCCCTGTGATCAGCTCCCAGAACTACCCCGAAGCTGTACACATCGCTTTTTTCGCTGAGCTTGAAGGGATGATATAATACCTGCACAAGTCATGGAACAATTTCACAACATTTAATTTCCCAATACTCGGGATCAAGCTAAGGTATCCTGGATATATGGCTGTTTGTCTCACTTTGGAAAGCTTTTGACACCCCAAAATCAGCTATTTTGGCCTCCAGATTCTTGCTCAAGAGGATATTTGCCGTCTTAACATCCCTGTGAATCAGTGGCGGCTTGCATCCCTTGTGCAAGTACTCCAGCCCTGCGTCTCGATGAAATATATAAGTTCAGATGAATTGGGGAAACGACGAGAATGAAAATTAGAGAATAGAAAACCTTGTGCAGCTTCAAGTGCAATCTTAAAGTTCTTGTCCTGGCTGTACTGCCTGCATAATTTTATATGAACCTGTTCATCAGCTTTTGAAGGAGCACTGAACATGTTTCGATGTAAAGATGATAGTATAAAATGTTCTAGTAGAGTTCCTTGTGGCAAATAATGGTGAGTGCTATCTAATATCTGAGTTCTGAAACATCATTACAAAAAAAATATACACCGAGTGGATGTCCAAGAATTCTGTGAATCGAACTAGAATAGGTGTGATCAGACAAAGAGTATTTCTGTTTATACTTTGAATGTGAATGGCTTCCCAGAAAAAATCCATATTTTATAATTTTGTAAATAATCAATCACATTTTCAATGAAGTATTATATTTATATATTTTTAACAGGAATTTATTTAAATAACATTTTTTTTTTCTTTTCAAAATAGCGTTCTATATCAGAAATATTAAAAGGATGGTGTACTCTAAAATACTAAAAATAGCATTCTATTTCCTTTTTCATTTAAAATATAATTTTTTAATTAAATTAGTCCAATAATTTCAGCTAAAACTATTTTAACATTAATAACAATTATTTCAATATTAATCAAAAATATTTTAATATTTATAGAAATTATTATAATTTAATTAAAACTTTTATAATATTATTATAGTTTTTTTTTTCAAAATTACATCGATCGTTGGCTACTACAGGAGATGACATTGCTTCGGTTTCATCGAGATTCGACTCTTGCCTGCTATAACACTATTAAACTAGTTGGGTAAAAAAGTTAATTGAAAATAAAATTTAGGATTTTTTTTTCACTTTTTATTCATTAACGATGGACCTAGGCTCTATGCAGTGGGCCTGCTCGACAGCCCATTATTAGCCCACCTTCATTTGATCAGTGATACGATCAATAGATGCGCTTGTATGAATCTAACCGAGCAAGCAAACACTGGCGGATCTGAGCCGTACGATGCCACTATCACACTATCCTTGAGATTGCCACAAAATCCACGATTACTTCTGATCTATTTAGCGATGAGGGAGGCGGCTCAAGGGATTAGGTTTTCTTTTCCAGTGGAGTGAATGCCCGTCCCCGTTGTTGGAGGAAGAGATCGGCTAGGGTTGTTGCTCGCTTATCTTTTCGATCATCGGTCCCCGAAGCCTATCTTTTCTCCTCATCTTGAAGCGTCCTTCTATTGTTTTTGATGGAGATCGTATCGCGGCGACGGCCGTGCTAGTGTCGAGGATTAACCTGGTGCTGTTCTGAGGCCAGCGATCTGATCGGGATCCTGCCGAGATGGCGACCGTCAACCCCTTCGATCTACTGGGAGACAACGAAAACGATGATCCGTCGCAGTTCGTCGTCGCCCCTCAGCAGAAGGTGGCGGTTAAAAAACCCGCCGCGCCAGCTACCACTGCTCCGACAGTGGCGAAGCTTCCCACGAAACCGGTCCCCCCTGCACAGGCCGGTTAGTTTGTATCGTTTATTAGTCTTGAAAAAGATTTCTTTTTTGGATATCCTCGTTTGGATCCTGGGTTGTGGTTGTATGTCGATGGCATCCTATAATGTTGGAATTATAACCGATTTTCGATGGAACCTTCCATCCTTTTCCCCCCTTTTAATCTGTGCTTGGGTTGATGGCATTTTTTTTTTCATTTTTCTGAAAGATCACTTTTTGATTGAGAATGTTTGCGACACAGTGAGGGAGTCGAGGGAAGGCAGGAGCAATGATGCGCTTCCACGTGGTGGTGCTGGCCGTGCTGGACTTGGACGTGGAAGAGGTGGACGAGGCCCAAGTCGTGATTTTGAGAATGAGAACGTGAATGGGTTTTCTAGGAGCTACGGTATCGTTGGAGGTGGAGGTGAAGAGGGTGATGCTGACAAGCCTGAAAAGGCACGCCCTGGACGTCTTCCCTTTGGCGGTGGCCGTCGTGGTGGATACGGTGGTCGCGGTGGCTATGGTAATGACGACTCTGGAGGTGATGCTGAACGGCCTCCTCGCAGATTGTACGAGCGTCGCAGTGGTACTGGTCGGAGTTATGAGGTGAAGCGTCAAGGTGCAGGTCGTGGTAACTGGGGAACTGTAGCTGATGAGCCACTTTCACAGTTACGATATTGGTCTTTTTTGCACTAGTTCTGTTGGGTGCTGAAACTTTTTGGCAGCTGTATTACTGAACTTCCTTTTATTTGTGAAATTTTTTACTGAACAGGGAAAAGGAGGATGCCCTCAAGTCCGATGAGAAGCCAACTGATGGGCATCAAGAACGGGAAAATGCACCATTAACAGAGGAGAGCAAGGATAAGGAGGATGCAATTAATGAGACTGAAGAAAAGGAAGAGGACAAGGTAAGCTTCTCTTTATGCCCTTGAATCTTGATTCTTTTGGATGGCAGCTAAAAAGAAATCACCTTAGGACTGGCTACAGCTATATGTTGTAATATATTTTTATTAACCAACAAAAACGGCATCGAATGGTTTTCTTTTATAGTGTGTGATTTTTGGTAATTCTTTCTTTGTAAACGTTTTATGTAGTTTTGGCTGATTATCAAATGCCAAAGACAGGTTTCCGTAGGCATCTGTGAAAATATCTCATGTTCCACTTCAATATTAAGTAACTCGGTGAAAAGATTCTGAATCTACTTCGTTTTCTACTTATATTGTCATCTTTAGGATGCTTCTATCAATTGGATGCATTGTGCATGTGCATGCTGAAAAAAACTATTTTTCTTGTCCTTTATTAATTACTAATCTAATTGTGTATACCTTGATAGTTGATAGTGAGACCATTATTTTTGACTGAAACAACCATTATTTTTGATTGAAACAATCATGATTTCAACGTTTTACTTACTGTAGATCTCTTGAATGACACTTATATTAACTTCAACATTGTTGGTCCAATTCAAGCATCTTTTACTGCTCTCTATTATCTTTTCTTATTTTCTAGATAACTCATACTATCTAAACTATAGCATTTTAATATCTCATCTAGTATGAGTACCGTCAAAAGTCTTTCATCGACTAGTGTCACATCAGGAATTTTGAAAAAGGAACTCAAATACATTCTTTTTAGAATTCTTGACTCTGCTACACCACCTTATGTATATATTCCTGACTGACATAAAAATTATATATGTCAATACTCCAGCAAACATCAAGTTTGTTTATTGAAATCTGCTTCCTTGTGTTTTTGGTGATCTACTGTTGAGTTAGTTTTATTTTAACCCTTCTAGCACATTGCAAATAATACTGGATTAGTCCCTGCTTTAATATTTGATATCTAGGTGTGAGTAGTTCACTTACGAGAGCCCTATTTTTTGTTTTCTCAAACATGTCATTGTATGTGTGACCTGCTATTTCTCTTTGAAAGCTAGTCAAGTTATTGTACATGTTCCAGGTTATAATGTGGTTTTTACTGGTGAAAGTCTTCAAGAACGTCATCAGAATTTTGTGTTAGGAAAAGATCTTGAAAGGTGTTTTTGCATACCAATATTAATGTGGTTTATTGTACATATTGCCCCTAGCAAGCTAGTGCTTTTGAACATTAAGTGTTTTTATACCTATCATTGACAACTTAATTGTTCTTATTGTAAGAGTGTATAACTAGCTAGGCTAAAAGATCTTGAAAAATACAGGCCTTTTCTGCACATGATAATTTTCTTCACTACATTTGACAGTAAAGCTTGTGCTATCAGTTGTATAACATTTTTGTTTAATTGATTTTGGGCCTTTTTTCTCTAGGTACTCATTGATGGTTTGTGCATGCACTTTCATTGATGTTTCTTTGTCAAAATTTATTTATTTATATTTTTTATATGCCCATAATACATCCAAAAGAGGTAAACTAACTGCATCACGGCTTCTGCATGTTTCAAGCAAGGACAACTTTAAAAAATCTCGTTCTTTTGCCCACTATTTCTTATCATAAACAAGCACCAACATGGAAACTAATCTAGTTTATATGGTGTGTCAATATGTTTGTTAGCTTTTTTCTGTCGTTCTCTCTTTTTGTTGCTTGATCTTCCATTTTTTGAGGCAAGCAAAGAGTTTGTGATATGATTCCACAGTTGAAACTTTACTAGCTTAGGCATGCTCCTCCTTCCCCTGCTCGTGCTTGCAAATTTATATGGTTTTGGCAATAATTAACCTAGCAGTACTTTTCATATTAGTCTCCTGCATTTAGTTGTCCTGCTCGTTATACGTGAATTGTTTTTTTTTCTGTCGCATAGATTTGAGCTGTCCTCTGTTACATTGTTGCTGGTTTTAATAGAGATGGATTCCTACCTCAAGCGAGTAATTTTCAGCCTTTTTATGAGTTGTATGAAGCTGTTATAGACTTGTAGAGACACTTCCCAGCTTATTAACCATTCAGATTGGTGGATTGGGACTAGCACTTCCTGTATATATAAATGACATGTAGTTTACTCTAAATGGCATATGTTAGACTGATCCAAAGAGTCTTGTATGGTAACTCGAAACCAATACATATGCAAATACTTCATTCCACCCTGCCTATTCTTATTTTTTGTGGCAGAATAAAGTATTGGTATGCTTCTTTGTCATGCCTAATTCAGAAACCTGCCGTACAAAGTATGCTATATTATTTCAATTAATTGTTTAGCTGGTTTTCATATATAAGGCTGATCCAAAGGTCTTGCATGATGTTGAGTAAGTCAAACCATTGTGTATGCAAGTACTCTATTTCACCCAGCCTAGAGCAATTTGTATATGGCAGCATAAAGGGATTGGTGTCTGTCTTCCTTCATACTTCAATTCAGGAAGCTGCCATACATGAGGACCAAGTAAATCAAATGATTGTGCTGCATTATGCCTCCTGCATTGCCACAAGTTATTTTTTGTTCTATATTGGTTGAATTTAATAGTCTAGTGTTTGATTGTTTTTTTGAACTTCATGTCGATTACAATTATTTTGTAATTGTCATAGTATAGTTTACTAAGATTATTTCTTAATCGGTAAAAAAAACTTTTATACATTCCTTTTGCCATAAGATTCAAGATCGTGACATGAAGGTTATAGGGTTTTGGCTTCTAAATTTGTGGAGGTAACCATTATCCTGTACGCATTGTAGTCTAATGTTAACTAAGATTGTTTTTTAATTGGCAAAAGCCTTTGATAGATTTTTTATGGTGGCATGAGGATTATTTGTGAGGGTGACCCTTATGCTATATATTTATAACTAAGATTTACAAGCAAGAATTTGCTTATGGTTGACATTTATAAAATTTTATAGGCATTTATAATTGTTAAATGTCTATCTCTTCATATATAATAGTTTCTCTATCATTAAGATATTCTTAATGTTTTCTACATGATATGCTGATACAAATAACTGAAAGATGTGTTATATATTTTTGCCCTTTTCTTCTTTCTGTGTTACATCTTGGTGCCATTTTCTTCTTTCTGTTTTACATTTTGGTGCCATTTTCGACTTTTTCAATAGGTCCTGTACTTAGTGATATTATATTTTGTATTAAGGTTTCCACAATTCTAATTAGCTGTTAAATCATTACACTTGTTGAATTGTATAGGAGATGACTTTGGAAGAATATGAGAAAATAAAGGAGGAGAAAAGAAAAGCCTTACTTGCATTGAAAGCTGAGGAGAGGAAGGTTGAAATCGACAAGGAGTTGCAGTCTATGCAGCTACTAACAACAAAGAAAGAAATGGACCCTGTTTTTGTTAAATTGGTACTCCTGCTGCAAATTCCTGTTGTCTAGTAATTTTTTCCCTCTTCAAATCATTACTGTTGTTCATCTCTTTGTGCTCTCTACGCATCTGATGTGTTTTATCTTTCAGGGTTTTGACAAAGATGCAGGGAAAAGGAAAGAAAATGTTGATGGTGATGAACGGAGCAAAAAAGTATGAACACTCTTTCATAAGATATTACTGCTTTAAATTTTTTCCCCCATGAATTATTGAAGCTTCTTCATTGTTAGCCCCTGAACATCAACGAGTTCTTCATGACTGGCGAAGGTAAGCAATACTACAGCCCTGCTAGCCGTGGACGTGGCCGAGGAAGAGGTGACCGTGCACCATTCAGAGGTGGTTTTGGCGGCCGAGGTTCAAGCCTCGTAGCTACGGCTCCATCTATTGAAGATCCCAGCCAGTTTCCCATGCTCAGTGCCAAGTAGGGCAAAATTTTAAAACAGTGGCAATGCCAATCTGCGATTTTTAGCTCATAATGTTAAGACTTGGATTGCTTTCTGAGAAATTACTTTGGGTCGAGTTGTTCATTTCACTTTTCAACTATGTATAATGGAACTCTCGTGAACTGCGTTCCTTGGTATGCTTGCTACTTTCATCTGTTTATAATCTTCAAACTTGACTAGTTCTATTTGGATGACTAATACTATATGAAACATCGCCATTTACACGAGGTATACGTTAGTGTAGGCTATACATTTGTACTAGGTTTACCTTTAGTAGATTGAACATTTATACTAGTTACGCTTTATTGTTAGAGTGGTAAATGAATGTAGGTAACTTTAGTATTTGATTTGATAAAAATTTATTTATATTTATTTAATATATACACATGGAAGTTTGAATAATTTGATAAATTAAATAAATAAATTTGAATATAATATATATATATATATATTAAAAATTTTATGAATATGTTAAATAAATAAATAAAATTTTAAAAAGAATAAATAAATTTTTATTATTAAATTTAATAATTATTTTTTAAAAATAAAAAATTTTAAATAATCAATAAAGTTTGAATTGAGAAATAAACTAAATTAAATTTATAAAAAAAATTAAATTAAATTTGAATAATTATTAAATTTAAATAATTATTTTAATGATTTAATTTATTTTAAATTTAACTTAATTACTTTATCAAATAAATTTAAACATTTGAACATTATAAAATTTAACTCACTTTGATTCGTTTAGGATTTTATTGGCGGTAGGTTTTATGTTATTGGTTTGGATGTAACACTCTTTCCAAGCTAAAGCATATGTATGGTATCCATGTCCACCTTGTTATATAATCCAGAAAAGCTTCATAAAAGGATAATGCTAACAAAATCGTGAAATTGAAATTAAAACATAATGCCAACAAACATGAAACAATAGTTAAAAGCAATCTACCTTTAATGCGCCAATTTCTCATAAAAGTAGTAGTTTTTTTTTGAGGCAATAAAAAAAAGCAAGAAAAGTTGAACTAAAAGAGAATTATCTTAATAACTTATTCAACATATTCCAGGACTTATAATGGAAAAATGGAAGTCTTTCTAAAGTTACGACAATGACTTTTGGAAATAGCGTAATGTATATTGAGATTGTTTTAGTTCGAACTGATGTGAAAATGGCATAATTGTTTTCCTTTACTTTCCTAGTTCAGTGAGCATCAACAATATCATAAACCATTCCCAGCAACTGGCTGGATGAATTTGTAAAAGCTCAGGCTGTGATCCAAGATTATGAACAAAAATCTCATCCTCCAAAGAAAAGGCATGTGCCCACCAACAAAAACAATTGTAGCATACCACAAATGGGGTATTATCAAAATATGGAACATGGTGCAGCCATTGCTTGGAGTCTTTTGACCTGAGAATATATGTTTGTCCTAGAAGATCAGACCACAGTAATGATACTACATCGGCTTCCTTCTCCCATTCTTGCATTTCATCCTCAGAAGGTGGATTCTCCACCTCACTACCACTGCCCATACTATCTGCCATGTACCCGTTGAAATAATCTTTGACTGAATCGTCATCTATCTTGTATTTGGCAAATTTCAACTGCAATGCAGAATCTTCTTCGCTTGTATGCCCCTTTCGCTTTCTCCTCTTCGTGCTCACATCGGTTTTCACATAACTAGCAGCGTTGAGAAATGCGGATTTTGCAGTTTCCATGACATCATCTTTTGCAGGTTCAATTCTTCCTTTGTTATCACAGAAGAAAAGATCATCATCCCTCATGTTAGTTCCTGAATCAAATTTTGTAGTGTTGTCACAGGCGTGAGATTCCTTGAACATTACTAGATCTGAAATGTCATCCTCAAAAAGCTTAAACCCTCGTTCTTCAACAACCACAAATCACTCTACAAGTTGAAACAATATTATAAAACATTGTGGAATTCAGCTAAAGTGACCACATAATAGTATTTAGATACTGACTGAGAAGCTCCCAAGGCGTGTTAGCATTGGGTCGGTTATGTTCTTCCAAGTTGACCTGATGAGTGGCCCATTCAACTAAGGCATTTGGAACACCAGAAGTCCTAAATGATTTACTGTAGGATATTGCTTTGTTAAAATCTCCATTGCTCCTGCTACAACAATGAATTTCAGCACTAATGCTAATATCTGCAAATATCTGTAACCTTGAGCACGCACCTAACAGACTGAATGGCTTCATGAGTAACAATTAGTCTTCTCATTAAAAGATTCATCAAAAAATTGTTGAAATTTTCTACTTCAATTCCAGGATTTATGAAAGAATAATCCACTAAAATCACAGCATCATAGAGGACATTTCGTACCAAGCTTTCGTCTGTGGAACTCTGAGCAAAAAAACTTGCATTAGAAACATTTTCAAAACTAAAAGCAATAGATGTGAAAAATTAGCTTAGACTCCAATATAGAAATAAATGGTCCCAGCCAAGAATGAGCTGCAGGGTGGTACTAGAAAGAAGTAAGCTAATGATAACCTAACTTACTTGGTGTCAACAATTTCTTGATGCTACTTATAGCTCTGACCTACTTAAAATCAAAAGTACAGTAAAAGAACAACCTCCCCTACAACTATCTCTGAAAGCAAGCATCACAGAAAATGTTGTGGAATATTGACTACATTAACAAAAGGGAAGATAAGAATTTGAAACCCAAGCAAGGACTGCAGTTCATTTCTGTTCATGACTCTGCTTGTGATCAAGAAATATGAGCAAGTTATGATGTTATATAATGATTATAAAGCTGGTCTTGAATAAATATCTTCGCAGAACAATGATCTGAGGACCTGAACCAAGCCAAGCATTGCTAATTAACTATTCGCAAGCTATCTAGGATATCCTGTAGATAAATTGTTGTTCATTCAAAAAGCAAGATCAGATATGGCATAGGTTAGTAAACATCTTCTTGGGTTAATTAATTAAATATAAAGCTTACATCATGCTGATATTTGTAGTTATGCCTTACTGTCTCTGACTAGCATACTTACCAAGATGGTAATGACGGGCATCGGTGGCTTCAGTAGCAGTCTCAAAATTATATCTGTTTATGAAGGTCAGAAGTCAGATAAGAATCACATGTTAAATCAGCCAATCGTGGAAACTTCTCTATTGTTATCAACATCAGCAAAGGTACTCTGCATGGAACATCTATTGTATCTATCAGGGAAAAGAATATCACTTAGGACCACTTTAGATAGTAAATAAGGTGCCAAAAAACTAAAGCTTTCAACAATTACTGTGAAATTGACAGAATTAAAACTATAGTGTAAAGAAAAACAAAACTAATGATACTTCCAAAGTTCCAATACACACAAAAATCAGATTGTGTAGATAGCATAAAAGCACAACATGATAACCTTCATGTGATTATAAATCATCAAACCATCTAAAGCATGATAACCTCCACGAGATTATAAGTCATCAAACCATCTAAGTTGAAGCTCCTTGTACGTAGAAATATTAACAGTTTAGGTCAAGACTAGGAAGTAAAAGTTTTCACATGGGCTTAAAGCAGGGAAAGGAACTTACCAAAGAAAACATAGTTCTGAAATGCAGATATCGAATTGACGCTCCATATTGTCAGCTCCTTCTGTAAGTCTGGCCTTGGCAAACTATCCACTTGAACCTTCAGGGTTAGATTTAGCAAGAATGTCTCCGCAGCAACTGCACCAGCTAAATATCCAACTCCACAGTTTTCTTGCTTGAAGAATGCACAGATTTTATCACTGAGCAAAGGAAACAGAATATTCAAATGATCGCCACTCTCACAATGCTGTACCGTCCACACCCGAACTATATCCATAAAACAAGGCAGCAGGTAGCCATCAGAGAGCTCTTGGCCACTAGAAATCCTACCACTACAAATGCTAACATAGCTGATGACAGTCTCAACCAAATTCTCAATCTCCTTTCTCAACTTCTTCGTCACTTCCCCAGACAGCTTCTTTTCCTCACTTAGAAAGTGATATAGCTCCGAAACTACTGGAGCGAGCAAGGCCACGCCCTTTGGGTCATTGCAAGAATATGAGCAAGCCGAAAGCAGCTGGAGAAGGTCTCTTACCGCACAAATTCTACCAAGAACGTCCTTTTTCGACCGGATTGCTTCATGGTAGCCAAGAGCAGAATAGAACCATATAACCTCGAGCGGTGGATCGACGCTGGTCTGGATCAGGCGGAATAAAATCGACCGGAAGGCAGAGAACTCACAGGACTCCTTCTTGACTTCGATGAGGAATCGATCGATGGATTCTTTGAGCATCGAGTGAAAGTTTGTGCCTGCGAGAGGGCCTTCGGCCAGCGATTTGACCGGAGATGGAGATTCGAGGATGATAGGAGGGATTGAGCTGGTGAGGGAAGCTCTAAACCCTAACCCTAGTTTCTCCGATAGTTTTTTTTCGGTGGGAAATTTGATTTGGATTGGGGTTTTGATCCGGTTCGAAAAGCCATTTTACTGGTTCGGAAAATTTCACATTAACCCCAGAAATTTCAAAATGTCTATTTACTCCTCAGACTAAACGGATTTCTCTAATGAATGGAAGACTTTTGCAACGACTCGATGAGAAACTATAATAACGGGTTTTGCAGCTAAAAGTCTTCTTGAAGCTTTGATCCAAAGTCGCCAGGGCATCTCAATTCTCAGTGGCCACCGTACCGCGGTTGCGGAGAGCAGAACGGAAGGCGAGCGATGGCGTGGCTCTTCCAGCCTTCCCACTCTTTGCTCTCGCTTCTCCTCCTTCTCTTCATCTCTTCTTCTCTTCCCCATTCCCTCGCCTTCTCGAAGACGGAGTCCGCGGCTGCTCGAAAGGACGACATCCCCTTCATTAAGTGCCAGGTCTGTGAGAAGATCGCCCATCAAATCATCCATCAGGTGAAGCAAAAGGAGGCTCAGATTTCGCCAAAAAAGGTTCATTTTGTCTACCTTTTTTTTTTCGAGTTTTTTCTTATTTGCATTAGTTGTTTCCTCTTTCCAAGCGGTAGATCTGAGGTGATTGATTCGGTGCTGCATTAGATCTCGGAGTTCCAGATCATTGAAATAGCTGAGAATATTTGTAATTTGAAGAAGGATGAGTCGGATTGGATTCTCCAGATTGACCTTGTTGAGAAAGGCGATAAGTTGGAGGTATGTGGAGGGACTCAACTAAGCCGCAGTGAGTTTGTTTAGCTTGTTATGTAGTGCACATATAAAAATATAATCTCTACCTCGTTCCTTTCATTAGAAAGTTACTACATTTCTAAGAGCTTTGTTCTGCAAACGATACTATATAGAAATTAAGGAATTAGAGCCTCAATGCGCTAACGAATTCACATATACAACATGCAAGGATGGTCTCTTGGATTCGTTTCTTTGTTGCCTGTGAATATTTGAATTTTCTGTCTTATTTGTGCAATCCCTATTTTCCATGCTGTTAGATGTCTCTGTAAACCCTTGTCCTAGCCTAGCCTATGGATTTTGGCTACCAGGATTTTAATGTTCTTGCTGCATATTTAGTTCATATGGAACTGATTATCTACTCAAAAAGAAGATATGTACTAGTTAAATGTTTAAATTGAATTGTAAAATTCTGATAAACGCAAAACCTGTTGGTTACTGGAATACGTTTGGAACTACGGTTATGAACTACCCTCGTCATATTAGCAAAATGGTTCTTCTTGTTTTTCAGAAATACACAATGTTTAGTTTTAACTATTGCCTTCTCTTTATTCCAAGCCATTTCTTGGTACCATTAGTTGGTTCCGTTACTGATATCTATTTTTGACCAAATATATTTCTTTCTTGCAATCCTCAATTAGATTTTGCACTTTCCAGTTGGTTGAGCAAGGTATTGAAGGAAAATGTAATTCAGAGTGTAAAACCATTGAGCGTGCTTGTCAAGAGGTAACACATGTGCATTCCATCTGGTATAAATGTTGTTTATTTAGATATGAGCAATGGAAAATATCAAATGTAGTCAATTTATATAGTTTCTTTTCATCTAACTGAACATTGCTTTTATTGTTTTAGTTGGGCCTCTTGGTAAAAAGTTAGTAATCGATAATTCTTCTTTTTAATCCATCACTGAGATTATGAAAATGAGGTTCTTGCTCTATGTTTCAAAAGGAAACTGAATGTCTTTATATTCTATCTGTTGGCTGCGTAGCTAGACCTATTACTCTGCATTATTTTTTATATTTATGTAGCTAGAAGTTGATAAATTTGAAGTTTGCACCACATCTTAAGTTGGGTTTCCAATTTGTTAAAAAATAATCCTTGTCTTTTATTCTTCTTAATTTTTCTTGAGGAAGAAATTTTGTATGGGTGGTTAAAGAGTCTTTATTCGATATGGCATCTAAATGATATTCAGTGACGATGTGTTCTCATGGAAAAACTTGGCATTATTGCATTGGCCAAACTGAAGAGATTCTGAAATGGTCAGCATTCCTTATGCTGTTCAGATAATTTTACACTAATCCACTAGTTGATGATCACACAGACACATTGTGGCATGATTTATATGTTTATTGCATTATCAAAATTTTATTATAAAAGCTTCCATGAAAAATGTTTTTTTAATCTTCTTTCCAAATTTTAAATTCCTTTTATTGTAAATGAAAACTGAAAATAGATATCTGGAAGCAGTTTCCACAAATCAAATGCTCACTAGATTCACAGAGATGATAAATTGCTGAGAAAACATTAATATGTATTCCTATCGGAAAATTGAGATCTCACTTGCCCATATTTTCATTTATATAACTTGTTGGCCACTGATATATTGAACATAGGAAAAATATTTTAATTTTGTGTATTAGTCTTTATACTATATGATTGTTCTTTGAGGCCAATCTTGAATTTCTGTCAGACAACTACTGTGGTACCATCTGTAGCAAGATTATAATAAAAATCCATATCATGTTGCATTAAGTGATTATATGGATATACTTTTTGAAATTTGGACGACTATGATCTGATCCCTTGTCAATTTGTTAATTTTCTGACGTAGAGATATAATTTGGTGAGTCATGAATAATCCCTGGATGACAAGTCCTATATATAACTGAAAGCCTCTTGGATCCTTTTGTTGGTTCTTTTTTTGTGAATATATCTAGTGAATGAGGCTCTTACCATAGAGGAGCTGAGGACGGTCAATTCATGTGGTTGTACTCTTGCCTAAAAAGCTTGTTTCGATGATCCAAATCAACAACTCAAAACTATTGCCTCTTACTCTTAGGTTGCAATGGTGCAACCCTACATTTGCACGAAGACCCACGTTCTTGGTTTTATTTAGCATTATACTGATTTAAGCTTTTAATATGTTCTCTGCCATGTTTTAGTTATTTACACATTTTAAGTGTGCATGCTTACATAAAGATACTTGACTAGTTTTTATAATATGTGCACTACACATTCATTTGCAGATCTTGAGTTATTCAGATACTGATGTTGCTGAATTTGTGTATAGCACAAGACCTTCAGTTGATCAGTTGATTAGTTTTCTCTGCAAGGACCTTTCTAAAGCATGCTTTGTCAAGCCACCTCCTCTTCCTGCGGTAATTTCATGTGCTTGAAAGTTATTACAGTTTAAGTTAAAATAAAGCTCATTCTTTGCAAGACTATACTTTGTCATCTATGTTTATTTTAATTGTAGCATGTGATCACCTAATTATTGTATTTATAGTACCTGCGAAGTTTGACGATATCAAAAGACAAAATAACTTGAAAAAAAAATATATCTACGAGCAACAAGTATAATTATCAGTTCTGGTTTGATGATGCTTAGCCACCCGTTTTTCCCACTATCATTCACCTTGCATTCTTTCAGTATCAATATAGCCAAGAGTCAAAATTGGAACCTAATATTGATAGGCTATGTTATATTGTGGCCTTGGTTCCTGTCTATTTAACCATCCTCATCAAGCAATGCTAATTCCAATTCTGTGATCAGCTACATAATTTATCACTTTGTGAACTCAGGCTAATTATAAAATCAATTGTTCACATCAGAACATATCCATACCATCTTATCTTCATCTATTGGAGTTAAATTTATTGCTCTTCAATAATAATGTAATTCCTTTTGTAACTCCACACATTTATCTTCACATTCAATTTCAGTTACATAAATATTTTGTATGCTGTTGCCTAATAGCTTAACACTAGGTAATAAATACTGAGAGATTGTACCCGTCTTATAAAAACACAACAGTCACGATAAAATCTAGAAGCTCCTCTTCATAGTCACTCGCTCTTTATCAATGATATTTTTGTCAATATCTTGTTGATTAGTAATACAAGATATCTAAAAAGGACAGACCGGTGCACGAAGCTCCCACTAATGCAGAGGTTTTAGCCTTTTCCCATAATGTGTGCTTTCAGTTGTTTTTGTATTATCTATCTGCATTTAGAAAAAGGAAAACTAGCAATGGTTTCTTTACAAACTTGCTTTTGCATTTCTCAAAGTTGAAGCAATACATCTCATATGAAAGTCATGGGTTTCGTCAAGCCTAGGTTTAACCTTCATCATAATCTACCTTCTTCAAAATCTGCTCATGACAAGAGCATTTCTTTTCTATCACTTATATAGGACCTTTTTACCTTTGCTGTATTAGTTTTTTGAAATGCGTGGTTCCATTTTCATATCACATATACTTCGCAAGTAAGGAATGGGTAAGCTTGGGCTGAAATATGTGAACCAATTCATTGGAATCTGGAATTCACTGACATCAACTGACTTGAAGCTTGTTTGGGGAATTAAAATGCTAAGGATACTTCTGCAAAGCTGTAATTTATATATCAGACTTCATGAAGCGGCTGAATTATACATAACTTCTTGCAGGATAGAATTCCTGGAGAAGCCTTTATGGCCAAGCCCACTAAAGAAGCTGAAATGGATAAGATTTTGAGATCTATGGAGGTAATTTACCATCTGGTTTAGACTCTTCAATTTGCTTCATGCAAATGAATTGGTGCCTGCAACTACCGTGAGAACAGGGCATGCCGGGCGCACCTGGAATGAAAATGTACTCGCGGGAAGATTTGATGAGTGGTAATTTTGGTGGTGGTGACGAATGATGATGAGGACGAAGAAGATAACTTCTCTGAGAAACTGGTTTGCGAACTTTTTCCCTTTTGTTTTCAGGAATCAAAAACCTTTTTTCTATTATTTTCATGTTTTGAGAGAGTTGCTTCATTATTCAGGGAAACATTCTGAAGAGTAAAGACCCTCCCAAGCAGGACTATAGACAGAAGATTTTGCAACGTATCACTGAAACAGGGACGGCGATAAAGAGGCATATGAACATAGTATCGAAACATGCAAAGAGCTGGTGGAGAAAGTTTACAAAAGGTGCAAGTCCAGCAAAAGCAAAGAAAATTGATCTCTGAGCCTGCAAGAATCATTTTTACGCAGTAAATTCTGAGATCAGACAGAAAGTTTGCTTGAACTGAATGCCATTAACGGGTACAAGAACAGTTTGGCATTATTGTTTCCTTCTATTTCTATCGAAAAGAACATTTAGAATAATGAGTTTTAGACATAAATTTGAGATATGCATCTCAAAACCTTGCCCCCTAAATGTCAAACTGAGGTGAACGATACTTCAAAAGCGATGATCTTCCTCCTAATCCCCCAGGTTTTGTGCCATTGCTGATGAAACAAATGTCTAGTTTCTAATGATTGACCAATTTAAAATGTTAAACTGAAGTTCTATAAGTTTTTTGAAAAAGATATTGCCCCTACTTAATGTTACCAAGATTTAAAGAAAGGGATCAATTGTACCTGTAGTCACAAAGAAAGTTAAGACAACGTAGAATCCACATCCACAAAATGATGATTGATGAGCAATATGATCAAACTTTTAGGAATGGATTTTTTTTTTGTTTTCAGAAGAGCTCAAAGAAAAGAAAGATTCATCCTTATTTAGAGGTGAAAATTTGATCACTCAGTGAATTTTAAAAATTCATGAACAATTGTTAAGGGTCAAGTAGGATTGAGAAGTGCATTATTCTATAAGATTTCTATTCTCTCTATAAAAATTATAGATGTTTATACTAAATTACATTAGTGGGCCCGTTGGGGTGATTAAAGTGGGTGCGCAAATGTCTTGGAGTAGAAGTTCGACTGACCACAAGTGCCACGTACGCCCTAGCCCAAACTACCCCGATCGGACTCGATGAATAAATTGCCGATGCCTTGCGCAGTCGCCTTTTCCCCTAACGCCTGAGCTGCTGTGTCTTCACTCTCCGATCTCTTCCCAGCCGGAGTCATCAGGAAGGTACGCAATCCGTGTTCTTTCTTCTATGGGCTCTTGACCTATGGTTTATCTTATAGCTTTCGAATTTTGTTTGGTTCTAATCGTTTCGTTGGATCTAGGGGTTTGCGTTCAGTCAATGCTTTTCCCCTTTTCATCCTGATACAAGGTTTAGAAAAAAAGATCTCTGTATGGTTTTACTGCCTTTTCTTTTGATGTGGATCAGTAAACACAGATTTGTGCTTTCTTGATCTATTTTTCGGTGGTTCTTAAAATGGGTGGCTGATAAAATTGGCGTGTCTGAATTTTGACATGGGCTCTTGTAGTTTGTAGATGGCGTCGAGACTACAGAATCTTCAATCTAGGGCTGTGGAAGTCTCTAAGTTGGTGTCGAAGCACGGATGCGCTTACTACAAGGATCTTCTGGAGAAGAACAAGCAGCACATTGTGCAGCCACCGACCATAGAGAAGTGCCAAGAGCTTTCAAAGCAGCTGTTTTACACACGTCTTGCGAGGTATAACATATGGTTAATTTATGAAGTTCAGAAAATATTAATTTTGGTTTCTCTGTGATGGCATCAACAGATTGTCCTTTGTCTTTCAATTATATAGATTCTGTTTCTCAGCCAGTATATGCGTGAACCAACTTTTTCTAAACCCTACCCTTAGAGATCATGAAATAGTTTTGTTTGGTTTAATTCTCAATCAAAGTCTTTATCAGCATATTTGCTTGATTTTGTGATGCAACTATTGAAACATTTACAGTTGCTGTTGAAGATAAATTTAATTTATTAATGAGATAAACCTTCAATTTCCTTGTTCCTTGATGTGGTCAAATGTTTCTTGTAAAATTCCATTTCTGGTAGATATAAACTGTCAAAATAATTAAAGTATATGCCAAATTAATTGGTAAAATTGAACTAGAACATAAGAATCTTGATTTTACACTATTTCTAATAGATAACTTTATCTGGATTAGATGTTTATTAGAGTTGCCTAAACTCTTGAACTGCACACCACCTGATAATTCATCACATTAGTAGAAGCGGGTTGCCTTCCTAATAAGAACAAACTCTAGGCTGAGTGTTTCTCCCTTGAGCTATGGGGCAGTGTGGTATTCCACGAGAGAGGTTGTTAATGTGGCGCACAAGGCAGACTGTGCGATGGGTATATATTCAACCTTTTGGCTTGCTTTAGCTGCTCTTCTATGCTGAACATCAGTGAGAGCGAGGTATAATCGAACATTTGTGCTTTTCTTCTAGGATTTAATTGGGATCCATGGGATTCACTTGTTTAGTCCATTTCTCTATGATCATTATGTTTTTGTCTTTTCAAATATGTTGTGATTAGCATGTAGTGAAATTTAATGAGGTCCCAAAGGTTTATTATCTTGAAAAATGCAACATTGATGAAAATATGTAGGGCATGTTGGTATAATATATATTCCCAGGAACTGAAGGCCTGAGGGTCCGTGATTACTAATTTTCTTTATTTGCAATATGTATACGATGAATGTCTTTGAAAAAAAAAGTTAAACTTTAGATTTTGACTTGTGAAAAAGAAGTATTGATTTAGCTACGATTATATATTATGATAGATTTCAACAAGTAACAGTTGCTTTGCATTGTGTAAGACCTTGCAAGTTACGGCTACTGCTGTCTAGCAAGTATGCAATGCAATTTTACAAACCATTATACTGATATTGATATATTTTGTTACAGCATCCCTGGTCGTTGTGAGTCATTCTGGAAGGAATTTGATGCGGTGAAACACATTTGGCGGAACCGAAATGATCTCAAAATCGAGGACGCTGGAATTGCAGCACTATTTGGGCTCGAGTTGTATGCATGGTTCTGTGTCGGTGAGATAGTGGGAAGAGGATTTACTTTCACTGGTTACTACGTTTAAATGGCCTGAGGTCAACGCAAAGATCTGTTTATTTAGGTTTTTGCTGTTGGATAATGCGTTTTTTTATCTCAATTTTTGATTTTGCCCATAAATTCATTGAGCTGGAGAGTCAGCTAGACAGATTGTAAGTCGGTGAATAATTTGGAGACTTGTTTCTCTTGCGAGTTGAGAATACACTCTTGTTCTTCACCATTTGTTTTGCTGTTTCTTTAGAGAGAGAAAAAAAGGAATTTTCCAATTATTTTCGATATAATTGTGTAACACAAGCTTTTTTATTATTTGTATTTTGTATCTTCTTATAATCGAACGAGGATGAATTTATTTTTAAATATATATTTGTAAAATGTAAAAGTGATATATAAATTAAAATGTGCCTTTTCCACTTGGTTCGATGTTGGGATAAAGTTTAGAAGGAGCCCACGCGCCCGCCAATCACAGTGCAGGGAGGTGCTACTTATTGATATTTAAATTGATAAAATGGGGTGGGGATGGTGATCCCGTCACCTTCCGGTGAGCCAGACCGAAAGAACCCCGTCAATTCCAAGGCGACCGAGAAAGTAAGGCACCTCTTCGTCGTCTTCCCCACTCTCGCTTTGGAACCTAATCCCCGGTTTCCTTCGTCTTCCCGAGCGAGATCGTAGGGAGGAGAGACGAGGACTGGGGTTGGGCGAGCGGGCCTTGAACCCCTCGCCGTAGGATGCATGGATTCGGAAAGCATCGAATGCGTGTCGTCGATCGACGGGATGGACCAAGAGGAGACGTCCGTTCAACACCTCCACTCCTCCAAGGCCCATGTCGTCGCCCCTCCTCCCCCTTCTGCAATCACCCCTGCCACCAGCGTCCATGAGCTTCTCGAGTGTCCTGTCTGCACAAACTCCATGTACCCCCCAATCCATCAGGTCTGTTTTTTTTTTTTTTTTGGCTATGCAATCTTTGGTCCCTTCTGCTTTCTTTAGGTTATTGCTACAGTCTGTTTGCCTATCCTGCTAGGATCGGAGAAGATACTGCAATTCTATGTGCACTTGTTTGCTGTAGTTCAATGATTATTTTGACCATGTCTTGGAATTTCATTTCTCCTTTCTTATGTTCCTGACCATTTTTAGGAATCGGTATGTGTGGTTTTTCGTTCTCTTGAGTTTTGAGGAATCGGTATAAGGATTTCGAATTGCATTTTGTGTATGTGGATTTTCAATGTTATAATGTTTTAGGTTTTCTGTTGATATTTGGGCTACTCCCGGAAGATATGACCACTGTGCACAAGTAAAAGGTCGTCCTTCGCAGTAGCTTAATGTTATTCTGTAAAGTGTTTTCTCAATATTTTGATTCTTATATACAAACCCATCAACCAAGGTCCTATCGATTGTTATCTGGTGATCTGCTTGATTTTATTATATCGGTCAAGAATTGCACTATTTGATTTTGACATTTTCTAGTTAGAATGCCACACTTTTAGTTGCCACATACTGTTAGCTGAAATTGACGAGTTTAACATGTACGGCTGTATGTGAATGTTATTGTTAATTTTTAGAAAGATTTTGTGGAAAAGTAAATCTATTATTTGTCAGTCACTTCAAAAGGAAGTTAATTTGATGTTTCCAAAAATTTGCTTTCTTGCTCACATCATTGCCTACTGTAGGAGTAAATGTTTTTAGGCAATTATACATTATACTTATGATATTTATTTTGATAAATTTTGCAAGTTATATTCTCTTATTCCCTAGCTCACTACAGAATGATCAGATGTTTGAACAATGAACAGTTTGGGACCTTTGAATCTTGTCTCTTCCTATAAACTTCTCTTAGTTGAATGAAACTGATAACTTATTTAGTAATTGGCATATTGACTTATTAATTGGTAATTTATATGTTGAATCCTAACCATAATAGTATGTTACGTGGCCTTCATGACTTGTTGGCTTTCAAAGTTTTCAAGGAATATTTTTCTTCCAATTATTTGATTGAAATGCAGAATATATGGTTTATAGAATTATATTTTAGAAATGCATATTTTTGGGCTAATACTTACTGATCGTATGATTATGAGGATTGTTTCAAGTCATACGTAGTAGAATCACCCTGACATTGATGTTAATTCTCTTTACTTTTTAATCCTAAAGATTGTATCATTTTGAAAATCATTAGTTAATTGTGTATCATCTTTATTACGTTGAGTAGTCAGCATCCATAATATTCTTTAGGTACCACCAACTATGGATGCTCAAAATTAACTATTCCAGACCTGAGGAATACATATTATTTTGTTAGGAAAAGTATAGGTGACAGCTAACACGTATTTAATAAAGAGAGAACAATTATTACACCCATAAACTGTGAGCGCAGCTAAATATATTGAAGTATGATAGAATAACACTAAATTACTTTCTGATAAATCGAGTGGCATGGATGGGACAATTTGTATAGTTAAAGTAAGATATTTTATTACTGGGAACCCATGTTTTGCTAGCTAAACTTATAGTATTCAGGTATTTATTCAATTTTATTTAAGAGAGGATAATAAAAGCTAATGTGACATTTTGGAAACCATTATTGTGGCCTAATTTTTATGTTATCCAAGTTTATATGAATAAGCTCTATCTCCTATTATATCATCATTTATATTTAAATAAAACCACAGATGGATTATGTTAATTCTGACATTGACAAAGTTCAAGAGCAAATAGATATCTTCGTATGATCTCAACTCTCATCTTAACAGATGGATTATGTTAATTCTGACATTGACAAAGTTCAAGAGCAAATAGATAAGCTGAGAAGTACAAATGCCAAAGGATATTTATTAGGCAAGTACTTTAAATACTTTTTATCGTGAAATATTTATTTCATTTTGTTTTCTAATAGCGCATATTTGTTTTTCTATTTTCTATTTTCTATTTTCTGTTTGTAATGTACTATCTTAATTTTGTTTTTGGATATCCTTGCAATCTCACAATAAATGATCACAAACTCTGCATAATGTGATTGCCACTATGTATTAATTGATTGTGGGCATTAAGTGCAAAGACCATGTCTTCTACGAGGATTTCAATTGTTTTGGTGAAAACCTGCCAATCAAATATCAGTACTATGGATCTTCATTTATAGGTGAAATTTTATTTATCTTTCCATATTCTTTATTACTTTTTTTAGGAAGATTGATCTCATTGAAAATTTTAATGTTTTGGCTGAGAAGAGAATGTGATTTGGAGATAATGTAAGATGTTTGATCATGAAGAATTTACATGAACAATCTCCTCAAAAGACTGTCATAATGGAACTATAGTGGAGTACATCCCTGAAGGATGCCAACCAGCCCATAGTTGTTCTAATTGGTGTCTATTTAATGCAACACAAGGAATCCTATGATTAGTAGCACATAGATGATATATTGATGGGCAAGTGAAAGATGATGACAACAAACAGAACGAGCATGGAGTATCAATTAGTCTTACTCGTACACAAGATAGGACAAGAAGCATTTTTGAAGAGGATGTTTGGAAAAATTTTGACATGGGATGATTTTGAGTTGCTGAAGAAGATGCTTAGATTTAGATGATTTGAACATAACTGGTGTCAGACAATCCAAATCCCAATGAATAAGCTTTTGGGTTGGATATGTTTATTGTCTTTTGTATTTTGTGGTGTCAAATGTTTATTCTAGTGCCTATTGAGTTAATATAACTATGCATATACTTTTTGTAACCTTTCCATAGCTGAAAAGAGTTTGAAGTGAAATTGGGGGGAGATACAAGAGGCAGCGAGGGATCAAATCAGCACATTAGCAGACCATCTCTATCAAATCAGATAAGTACTTGTCAATATGAGCCTGAATAGAAGCAGTGATTGGTAACAGATTGAGATTTTAAATGCTCCTGACTGCACAAATTGACGGCCTTTATGGGACAAATAATCAGGATGCCTTGGAGCAAAATGCCTTTCTTTTTGCAAAAGCATGAACTATTCGGCTGCTGATTTCAATTAACATATATTATTGGCATCCTTTTTACTTAGTTAATAGATTAATTATGTTTCCAGGGATTACAAATTGTGGATTATATTGGGTGACTAAGCTTCTTTTATCAAACCAAATGCAACTGGAATCTACTCAGCTGATTTATGGGGTATAGGACAAAAAATATTTTAGTTATAATCATATTTACTTGGATCACAAGCAATGTGTGCAGCTTCAAAAGTTAAGGATTACACGAGTGCAACTGATCCTTTCCCAAAAGGTAAGAAGCTGTAGCCTGTAGCTAACCAGAGTTCAACATCATCAATTATAATTTTGCTAATTTTGGTTAGGTTAGCTTCATCGTGATTCAAGGAAATCTTTAGCATATTCTTATTCGTAATTTTGTGTACCCCTTCTCTTTCTTCTTCCTAAAAGTTGGAGTGCATGGATCTTGTAATTGTTTCGTTTGTAGGCAGCATCATCTCCTACATATATGTTGATACATATCTATATGCTGGCTAGATTAGCTAGCAAAGCATCTTGGCATATTTCTTATACTAAAATTGTCTTGTGAGTTACTTTTGCAGTGTCAAAATGGGCATACACTCTGCTCAACATGTAAAACAAGGGTGCACAACCGTTGCCCTACTTGTCGCCAAGAGCTTGGGGATATCAGGTGTTTGGCACTGGAAAAGGTGGCTGAGTCACTTGAGCTTCCTTGCAAGTACTACCCACTTGGATGCCCTGAAATCTTCCCTTACTACAGCAAGCTGAAACATGAAGCTCAGTGCAACTATAGACCATACAATTGCCCATATGCAGGATCTGAATGCTCTGTCGTCGGAGATATCCCTTTTCTGGTTACACACTTAAGAGATGATCACAAGGTAGACATGCATACGGGGTGCACATTCAATCATCGATATGTTAAATCTAATCCACGAGAAGTTGAAAATGCTACATGGATGTTGACTGTAAGTAAACATAGTTCCAGTCTTACTAGTTTGTATTTTTGATCATTTTACATTCTTAAAGAAACAATCCTCGAAGGTATCTAAGGAACATTATCTAAGTTTGTTGCTCCAAAGCAGTATCCAGCATCGTCGAACATTATTCTCTTATATACATTTTTATTTTGTTCATTTGTGTTATTTTTTGCAGGTTTTTCACTGCTTCGGTCAGTATTTTTGCTTACACTTTGAGGCCTTCCAGCTTGGGATGGCTCCTGTTTACATGGCATTTCTACGCTTTATGGGGGACGAAAACGAAGCCAGAAACTTTAGCTACAGCCTTGAGGTTGGGAGCAACGGCAGGAAGCTAATATGGGAAGGAACACCCCGAAGCATTCGCGACAGTCACCGTAAGGTTCGCGACAGTCACGATGGGCTCATCATACAGAGGAACATGGCACTCTTCTTCTCCGGAGGCGACAGGAAAGAGCTGAAGCTGAGGGTGACAGGCAGGATCTGGAAGGAGCAGCAGAACAACGAGGCCGGTGTTTGTATGCCAAACCTCTTTAGCTGAAAACTTACTCCATTCACTCTGGTTGTTGCTGTAGATGATGTAACATGAAATTCTACGACCTCGTTATATTTTAAACCCATGTGTTGGTTGATGCATGAGCAAGAATTTGGTTCCATATTTTCAAGGCGCTGTTTCTTCACAGTATTTGGTAATTTGGAATTAAAAGAGAATGAAACATGTGGCAACTGATTTAAAATATTTAGGATAATATAGTGCAATTGTATCTATATATTACTATGGTTGCTATTAAGGGTTCGAATGAATGGAATCGAATCAAATAATATAAAATAATAATAATTGAATAAATAATAATAATTGAATTCAAGCTCGTAAAGTAAAGTATATATGATATTTAAAATTTAAAAATATAAATAATTGTAGTTTGAATTTGATTTAAAATAAAATTTGAGCTCGAGTATAATTGAATTATAATTTAAAATAATTTAAATTCAAATTCGATTAGAATTATTTAAATTTTAATTTGAATATATTTAAATTAAAATTATATAAAATTAATTAAAATTTAATTTAAATTATTTAAATTTTAATTTAAATATATTTAAATTAAAATTATATAAAAATAATTAAAGTTTGATTAAGTTTTATTCTTGAGTGGTTCATGAATAATCAAATAAATTATTATAAATTTGAAATCGATTTAAAAATTTTTGAACATGTCTAAGTACAATTTAAATTCAATAATTTTGAATTCAAATCAAATATTTTTAAAATCTGTTCGAAAAACTCACCGACAGACTATATAAAAAAAATGATAATCCCAGTTAGTCAGGTTGACTCAATCCCTGGGGTAATCGGTCCCACAGAAGTTTCCCACCGATCACCAGGGTAAATCGGGAAGCGCACGCAGTAGCCAACCCAGATGCTCAGCATCCTTTGATTGTGATCCCCATTTGGAAGAAAATTCTTGTAAATACGTCGTAGCTGGAGATTGAATCGCGAGTGTCTGGGTGACAACCTGAATATCCTACCATGGCCCCGATATTTGAGCCGGGGACACCGACAGACTATACAAAAAAAGATAAATCCCAGTCAGTCTCATAGACTCAATCCTTGGGAGTGGCCGACCAGGTCCCACGAAAGTTTCCCACCGACCACCAGGATAAATCGAGAAGCGCATACGACGGTCAATCCAGATGTCCAGCCACCGACAGACTATACAAAAAAAATGATAATCCCAGTCAGTCTCATGGACTCAATCCCTGGGGGTGTCCGACCCGGTCCCACGGAAATTTCTCACCGACCACTAAGGTAAATCGGGAAGCGCATACGACCGACAGATTATACAGATATTATAGCAAGTGTTTTATTTATTGTTATTTTAGCGCAATGAAAAGTTAACGAGTATTATATTGGACTTTATAAAAAGATAAATTAAATTACAAAATTTAAAAAGGCATCCTCCCTAAACTAAACTTTAAGTTTAAGCCTAGTTAAACTCTGTTCGATATCAATCGACGCTAGTTGTTTAAGCCGATCGAATGCAATCCCTAATTCATTTTCATTCAAATTTAGGACCGGCCGGCGTGATGATTCTGAAAGGCGGAAATTATAATGATCGTAATAGAAGTAACACCCAAATAAGAATGTAAAAGAAAAAATAAACCATATGGTAAATATTCTAAACGTTAATTAATTTCTCCCTTCAAATTTTCACGCTGTTTAAAGTCCGCAAAAGAATGTGAAATCTACATGGTGTGAGTTTCAAGAGGCATCTACGGAAGCTCCTCGTCAAAGGGCTTGAAACTTGAACTTGGCGATCTCCAAATTTACAGCCGGAGCTCTCTTTAAATACCTGCCTTCTGCTTCTTTTGATCTCATACTCAGCACTCAAGTGCCTCTTTTAACAAACTAACAATTCTATTTGTTTGTCTTTCACCTTGAGAAAATATGGCAGATAAAGTAGCAAGAAAGGCACAAGTATACGTATCATGGGAGAACTGGAGTTATTATTAACATACACTAATTCTGATCTTCATATCAAGTCAGTATTAAGAATACATAAAAATATAACTCAAGCTTTTGAGAAGGAATAAAGATTCAAGCTTACTATCTACTTGTGGCATTTACTAGTTATCTTGAAATTTTCACCATCAACAAGCCATGAACCTGGGTTCCATTATATTAATGTTGTTCAGCTTTGTTTTCTCCAGATACAAGTAAGTACTTCAGCTTTGTTTTCTCCAAATATAAATAACCCAGAGATTTTGAGTTTGTTTTCTCCCCCTCAGATTCAAAAATCTTGCAATGGATTTATTGCAAAAAGAGAATTATATATATTATGAGCATAATTAATCTACTTTGAAGTGTCAACTATTTGTATTTACCAAACTGCTCGACAGTTTCAACATGTAGAACATGTAAAAGCACTGAGTTCTTGGTGGTTCATCTTATGTAGTATTCCATATTCCAAAGAAAACATTAACTATTTGTATTTACCAAACTGCTCGACAGTTTCGATCATAGAAGCATGCATGTTCATTCGCAAATAGACATCTAACTGAAGAATCAATATCATCCTGCATCTTACTGAAAGAATGCTAATTTCTAGAAAATTTTCATTGTGTTGGCAAACCACTCGTAACAAGATACAGACACATTTTAAAATGCAAACTCATAGTGCACCCTGAAGAAGTGACATGCAAGTTGATACATAGAGTCGCAGATGGTATTATTTGTTTCCTAGTTACATCAACTATGCCAGATTACACTGATTAGGCATTTTCTTCAAAATTCTCAAAGTGTCTGATCATATGTGTGTCATGACCATTGCAATCAAACAAGAGAGAAATCAAGATAAGATTTTCTTGCCTGTAAATGACTTTGACGTTTGAGAACATCAAAGATTGCGAGATTTTATAACTTGCACTTGTCCGTCCATTTTAAGCTAGAATTATTCAGGGAGAATGAAATGAAAGCTCCTTCGTACATTATATAGAGTAGGTTTCTTTCAACATGCAGCATGTGAAAGCCAAGTTAAGTACAGAACAGTACACAAGATGTCAAATATGTTGAGAATTTTAGCATCCACGCAAATTCATACAGTTCTTTTCATGTTGATATCTGTCTGGTTGGCTTCTGCATTAATCTAAATAACACTTATCCCTAACTAGATCACATTATCTATTGAGAGTACGTTCATTTATTCATACTGAAAGTTCTCAACCTCTCCCGCAGCCCACAAGTAACTGAATCGTCCCAATCTGAAACTCTCGCCTTGTCCCACCACCCACAAATCTCCAAAAATGATGACAGTCCGAATCCCCGGATCATGACCCTTCGGGAGCTTTCCATTTTTGGAGGCACAATCTTGTTGAGCATTGATAGAGAAATCAATTAATGAACTCAGTTAAGGTCAAGAAGTCATCCTAATAATGGAGGCAGTGGTTGATGCTAAAGAACGAGAGAATTCCATTGCTTTCATAATACTAGAGCAAGTCATGATTTTTCTGATCAAATCAATAAAAAAAAAAGGTTCATTTATAGCGCGTCATTAATTGGGTAGCAAATCGATAAGCTTTCATGACATGGTCCCAGAGAATACTGTTTCATTTAATGATTTCTACAGATCCTAACGCAGTGAAATACAGTTTTACCTCTTGTTTTTTTATCATTGGGATGAGACTTGAAGTGGATTTGAAGCTTTTCATTTAAAATTAGTTGGACGAACGAACACTTATATTATCAAAATTTTATATATAATTTGTGCTTCAGTGTTTCTTGTGTCCAATCACTAGAGGGGAAGCACGTCAAGCTATTGGTATCTTTCCTCCATGTTGGAGAACGAATCTGAATCTTTTGGACCAACTTGGAAGACAAGATATGCCTCCCTTTTTTAGCTTGTGTTCTTCCTTCAACTCTTTCAAATCTATTGGCTTGGATCCCCAAATATTTTTCTTCAATCTTCACCTTTCACTTGCACTTCCACTGGCCATTTCCTGCCTCTGCCATCAATTCCATGGGCCTACCCCTGCTAGCATTTGGAACTATTATGATAAGAAGCAATAGTTTAACACCAAAGTCTACTTGGTTAAGGAGATCATGTAAGTAATAACTTATCTTCTGCAAATTCTTTCAATACTAATCCGAACTTGACATTTTTGAACTGATTTGATCATACAATAGGGTTTTTTCAACTGTCATTTTCAGTTTCCATTTCACCTTTTGGTTGTTTCGTATAAGAAGATTAAGCACATCAAATTGATGGAGCTCATAGCTTATTTTGGAACATCTAAGTCTAACAAAAGGTCAATTCATTCTTAGGAAGTTGCTGAGAAATGATGGTGGAACATCAGGTGCATGATCATGACCACACAAAATGGCTACTTATCTTCCCCAAGTGAAATTTAGCCTCATATTTCTTTCTGTTTTTCCTTTCTGTGTCATTCAATTTCTTACATTGGCCAGAGAAAGAGAAGCTCATGAGCACATCTTCGCCTGCCTTAATTGACAAAAGGAAGAAAGATGGAAGAGTTAAGTGTGGATTGAATTAACTCCAAATAAAGCACTAAAAATCTCTCTGGAAAGCATGAAAACAAGTTGCATCGCTACTCAAATGTACCTTGACTGTGTGGTTGAACATAGCAACAGCCATCAATAGTTCTCAGAACAGCACTAAGCAAACAAGACTGGCGAAAAGAGAAACTACTGACACATCGAACAGCATGAACACTCAAAGCGTTGGTAGAAAATTAACTCTGTGGGCACCTTAAATTGACCTCAAACAACTAATGTTAATTGCACAAAAGAAAGATGCTCTATTTCCAATTATATTACTGCAATGGTCGTTGTGTTCCTCTCCATGATTGATTAAACTAAGCTATTCGTGGACCCGTTTCTCTTTTTTTGCTTTGTTGTGTTTACATCTCCAAATATTCCTACCAATATCGTCGTGTTCCTCTCCATTATTGATTAAACTAAGCCAATAATGTGGATTTTTTTCGTCGCTTTATTATTTTTTTAGTCACATGATAGAAGACAACAGCTGTTTGGGCATGGTGATTGCTATGGCAACTCCGTCGTCTCCTTCCCCATTGGTCATCTGACAGCACGCTATCCAAAGCGTACTGCACCATATGGCACAACCTCACAAGCATTAAGCAGCCGCAACCATAGAATTCTGCTTCTCTCCCTCTATATAATCAGCAACTTCCTCTTACTTTCGTTTCTTATTTGTTTCTTCTCTTCCTCTCCTCTTCGACTCCTCCCTGCGATCTTCCACACTGATTCAGTTCTAAAATAAAGAAAAAGGCTTTTTTTTTTCTCAGAGAAGAACTGAAATAGAATCCTACAGGACTGGAGAGATGTACGCTGAGGCTGGTCTTCAGCTGCCAGTCTTCTCACAAGGCTTCCTGCAAGAAGTAGCAGGCGGCGGCTACCAAGGCCCCTACTCCCACCTTCCACTCTCCGGCGACGAGAGCCTCCTAAATTTCCATGTGGGAATCACTGATGGTGGACTCAACCTGGTATGTTTGCTCCCTGGATGAATGCTTCAGTTTTTTTTCTCAGAGAACTGAAAAAAAAAATCCCAAGGTTTCAGGGATTGAGATTAAAAATAAAAAATTGATTGATCCAAGCTAACAAGAGGGCTTACACCCTTGTTGTTATAATTGCGTTTCTTTTTTTGTCAAAGATGAATGAGGAGGAAAGCAATCAAGAACTGCAACTCATATCAGAGAGAATTCATGCAGAGAAAGATTAATACGATGGATCTTTTAGATGTAAAGATAATGTAATCTATGCTGGATATCAATTAACAAGAATCTATCCTTTCAAGTAATTAATTATCAACTGGAAACAACACCCACGTTCTTTAATCATTAAGTCTTCTGCTTCTAATCTATGTAATTGTACAAGAAAGATGGGAAAGGTCATGGCTTGTTGAAAAAATTTTGTCAGTAGTTACCGGTCGACATGATCAGCAGGTAGCTACTTCTGAAGATCAATGCGTGAAGTTAAAAAATTCTTCAGTTGACATCTTGTTCTTGTTGCAGGGGAATATGGTACAGACTCCTACAGTAGCAGAGTATGATATGGGAGGAGAAGGTGACCTTTTCAAGGCCCCAGAAGCCATCCTAGAAGAGCCAGCACTTGAGCTTCATATTGCAGCTGCCATGTCCATCCTCTCCACCGGAGGCGATGTCATCACAGAACCTATGAAGGTTGCTGATATGGAAGCTATTCAGAATGATCACCTCGACGGTGTAATTTACGAGTGCAAGAAAGATCTGCTGGAGGAATCAGAGATAGAAGATTCAATTACAGAACTCCTAAGGGTAAATATTCCAGCAATACAAATTGATGAAGTTCCTTCTTTGGAAAAACTTGGCTCCACAGAAGGATCAATCCAAAAAAGTATCAGTTCTGGGTCTCTGAATTCAGTGGAGTTAATTCGCAGCCGTACCATGAGACCAGACCAATTCTTTGATCTCCAAGGATTGGATCTTGCAGCTGCATATAGCTTGAGGAGAGCATACAGTGAGGGAGACATTCAGGTTCAAATGAACTGCTTTCGCATAGTTTTCCTTTTGGTTTCAATTATGCTTTGCAGAAAGTTTTTGCTGATATTCATGAAATCAAAACTATAATTATATAGAATACATTCATTTCCTATAAACATTGGCGATCAGAAGCAATAATTTGATACAACAACTATGTGCATTCACATCTGTAATATAGGAAGAATTCATAGATCATTGATTTTGAGTTTTCATGGCAGAGTCTTGGGAATAAAAGCACAAGCACTGGAAATACTGTCGCAGTGTGTTCTTCCTTTGAGCAGCTCCTGACCATTAGTGATCTTAAGATCGAACAACGACAGCAAAAACTATCAAGGTATAGGGAGAAGAAGAGTAAGAGAAACTTTGGCAGAAAAATCAAGGTACTACAATTAGTTAAGCTAATTAGGATAAATCATTGAAGCTGCAGGTAGCCATGACAAAGTAGTATAGAAGCCATCATCATTGAAATGTGATATTCTCTAAATGAGATCATTCTCCACTTCTTGCAGTATGCTTGCAGGAAGGCTCTTGCAGACAGTCAGCCAAGAGTTCGAGGAAGGTTTGCAAAAACTGAAGAGTGTGAGAGTCTAAAGCCAAACATGCGAATGCAAATACTGCGAGGACAATTCAATGAAAAAACAAGCTGGGGTGGATGAAGCTCGCTGTGGATGGATATCTCTGTTTCAACTAAGAAGTCATAAAATTAGCATATGAACCTAGCAACCCTCTCTAGGTAGAAATGAATCTGTAGATCAGTAAATGTAAAGTGGTTTGAATAAAAAGGAAATATTTTCCTAGGGATCCATGAGTTCATGTTCCTGCAGGCTGAAACTATTGACCTGTCTGTCCACTGGCACACACCTCAAGGAGCAATATGATGTCAGTGATCTACATCTGTCCCAACAGCCAAATTGGTGGCAGTGGACAGATCACTGACTAACCCACTTTGTAGACAGACAAGAAAAGAAAGCACAACAAAGGCACCGAAGACAAATTCAAATTTGAAGATGAGCAGGGGACAACACTAGGAAACTCAACTGTATGGCTTGAAAAATGGCACTCTGACGTCGAGCATTAATGCAGTAGGATCAGCAACAAGCTGTGCAGGGCGGGCTCCAATAAGATAAGCAAGATTCTGTTCATGTAGCATGCCACAGATCACATTTAAAAAAAAGGTCTCTTAAACTCATTCCTTGCATTTCATCTCATCTCCACTCCATTGTCCCCCTTCTTTCATATAAATTATTTGCCTCCTCCCTGGCCCTCCCCGTTAAAGTCTATACAGATATCTCTAGAGCATAATTGAATTGATTATTACGAAATAAATTTATTAAAATATATAAGGGTTAAATCTCGATGAAATTAAGATAGTGTCCTCTCTCGTAGTGGTCCCCTTTAAGGTCTCTACACTTCTCAATTTGATTATTACGGAATATATTTTCATGGGATCGACAATATAAGACCGTTGGGAATGACAAATTCCACTTTTTATTGAAGTTAAAATCCTCATAGATCACTTATGCAATGGTTCAAAACTTAGGATCAAATAGAAATTTATCATTGTATTTGAAAATTAAGACATATGGGTTATTGCATTGCTTATGCTTTCAAATTTATCCAATGGATAAATTAGAAAAAGATTATTATTTATTCAAAATTAATCATTAATTAATATATTCATGTTCAACTCCATTTGTTCATAAATAATTCATGATATTTTTATTAAATTTTTTAAGATATATTAACGTAAAAAATAAGTACTGATAGCTTATAACTATAACACAATAGGCATTTTTAGTTTTTTTTTAATTCTTAATTTATAGATTTTATATATAATTTTATCATTAGGTATTGTATTCAAATTCTTATATAATTTTTGATATAATATTATTAAAAACAAATATTATTATTTTAGTAACAAATATTATATAATTTTATCATTTGTTTAAATTATATAATTAACATTGAGTTAGTTACATAAATATTTTCTGAAAAATATTGAAATACTGAATATCCTATAAATATAAACCCCTTCGGTTAAGAAGGTTTATCTGGTAGTACCGGAAGCCCTCCCCCCGCGCGACGCCGCCGCCGCCGCTGCCGCCGCCATGATCAGCCAAGACGGTATCAATCTCGCAGTCTGCGTCATCACCGCGCACTTCGGCGACCTCGTATCTGTAAGATCTCCTCTTCCCCCTTCGTTTCGCCTCTTATTCTTCATCTACTCTCTCTTTCCCTATTGCAGAAGGTCTGCGGTTGCCTGCTGAGGAGAGGAAGCCTCTCGCTTCAAGATATCGTCCGCTCCACGGAGTTCTCTAGCTCACAGGTCAAGAACTGCCTCCTTGTCCTTATCCAGCACAACTGCGTCCAAGCCTTCTGCGTCCCAAGAGGAGGTGCGAACTCTCGTGAATAGATGACTTCTACTCCCCTTTTCTCCTGTTAACTCGCGGAAAAGTTGCTGGTCGGCCTTATTTGTTTTGATAATTGGGCGGCAGGGGCGGGTGGGGCGACCAAAACGGTGACGCAGTACATGGCGCTCTTCGACAACATCCTCCATCGAATGCGTTTCTCAAAATTCTTGGCCATTGTCAAAGGGGATCTCGGGGGACAGGTCAGTTTCTGCATTTATATTCTTTTTTCTCCTCCTAATTTTGTCGGGTTACAGTTACTAGTTTTACCGGAGAGCTTAGGGTAGACCCTTCAGAGAATTGATAGACTAATCACTGTCAACCCTCCTGTTCCTTTAGGGTGTAAAAAAGTCAAACCAAACACAAAGTATGATGTAGAATAAAAAATTCAAACTCATTTCTTTTGATTCAGTTCAACTCAAGATGTTTTTCATGTTTTATTGGATTTTTGGCTTGCATAATACTTATTATCATAGCACTTCGTTCTTAACATACTATATATTATTATTACACATCATATGGGTATTATTTGATATTAACAATAAAAAACGTTTAGGGTTGATTTTTTTTCTTTTATATTAACACTTGAAATCCAACCTAAACCTGAAATCCAGCATATGTTGTCCTTGAAACTCAAAATGGCCTAAATTTTAGTGCTAGTTTGATTTAATTTTTGGGACATGTAATAACTAAATTTGTGCCCACTCATATAGAGAAGTTGGCGAGGATATATTCCTCTCCAAAGTGAAGGTATACTATGAGATATGTTAGAACAATGTAGATGATATTTGTTCATTCGTGATCCTAATAAATGAGTGGATTTGCTGTTGTTTCATACTAAGGAAGTTGTATGTACATTGGAAATGTCCTCTATTGAAGCCTGTAATTGTATCGAGTGAGATAAGATTATCCATCCTCCATGATAGTGAACAATGAGAGTTTTGGTTCTTTTGGCATTTTTGTTGATCTCGGTATCATCAAGCAAGAATACACATTTGCAATAATGGATGGCTGTGAACTCCTTGTCACAATTATAACATAGACCTTATGTTTTTCTTTTCTCATTTTGACTCAAGAGTGAAAGAGAAAATCTATCTTCCCTTCTCTTAGAAAAGGAGAAAGAGTTGAAAATTTTACTTTTACAAAATTTAAATATTTAGTTTTGTGGGATTGAGGTTTAAGGTTTAGGGCTTAGAGAATAAAGGTAGGGTAACCTTGTTGCCTTGGATTTTGATGTTCTTTAGGAATTGCAATACTCTACTCTTGAATCAATTTCCATGCACCATGTGACCCCTCTATATTGGTTCGGACTAGATCTTTTGTCATGATTTTCTATCTCCAGAAAGTCCTTTCATCGCCACATATGAATTTTATTCTTACTCTCTTTCTGATACTTTCTCTTTTAAACTTCTTTTTATTTGATTGTTGCTTTATGCCTAACAAAACCTTTATAATGGTTTTCTTAGCTTGCTGGCTTTCTTAAATTGTTACTTGTGGTTCCATTGGCCTCATCTGTCCTAAGACTTTATGATGGCTGAAAAGATAGCTGACAGCACAAGAGTGGTTGTGCTTGCACTTGCCACCCAAATCTATTTTGATCTTTACTAAGAATTTGTACTGCAGATTTTTCATGTAAAGGGTTCACCACCATTCCTTCACATTTAGTGTTGAGCAGTTACAATTAAACTTTGCAAGACTTTATAATGTGGTTTCTCCAGAGCGAATACACCAGAACTTGCCTTGTTCTATTAACATTATCGGGGTTATGTTTTTTTAACGCTATTGTTACTAGATCTGTAGTTTTGAAATTCTTCAACAGCTTAGCATGTCAGATCATATATCCTCTTTCTTTAAGCAGTCATGTCAAGATACATCAAGGAGTCTTAACATTGTAGAAAATGAATGAATTGGAGTCGGCATCGAATTTGATATTTTTTGTATTTCTTGTTAGTCTATTTATAGAGTTGCATCATGAAACAGGAAAACCATTTTATCTCAATTACATAATCTAGCCTTAATTTAAGCAATCATAACTAACTGCTGAATTTTTAATTTTAATTGATTGGCTGATCATTCCTGAGTCCAGTCCATGTGGAGAGTGACTCCCTAACATGTTGCGTGGCATAGTTGGATGATGAATGAATTGTTCCTGAGTAGCATACTATGAATAGCTATATGAACTTGCAAAAAAGTGGAATATTAGATGGTGAATGGAAGATTCTTACCCATTTTAATCCATCCAAATCTCTAGTTACAAGACCTATTTTTTCAGTTTGTGTTATATCATCAGATAATTATATTGAAATTATTTTTCTGTAGATATTTTTCTCTTCTTAGCCTAAAGAATAAAGTTCCTGTTTTTATGATATAATGGACTCTACCATATCTCAAAGTAAATTTCACAAGAAATATTCATGTTAAAACAGTTCGATTCATTTAATCAAATGCATGATATAACAAACCCTGTTGTTGGTTCTAATTTTGATATGACAAGTGATATCATTTTGCACACCTGTTGCAGTGTGAGACTCTTCTGCAAGGTTTACTACGATATGGTAGGCTGACTTTTGATCAGCTCATGGTACGAGCAACTTCAACACAGTCAGAAGGTAGACTGAATACGTCACCTCACAATTCATAGTTTTTTAAATGTTTTTTGTTCAAAGTTCCTTGGAGCTATATTAGCTTTGTGTACGTTGAATATTTCAAAATTTGTGAATGTTCTTTAGGCAGTTCATGCAATGTGGATGCTTTGCGAAAGAACTTTGGTAAATTAGTACATGGACATTATGTTGAACGATGTCCCAGGCCTGAACCCTTTATAGCACCCTCAGAGGAAGCAGCTCCAGCAAGGAAACGCAGTTCTAAGATAAGTTTAAAATCACAGATATTTTATAAATTTTCGTCTTTGCTTATCATCATTAATCAAATACTGTATTGGGTATCCTAGTAAGCCAATTTGGACCAGTTTAGCAAAATTGTAATATTGTAAATCCATTTGATTGAAGTAGAAAGCTTTCCAATCACAGTAGACTCAAAAAAAAAGTTTGTATTATACAATCCTTAAATTATGGATATATATCCTACATAGTTGGATCTCCTCCTTTAAAGATTAGGAGTGTCATAGGAACATCCATGGACAAAAGGATCATCCTAAGATGAGTATCCCATGGCTACGGATGCTGCCAGTAACTCATTGTGCATTGTCAAACACTCTTATCTTTTCTAGTCAATTTGTAGGAATTTTCACTTCATATGGCTTTTAAGTTGGTCAGCGCAAAATTTACTTCAAAGTATCATACCTTGAAGTGGATATGGTAGATCCCTTTTTTGTGATGGAAGTAGTAGATATAGTGGTTTTGTAGTGCTTGTAGTAATTAGTCAATGAATATGATAGATGTACTTATGTGGTTGTCATGGAATAGATGTAGCAAGGTGTAATAGTTGCTCTTTTATATTAAACCATACGATAATAGAAAGAATTATGATGTGTTACAATTTTCATTTCTCAGACACTTGAGTATTTGGGGTTTGTGAGTTCTCTTGATGTTTGTTGATGTTCGTCCAATGGCCTAATCCAAACTCCACCCATAGCGAATAAACTCCGCCATGGCCGGCCCCAAGCTCGAATAAAGGAGGAGGGCTGCGTTAGATTATCAACCTACATCAAACAAAGGCAAATTTTATATATGGATCTATCAAACTAGTTTTGAGTCGTTGCTTGAGTTAACAACTCAGCCTTCTTGAGTAGTTAAAAGAACTTGTTTTAGTAAGAACATGCAATGGCCCAACAACTTGAGACCTTGCCGCAAGATCTAGGCCAACTTGATCATGCCTCCACAACTCTTAGATGATGAGAGCAATTTTCAAGATAGGGAAATGTGCTTGCATGACAATAATGCCTAGAACTAATAACATTGGGAATCAGTGGTTCTGAAGATTTTAAAACCATTCATTGGAATGGAGTTAACACTCTACCTAGGATGGTCAACCATTGTGGTTGTATAATCTGAAAATAGAGAATGTTGGACTAGCATCCCTTCACTTTGAGGGTGATGTAGTTCTTAAAGATGAATGCTAATGAATCAAACTTTTCCTGTATAGATAACAGATTTTGAAGGCTCCTGAATGTTTTGCTTTGTTCTCCCCATTATTTTGAGTGGCTACATACACTGCTTAGTATGTTGTTTGTATAGAGTGTAGTTGAACTGAATTGCATTTGCCTATGCCACCTAATGATTATGTGAGTTAAATCAATCTTTGTTCATATTTTCCAAGTCATCTATGAGTTATCGATTGAACCATTTTAAGTCAGATAAGCAAACATAAATATATTCTATAGATTGCTTAGGTCACCACCATAGTGGTTCCAAGCATGTAACAAGAAGGTGGAAGGTTGGTTAGGCCTTGACGATCAGTGTGAAACTTTCAACAAACTTGTCATCTTGTGAACTTTTTTACTTAAGTGCATCGTTCAATTCCAAATAAGATCCTAGTAGCCAATCTCAAATAGTTGAGATTCACAATTTATTTGTTTTGTTTTGTTGCTCAGGTTGGTTGACATGCATTTCTTTGAGTTGTGATTTATGTTATTTGGATTACTCTGGTTCATATGCAAAATACTTTGGGAACAGTTACAAAGGATTTTTTATTCTTGAATTTAGTGGAAATAACCAAATATGTTGAGATGATGTTATACGTAGGCTGTCACTCCTTTTTTATATGATTTACAATTGCAAGTGCATCAAATTGATGGCACTTTAGTTTTCTTCTTCATCTTGAATTAGTATACCTGGAGGCTTGGCATAATCTTGTTGCACCTAATTGTATGAAATTGCATCTTGCCCTATTGTGCATGAGTTATGATATTTTAATTTCCCCACCCACAACACCATTCAATATTTCTCATTTCTTCAGCAGATTTAATTGTATGAATACTGATAGCAATGTTTTGGCTAAGAAGACACAACTTCTTATTTCTTATTCCTGTATTTGTATATAAAATTGAAAATGTTAACTTCATGTACTTTGCATTCTAATGCTCCTCCCAAATCCTTGTTGAAGGGAACTTTAAAAATATTATTTTATTTGAGGTAACAGTCACATTGATCAGTAGGATAGGATTTCCAATATAGTGTAATTGCAAGACAGTACAGATATTTGGTTATGTTTCTTCTTACAACATTTTTAGTGTAATGTGTCAAAATGAATTTTTGTTTTACTATTTTTTTTATGGATATTGTCTTTTGTGAGTGTTTTGTTATCAAATATTCTGATGCTCTGATTAGACAATAACTTTCCTAGCTTGATCCATTAGAAGAGTAGTGCATAAGATTCCCCAAATTAGTAACCAAAGTATGGTTTTACAGATTATAGAATTTTTTTTTTGTTTTTTCTTGTTTGAGGTCATACTGGTAACAGTCACATTGATCAGTAGGATAGGATTTCCAATATAGTGTAATTGCAAGACAGTACAGAACTACAGATATTTGGTTATGTTTCTTCTTACAACATTTTTAGTGTAATGTGTCAAAATGAATTTTTGTTTTACTATTTTTTTATGGATATTGTCTTTTGTGAGTGTTTTGTTATCAAATATTCTGATGCTCTGACTAGACAATAACTTTCCTAGCTTGATCCATTAGAAGAGTAGTGCATAAGATTCCCCAAATTAGTAACCAAAGTATGGTTTTACAGATTATAGAATTTTTTTTTTTGGTTTTTTCTTGTTTGTGGTCATACTGCTTATGTTTTCCTTGCATCTTGTTGTCCATAATTCTTGCATTTGTAGCCATTATGGTTAAACTAGAAGCTTATATATCTAGTTCATTTTGTTCTACAATTCAGGGAAGAGATTCTTACTCTTGAGCAACAAGCTGTAATAGCTGCAAGCCTCACAGATGCTGAAAGATTTTCTGAAATTCCTAATACTGGAACTGACACTTCAGTCACTGAAGATAAACTGGATGTTACAGTTGGTGATAAGGTTGGCCTCTGTAGCTAATTCAGTCTTCTGGTACAACTTGCTTTATTAGGAAAAATTTTGACTGCATTGTGAGACTGGTTGTCATTTTCAGGGCTATTTTCCTTTTTTGTGTTTAGATATCTTGCAAAATGTTGACTTTGATTTCTTTTATATGCAAATATCAATACTCATGATTGTGCATACATCTTTTTGTCTGCTTATGATTGTGCAGCCTAAATGATGATGAATGAAATTAAGAACATGACATCCTATTTCCTGAAAAATCTTGCAGCCTTCCTAAATACTCCATGATGTAAATTTCACATTTTTGCAAATATATACATGTTGAAGTTGGATATATTGATGTTAAATAAGCCATTGTTTCTATAAGTTTTGTGCATGGTTGAAACTATTTCCATGCTTTCACAAAGTGAAGCTTTAATAGTTTTCTACTCTTTTTGACAAGATGATGAAACAATCAGCAAGAATACACTATATTTGGAATCTGGCTCAATAAACTTGATTTATGTATTACTTCAATAATCCGTCAACCTAAACCGGTGAGAAATTGCTCTAACACTGCTTGTTCCACATACCACCTTCAAGGCTTTCCCAGTCATAATTGTTGAATGTGGATAGTCCAAGATTGTGGTCCTTCCAATAACTTTGGAACTTATTTGGTTATTGGGAATTCTATGCCCATGTGTGTGGGTGAACTAATCTTTATTAATGTCATCATATATAAATTCAATTGTTATGCTTTCATGAATGTATCCCCGTAATGGTGGAATATGTCCTTGATTTATGAATGCATTCTGTCACGAGTAGCAAAGTTTGAAAGGGTGAGTTCTGGTTCTTTCCAATTAAACTAGGTTTGTGGAAGTTTCTTATCCTGTTCCTGAAAAGGTAGCAAACATTTTACACTTTGAAAGGGTGAGTTCTGGTTCTTTCCAATTAAACTAGGTTTGTGGAAGATTTTTATCCTGTTCCTGAAAAGGTAGCCAAACATTTTACACAGGCCTTTACAGCTTGCACAGCAAATTATATAACCTAATTACTTGTGTATTGTCTCTCATTGCTCTTCATTTGGCCATTAATTTTCTGTGTCATGTTCATTGATAACTATTTTGTTAATGTTTACTATTTTATTTGATGTTTGTAAATATGATATGTAATGTGGGAAAATTGTTATGGTATGAGAATGTCAATAGATGAGCTATCAATCCTACACTTAAACAAGGTGATTCCATTAAATACAGAAAATTGTTGACACTAATGTAGATTGCTTTCTATTACTAGTGATAAGCTTTGTAAAGCTCAAAGGCTGGATAAGATATATCAAATCACCAAGATTAGTTTGCACACACGACCATTTATTGTTTGCATTAAGATTTTCTATTTTTGGATAGAAGTAAGTCCCGTTTGGTGAAGACCATGTTTGAACATAGGAATTTTGCAACAATTTCCAAAGTCTTTACCAACTTAGTAGTTGGCACCGTCTGTATGCATTTAAGATTCCTAGCCTGGTTGCATGATTGCCACTTATTTTCTAGTATTTTGCAGCGTAAATTTGAGGCTGCAGAGTTAGATGAAGACATTGAAGCTACAATATCTGAAACTGAGGTCCTCTGGCGGGCAAATTTTCAGAAATTTGTTTTCTGTCTGAAGAAGAAGGTATTGATTCTGCTCTATTATGTTTTATATGTAATATGTTCTGCAATCCTGTAATGAAAATATATTTTACTTATTATGCATGTGTCGGTTCTTTTCTTGAGTCTTTCATGCACTGATATTCCATCTATTGCTTGCCTCAAGAAAATGTAACTAAGGATGAAGTAATGTAAAAGTCCTTAAATATTTTTTAGAATGCTCTTAGTAGTTACTATTTAGCAAAACAGTTGCTAATTTGTTAGTGTTGTTAATTTTGTGATTTGATTAAAAGAATTTACAGTGATTTACAATTGCCTATGTTGGTCATATTTCAAAATTTCTTCTTGTTTGCTAAATCATGATGCTGAGAAGGGGGAAATTAAGTTTTCAATTGAATTCTAAGTTGTCATCTATGCGATACACAGGAGTTAATAAGATACATTGGCATGAGATCATATCCATCTTGCCATAGTTATTACTTATCACATTGCAAAGTTGAAGATGCTCATTTGCCTTTGATACTTTCTTGGTATAAATCCTTCACTTCTCAACACTTGATTTGTAGGTCTATGTCATGACTTATTCTTTGCCCAACGCGCAAAACACGGTTGATGTGACGATGATTTTATGTCTTGATATATTCTTTTTGGTGTTTTTTTTTCAATTTTGTTTTGTACTTTTGGCCTATTTGTTAGTATTCTGTTTTCCCCTTTTGCAACTGCATCTTTCAGCATCATTAATGCTATTTTCTGTTGGCTTAGGTTTGTGTTGAAAAGGTGAGGTCAAGGAATGGTCTTGATGCTGGTGTTGTGTTGGAAGCAATCATTGAGTCAAGCGAACAAGAATGTGATTCTAGTAAGATCTATGGTTGTAGTGCTTCACTTTTCATATAATTTCTTATTTGCTTTCCTGTTCTCTTGCCTGTCTTAAGCGAACTGGAATTTAATTGTAAAAGTTCTCCCATTTTACTTGCTACTTATAGATATTTAGAGTAAAACTAAAACCTAATGTTTGATTGCATAATCATTTTGATCTTTTATTTCAGAGATGATACATGTGTTGGATGCGGGGAGTTTCCATAAGGAATATAATATAAATTAATATTTTCAAGCAATGTGCAATTGTACTACACCAAAAGGATGATAGAAATATGGTGTATCACATTTTATAGATTTTCAATGATAACCCATCCATCCATATATATATAGAGGCATTGATTAATCATGATAAATTGTGTAGGAGTATATAAGGATATTGAGCTCAATGGTTGCATACATTTGTGTGTAATTACAATAAGACCTGAATTCCATTTCCTTGCAGGTATGTCACAGATGTCATTGTTTGATTTGACAACTGACATACTTATATGAAATGCTTTTATACACATTGAGGATGTAGATCTTCTGGTCAATTTTTGAATCCATCATAACTATGGCTGGGAATCAACTAGTTTTCTTTTCAAATTGACTGTTTCTTTGGGGACTTAACTGTTAGACTGTTTTTCTGTCACCTCAATATTTAGTGCCATTTGGTAAAGCAAATTTCTCACAATTACATTGATATCTCTTATGTCAATATCAAGAGTCTATTGTAACTTCAATGTCACTGATTTAGACACTATTTCTAATAATTTTTCAGTGTTTGTCAGTACGCTTTTATCCACAGCTCTAAATTAGGCTTTGTTATCTGAGCTCTTGAGAAATTCGTGAAACACCAGTATATTTTATTGTGGCTCATAAGGAGGTTAGTAATTCATGAGCAACTTTTGGAAGTCTTGGTGGTCCATGCACAAAATCAGCAATTCAGTTGTTTAATGCATCAACCTTTTCTGAAGATGAAATGAAATTAAACTGATATGTAACAAGCTTTGTCTTTCCGTTTTTGCCTATAGATGATTGAATTTGAACCTCAAAGATCTGAACTTGTATCTTAATCTAGACTGCATGTTTCTGTACCAAAGTCTTATATTCAAGAATGGAAACTAATACCATCTTATGATTGGGCAGTGATAATGCAGATTAGAAACATAAGGTAACTAAATTTTATGTTACTTTTAAACTTGTAGTTAGAGCATCGATGGATAGTATTTTGGAAAAAGTGAGAGGAAAACCTGATGGTATTTCGATGACGTTGGAACTTGTAAGGGGAATCCTTGAACAGCTTGATTGTTCTTCACATACTGAGGATTGCAATGTTTACTACACAATAGGTATGCAGCTTTTTCCTACTGCATCAATTTAGGTCACTGAAACAAATTTCTAGTTGTGACAGCTCTAGTCTTTTTTGTTCTGTGACATTACTGAATACATGACTTATAGAGTTGCAACGCATTATTGAATCTTGCCGGAATGTTGAGGTACATTCAATTTTTTAAACAAATTTTCCAGAGTCAACAACATAACATATTGACAAATCTGTTCAATTTTAAGGTTGAGTCACTTATATTAGCAAGGTATGGGAAAGATGCATTTAGGATATTCGGACTGTTGATTGGAAAAGGTTCCCCTGTTGAGACAGATCAGGTATCATCTTTTCTATAAAATGATTTTTGACAACAAGATTGCAGTACTCTTCCTTTTTTTTTTTTTTTGCTTGATGGTAATACTTTTTGAAGTATTGGAGTTTGTTTGAATCTGGATTCATGAATTTCTTCTTTTCAACAGTTTGGAAGTTAGAAGAAAAAAGTGACTAATCCTTAGGAAGGTTCATCATAATACTTCAGTTGCAGTATCAAATGAATGAAAATTACAAACTCAAAGGCGGTTGATCTATATGCACATATGGAATGGATTTATGTTACACTGAACAATGTAGGTTAATGATTGACAAGAAAAAAAAATGGTACCTTAAATCTTAGATGAATAAGATGGTACACGAAACATAGATCTAATTGTTAGTCTAATGAAGGGATCCAGGCAGAGTTATTTGCTCAAGAGCTAGGCTCCGCGCGCTAAAATGACTTCATTTAGTAGCTTTTCCATATAACCTTATACATCCTCTTCAATAACCCACAATTCTTCATGTGGAACTAAACTAGAGTGTCACAAGCACAATGTCAAGCATTGAGAATGTGTTTGATGGAATCCTACATTTTTCCTAATAAGCTGTTGATGCTTTTAGGTGGTGCATTTTGTGACTTCTTGTGTTATATGTCATTCTCTAATATATAATACACACATTAATCACTTCTACTCAATACTCTGGCAATAAGATAATTATATGTATCACACACAAACTATGTACTCAATTCACAAATGCGCACAAACTTTCTTGTTGATATGATACATGAACTCACAAAGCATATCATTTAAGTCAGCTTATCATATTTGTTTGGCAGAGTTATATAATTAACATAAGTGGATGGAAGCCTGGGTAGAATGATCAATTATCAGTTTTTAAGTCATTTTTTATTTTCTAAAGTATTTTTCATAAAAAATTTTGCCTCGGTTTATCTCTATTTCCCTCTTCTATTTTTCTTCCCTTCTATCCCTTCATGACCTTTCTCCTTCTCTTTCCTCTTGGCTGCTTAGAATGATATTTGGTGGCACAGAGTGGGTGGCACTGAGACTCCGACCATCTAGAATGTGCCCCTACAGATGAGACATGTACAAGAGTTTTTTCCATCATCATTTGCCTAGGACAGGTGCATGAGTTTTAGTGACCAAATCTGTGTTTAGTCAGATCCAAGTGTGACGTTTTTTGTTCTAAATCATCAAATAATTGTCCTTTGTGCCTCTTATCACTTGAATCATAATATGTAATATTAAATTAAATATAAACAGCATTAGTCACCTTTGTAGCTTGAAAATTCTTAAAGATATCAAGTGAGATATAACTAATAAACTAACTTGGTCTAAATGAGTCAATTGAAGATAAGCTTATATATGACATATGTATATTCAAGCCTATTCAATGAAATGAACATTGTATCTACACAGGGCGGTGCACATGTAGCCACATATACTGCTTTTTGATGGACAGTTCATGAGCTTTGTTAATAAACAATGTTGGTAAACTTTTTGAATGTTTTTCCCCATGAACATTAAAAATACAAGCGGCATCGAGTTCATGTTCAGCTTGTTAATTAATCTAGACTTAGAAGAGCGTTTAAATTGGCTTGCTTAATGTATCAGACAAATGTTAATGTTTCTCTTTTTTTGCCAAGTATTGAACATGCACGTGAAATGTTTGCTTCATTTATTTTGCTTTTAACATAATTTGCCATGTTTGTAAGTTATAACAATTGTATATTTCTCATTTATAGATTTCAGACTTTACATTAGTTGATAAGAAAGTTACACAGCAAGTGCTATACAACTTGTGGAAAGATGATTATCTGTCTATGCAGGTAAATTACTCATCTTTTGTCTATGGCATGCAATTCAAAATGGAACACATTATTTATATTCTATAATTGTGTGCTCTCTTTTTCTTCGTTGTTGTGGGTAGCACACACAAGTTGATTATAGTTATAAGGCTCCAGCTTGATTTGGCTTCTTTCTCATTCATAAATAATTTTGTTCTGACTACATTGGGATTTTGGAACGGAGATATTTGTAGTTTCATCCTTTATTACTCGCATGGTAAGTTGGATAGTGTTTAATGCTGTTTTCATGATCATCATTCAAATCTTTACAAATAATTGATTTTCTATGAGTTTATGATACTGCTGTCTGTCCACCTGATTTCAACCTTGCAAAGATGCCATTGGATTGTCAATTCTACATTAGGCCACACTTTACTGGTTGAGACTTCTTTGTCACAAGTCACAACACAAACTGAAAAAAAGATAGATTCTTATTTCCTAAATTGAATCCAAGAACTTACTTTGGGTTAAGATGAGTGATGAGCTATATATATTGGCATACAATATGGCTCTCTTCTTGTCCAAATTTTAACTATGTTCTGTCATTATCCCTAATATAACCTGCAGAATTTCAACATCAGCTCATTTTGCTGATGTCTTTCATATCTACTACCAATTTCCTAGCTGAAATCCTTTTTCTCTTTGTAGACTCGTATCTTTTGCTCTACCTTTGTTTATGTCTTATTGAATCTGTAGCATAGGATTACTAGCTTGGTTTTCTCACAACGGTTGAGATGCATGTTGAATCAGTGGCTCCTTTGATAAGAAAAGAAGTTTGCATGTTTACCCCGGAACCAAATGCCTTCATTGGCTGAACAACCACTTTGTATCTTAGTAGACTTAAATCTTCTCTACTTTTACTTGGGCCTCTCTAACCTGTAGCAGATTGGTTTTTGTTAAATGGCCATTACTATATAGTCTTGCATACTGAAGTCATAGTTTTCAAACCACTTGGAGACTGTTCTTCAAGATTTCATTGTTTCAAGGCACTGGCAACAAGCTTCTTCCAACTATGCTTGATGCTTGTCAAAGATGAATGTGCCAAAATTTGAGGTCTATACTAACATACTCAAACAGATTATAATTAGAGGTTCATAGTTATGGGCGTGATCAACCAATTCTCCTGCTTGCTCAAAATAGTAGTTTCAAAAATTCTATTTATATGATTTCTAAAGATGTAATTCGATATTGATTGATGCCATAATTTCCTTCTTACATTTTATGCTATTCACATGCTACTGCCTCATAATTGTTAACTACTATGTAATATTTGGATGTTGGTTGTTGATACTTAGTATTATTTTTGGTTTAAAATGGGATAAATGATTCCACTTATGGCAAAAAAAAATATTCCATGCAACAAATTTCATCTTTTTGTCTCTGGCCATCAGTAATTTGCAGTCTCTTTGTTTTTTATGCAGAAAGTCACTCTAGAAGGAACTGGACAGAGGAAGGATAGCTTTTTGTGGAAATTGAAAAAGAATTCTGCATGGCATCTTGTTCTAAACCATTTGTATCATGCTGCACTTAATTTAAACCAAAAGATCACTCACATAGTCGAACAGGAATATGAGGTTCGTGATCCCCAATGCCTCCTTCACTTACAACATCCTTTTAAATTTAAGGTCGATTATTGCCATTATTTAATTCCGTGAAGTTGTAAGGAATTGCTTTATTCAGTTACTGACATAGTAGAAATAGTCTTCTATTTCATGCATGGCTGTAAAAACCAACCTATATGGGTCGCTTGAGATAGATATGTTGACCAGTAAGCTATTATTAGATAGAACATGCAATGCTACAGTATGAGTATATTAGATAATAATCATTTGATATTATTGATTTTAATATATTATGGGCTATTTATCAATGATTTTGTTAATTTATTTATAGATAATGTATTATTAATAGTACATAATGTTCATCTATCTTAAAATGTTTAACATCTATAATAACATATGACAAAATGCATTGACCTGGTTTATTTTTCTGCTTGCAGGTCCTGCTGTCTGAAGAAAAACTCAAGCAGCTGAAGAAGAGCAGGATGATTCTAGAATTGTCCCTCTTAAAACTGGATGATGCAATTATGATTTTCCATGATTTTTCGGCATAAATGCAAGTGCCTTTGTTATATTTAATCATTTGTAAAATATATTTGGGGTTAATTATGGACGAACAGGAATAGTGAATTATGGATCCTATTTTCAACATAAGTTTTTTTTTCATATGAGTTTACAATTTTAAAAAATAGTAAATTGATAGTGAGTTGGAATTTAACAAGCTGAGGGCATTTTGATAACAAAACAAAACTATGAAGGGAAAATGGTGGTTCAAAATTATAGTGGGCATTTTGAATAATAAAGTAAATTATATGGGTGAAATAAAATTCTCTCTTATTTCTCAGATATGCTAAATTAATTTGGAAGGTTGGATAACTGTGGACTTTTTCATTTGTCTCCAGTAGATTAACTATGTTACAGTAAGTTTGTAGTAGAACAACAATCTGATTTCATAGTTAGCTATAGCAGTGGAATACAATTCCACCAAAAAGAATTTGCAGCTTCTGCACAAGATTGTTACAAATTCTGACAACAGGAAAATAAATTAATTGAGGTAGTGAAAAAGTTTACTTGATAATGAGAATCGACATTTTCAAATACAGAAGACACTATGAATTTATTTTATAAAGTGCCAGATTTAGATTTATGCCTACCAACAGCATACCACTGTTTGTGCAAACAATGTGAAAGCATAGTCAATGGCACAATATCGAGGCAGATGTTTTTGGATTAATTAGACAAAACCCAGCAAAGGTTAGGGGGCGTTTGGTTTGGAAAATATTTTTCATTTTCTGTTTTCCATTTTCTATTTCTAATTTTCCATTTTCTGATCTAGTTTTCAGAAAACAGAAAATGCGTTTGGTATGATATGCTGTTTTCTATTTTCTAGAAAAGAAAACTGGAAAATACGTTTGGTATGATATATCAAAGATCATGTTGTATTAAAGCACTATGTAATGAGGAAAAAAAGTATTTCAAATTGTAGAAAATATTATTCATATAGTTCATGACGATCATCTTCTTTCTTTTTAGTTTCATTTAGTTTTATTTTCTAGATGTGAATGTTGCTAAAGCTTCAAGAGTTATAGCTCTCCCATATCAATTTACTAATGTCTCATTCTTGTTCAACTGAGTCCAACTCGCCAGGTCACAAGTCTGCCAACACCAAGTTCTGCAAAAATCTCCAACAAACCACCGCTCGCTCACAGATCGGAATGGAGCTCTGTTCTCCGCTCCATGGCCTCTCATCTGTCCACCTCTCCTTCTCCACTTCCCTTTCTCCTCTCCTTCTCCGCTTCCCTTTCTCCTCTCCTTCGAATGTCGAAGCCGCAGCGAAGCCAGAAACTGCTCGACTCGGGGGTGGTGGGTGAGATGGTGCCGCTGGAGATTGGGAATGACGAGAAGTTAGCTACCACAATTTCCAAACAGGCAAAAAAAAAATAAACTTAATTTTTGAATCATTGAAAATTCCGGAGCACGATTTAGGCAGACTTCAGTTGCTGTGGAGCACAAAGGTCACATGAATGCAACCATCATGTATTCATGTTCCAGCGGTGCATGGCAGTGATTGGATTGTTGAATATGAAAAACTTAAGCAACAGCTGCAGCAATTTCCGATTTGTCTATGCCTTGTATATCGGTGATCCTCAGCTTAGTGAGTTCCTGAAGTGACAATGAAGCATCCATAAGAAGCTGATACCAAAGCAACATCATTTAGTACTTGTATGAGGTCTCACCTGGCGGTGGCCCTTCGTTCGACGGTAATTTTTTCTTCGCTTTTTCTTGAATATGATAACTTTTGCATCTAAAGCCTGCGAAGGAATCAAAATCAGTTAGCAGAAGAAAGATATGGCATGCATTGATTTATAGTGAAACAAAAATCTTTGAGAAAATGAATAGTGAAATAGTGAGTAGACATATTTTAGATCTAAGGCGGTCCAAAATTGCGTTCAAGCACGTCTTATTTCGGTGAACAAAGAATAATGATTTCACAACAAGCGATTTGAATCAGAAACAACTGAGGATAATTGTGAGTTCTTGACGCAATCTCAGGAACAGCTATATAATGCCTATTCCACAGAACTGATATTAAATACAAGAGATGCCCGCGTATATAATTATCTTTAGCTACAAGGACAGTCTAGCAAGATGCAGATGTAGCTACCTGCTATGCATCTCAATAGAAAACAAAAAGGATAAAAAGATAAATGGTTGCTTACATGTTCTTCAACAACAGCATGCACCACGGCTTCAGGTACCATTGGCCTACCAATAATTGTTTGCATTTTTGATCCCAACATCAGAACTCTGTTCAAGTTTAACTGCAAACAAACCAGAAAGAGTAAATAGATACATACTAAACACCATTTGAGTGTTAGCAAGCATTCTGTAACAATTGCTGTATTTTCTTAATCTGTGCTATTGTCTTTGTTGTTTTAATCTGAAGATAATCGGGTGGTAGCAAGCAAAATAGAAAGTTTTTTTAAAGGTTACCTTTCTTGAAAGAGGTGATCCAAAATTAAAACAATTAGTAGATTAATGGACGAAGGTTCTATTGAAGAGTAATAAATAATTGTTCACGAATCAAGTAAAAAAAATGTCTAGACAAAAAAATGCCAAATTCAATGAAGTTTCTGGAGGGTATACAATTGAACCAAAGTCTTGAAGGAGATTATGCACGGGTACCACACAAGCTGCCATAAAATTCATATATCAAAACTAGATAGTGCTTTTCAAGTTACTTCTAAAAGAGTCCATCCATTCTTCTCTCACAAAAAATCTGCATTCTAAATGCTTTGGTTATAAGTAAAAGTTTTAAAAGAACCAATTTTTCAAGCAGCTGCATATAGTTATATGCAAAAGGAACATACCTAAATACAAAGTTACATGCGAAATTGTTTTCCTCTCTAGGTAGAAACAATATACAACATACCCAGCGTAGAACCAAAACACAAATCACAAAGTAAAGGAAAAGAAAGGATATAACGTAGTTCAACTTTACATCTACAAAGAAAATTCAAGCCTCTATGATATGAAACGACGAAAAGAAAAAAGAACAGAGAAATTCTGCAAAAGCTGTTGCTCACACTTTGTAGAAGAAGCTTTCTCAAACTTTTTTTAAAATGCTAATTAAGAAAATTAAAAAAAACAAGAAGAAAAATTCTCTCTACAAATTTTTGCTCTCCAATACTCATTACACATATCCCAATGCACCCTTGCATCTTGCACACAACCCAATATCGAAAATCGTAGGACAAGACTAGAAGCGGCCAAACCCAAAAAAATGTAAAAGAACTTAAAAAGGATTACTATAATGGTTGCACATTAAGCCATAGTCAAGCATGGTGCGCCTGCACGCATGGTATAAGGTCATGCTGGGCTACATTGCATGAATGTGCCAAGCTCACATTCGCTCACATGTAGGCTAAAATACAAGCCAACCCAATGAATCGCCACCACAATGAGTTTTTGTTCAATCTAATACTGTAAGTGTGATGCTTTGAAGTGCCAACCTCAATTTGCTCCACCATTGAATAAATTGGGATTTACATCCTTGAGTTCACCTCAATTAAGCATGTGTACAACCATTTTGATTGTTGCATCATTCAACCACATATGGATATCCATAGGAGCTATACGGCCATAAAAAACTAGCAGATTTTCTCTTTTAATTGATTGTTTTTTCATGAGACACATTATGCAATCTGAGCTCACTAGATGTGCTACCCAACTCATATGTCCTAGGGTTAGAGAAGTCTTCACACAAAAAAATTCTCTAACCTTCTTATTACGTGTGTTCAATTCCCAATAACCACCCTCCCCACTGTTTAATCTAATAGGCTCAATGAAATCAATTTCTTCCTCATCTTTGGAAAGGATTGCCTGTCCAAAATGTACATTCTTCTTTAGGAAAACTAGGTTTGATTGAGCCAGCAGCCAAGATCTCCACCTCCACCTCTGAGTTTTAGACTTGAGGTCTCAGCCATACTCATAACAAATCTCAAACTACTCTCTCCTATATATCGCACAATGAAACCAAACTACCGTACTATAGGAAGTATTATTATTAACCGTTAAGATGACAAACAATAATACCTTAAGCCATGATTGTTTGTACACTATCATGAACCTCTGCCTTATTATCTAGGGACTAGGGACAAGTTCTTTTGAGGTGATCATATGTCTTGCACCTAAGCAATCAGCATTGTTTATCTGAGTTTGGATCTAGATCTAGGCTACCTAGATTCTCGCCCTAGTGGCAGCCGACCCTTTTTGTTCTCACGTTGCAAATTTCTCTTTTTTTAAAGCAACATGTCCAATATACTTTATTTACCATCTTCTAGAGAGTCATCTTACCTCTCTTGCCAACCAAGAGTGTATTGAAAAAAGTATAATACAAATTAGAACATTAAGTGATTAAATTCTACGTCATGTTACCATCTATTATCTTCTCAATAACCATAGCAAACTCATCCACAAGGTCTTGGAAAATAATAAGACACTTCAACTGGTCTCAATCATTCATTATTTGTAGCTTCAATAATTCTCTAGATGGATTTGATTGATGGCACTGATTGGCATGTAACATTCCACCAATTTCATCATGACACCTTGTATTGTACTCTCAATAGCAATATTAGCTACACGACACAATATCTCATTACTAGGTAGAATATCTGCTATGTTAGCAACTCTAACATCATTAATCAACCTAAAAAAAATTGTACATCTCATATGAACACCAAATATCCCCTATGATACTATTGAAGTCCTTGTTAGGCTAAGAAAAATTTGTGTCTATCATGTTGACCGCACCACCCACTATGAAGCCCTTAGTGAAATGCTCTTCCAATCTAGAAATAGCATTATGATGCCACTTGCTAGGTTTGATCACCTCAGATGCTACCTTTTGGGTTGATGCTTCTCCATAACCACTTATTGAAATTCACATGACTAAAGAACCACAAATAAGTTAGAACAACCTAAAAAGCTGCACCCCATTATCTATCATCCAAAACCATCCCTTTTTGATTGGCAATGGTGCACCAAGACAATTCACATAAGGCTTTGTCAGTAACTGAATGACCACAAACAAGGCAACAAACATGCATAACAAAAGAACACCAGTGAGCTACCATAGTTTAGCCTAAGCCCATATTCACAAATAAAATAGAAGTGTATATGACATAGAAACAGAAGCATAAAAAAACTAGGGCATAATGCAACCCACACCATGTAGAAGAAGCCCTCTCAATTACCCTAAACTCTTCTCCTAATGCTGATGCAAAAATAAGAAAGATTTTCCCTAGCCCCTGCCCCAACACCAAAAGCTCTTCCAATCTTATTCTTTGCAAGCTACTTAGCCCACAATATTCGTTCACTGCATCCTGAGGCATTATTTCATCTAGCATGCAACTTGAGGTGGAATGCCACAACATCAGCCTGAAAACCATGTAAAACCTCTTTAAAATGGATACATTGCTTGTTGACTGCATGCCAAGGTTGTGTAATTGAACCGAGTGCAGGTCCAGCTATGAGCCAAACCAACATGAGAGACGACAAGCTTCGCATGAAGAAAAGAACCAGTAATCTTAATTGAGAGATAAAACAGATAAAACACTAAACTAATCGCAAGGAAGGCAACAATTGAAACACGCATACTTGATTATATGTTCGAAGGCACTTACCTTATCGTTAACCTCACAGTACTTGAGTCTTTCAGTGAAAATGGAATCTCCATTGCTGACTTTGAACTGATGAGAACCAATCTATGGGCAACAAAAAGGAGAACTTTCAAGATTCTTTGCATCAAAAATAATACCATCAAGTCAAAAACGAAAGCAAGACGCCAGTCTGTATTTACCTGAACAACAGCGAAATATGGTTCGTATGGCTTGAACGGATTCTCCGACGAATCCAGCGGGCCGATCACCTTATATCCAATCTCAGCCGCCTCTGCAACCTTTTCTTCCTCTGTTTTGCCACTTTGTCCGATGCTTTTTGGACCCAATGTATGGTCTGTCTCCTCTTCCTCGTACTCCTCATCTCCTTCTTCGTCTTCATCGTCATCTTCCTCCTCGTCTGAAGAATTCGTTGGACGGGAAGCAAAAAAGCGAGGGCTAGCGACACGAATCAAACTGACAGAGCGGAATCCCACTGGAGCGTGTTGGAGATTCAAAGGTGAGCCTGGATTGATTGCGAGATCGAGGGATCGAAGGATCAGGGAGGTTTGTGGGATCTCCAGAGCAGCAGTGGAGATGAGACGAGCCCGTACATGCCGGGCGAGGGTGCCAAGGCATCGGCTGGCCATGGATGGGAGATCCTCGCTCGCAGGAGCCAAGCGAAAGAAGCAACTTGGGTTTAGTTAGGGTTTTAGTTGGCACAGTCCAATTTTAGCGTAGCACAGAGTAAATCTGGTTCATCATCCTTTTCCTGAAATTTAATGTCTTTTAATATCATAATTTGCTAAAATTGTCTTTTAAATTATTTTTCATAACTTACTTTACTTTAAAAATATCTCTCTTTTTAAAATTAAAAAACAAAATATTAGAGCCATTTTTTATGTTAAAAAATTCAGGATATATATATATATATATATATGAGATGATTAAAAATCAGATAATTTTATAAAACTAAATTGTGTTTTTCTCACATTGACTTTTCAAAATAATAACATATGCAATTTTAAAATTTTAATGGACAAAAATGAAAAGGCATGTCTTATTTTTATTTTAGACATTATTATAATCATTTTTATCAAAATTGATACACCATTAATTGTAATAATTTTGTTAATAAAACTATTCCATGGTACAATAGTTTTACAAATTGCTATAGAATAGTTTTAATTAATATTTAAATAATTTTAATTTTTTTTGTTTTTAATATGAAGAGATTTGGCCCAATTTCAAGCCTAAACAGACATCTTTAAAAGGAAAGAAAATTAAAAGAAAAAAGTAATTAAATACAAATATTTTTAAAAAATACTTTGGACGGTTGCGCCATTTGTTTCTTAGGCCGGTTGCGAGATTCCGTGTTATCCTTTTTTTCTTATTATTTTAATTAGACACTTTATGGAAACTATAGCTTTTATAGATTAAATTCAAATAACTTTATATTGATGTGAAATTTTCTGACGTGAAATTTAATTGGCTAATTTCTGAAGATGCGAAGTTAGGCAGCCGCCAAACAACTGAGGATGGTTGATTGCTCGATCATATTAACCATTAGAGGTATCTTTTCATATGGGCTTTTCTTATCACTTAAGTATCCTTCCTTCGGGGGAAAGTGTCTTATTTGAGATATGAACTTTTTCCATTTGTCAATTGTTGTGTATTTTTTTATGATTTAAAATAGTGAAATGAACAGAATTGGCAATTGTGCTTTTGATCACATTGAAACGTCCAGGAAATTCCATTTCGATCTTCGAATCAATCCTTCAAGATCCTACAAAATTACATGAAATAAATTACAAGCCAATATTTATATTTACAGCGCCTGTGTAAATTGAGGAGTGAAATTGCTTTCTATGAACCGATATCCTGGTGATCTATCTCGTGAAGCCGCTAAATTCTAGATCAGAAGGCTTCTCTATTGAAACCGCTAAATTCTAGATCAGAAGGCTTCTTTCTTCGTCGGCGGGGAGGAGGAGCGCGCTGTCGTCGCGACTCCGCGTGACGTAGAGGCGGTCGTAGAGGAAGCCGGCGAGCGCGCTTCCGGCGAGCGGTCCGGCCCAATAAATCCAGTGATCGGACCAATTCCAGCTGGCCAGCGCCGGGCCGAAGGACCTGGCGGGGTTCATGGAGGCGCCGGAGAAGTAGCCGCCTGCCAAGGTGTTGGCCCCCACGATGAGCCCGACGAGCAGCGGCGCGTTGCTGGAGACGACTCCCGTCTTCGGCTCCATCACGATGGCGTAGACCGAGAAGACCATGGAGAAGGTGAGCACGAGCTCCATGAGCAGGCCCTGGAGCGGGCGTATCCCTGATCCCAGAGCATGCACCGGCAAGTCCTGCGACGCATATATGCATCAAATCTCTCAAATTTTCGTCGAGTCACATAAAAAATTGATTTTTTTAGTAGGATTGCAATCAAAATCGATACCTGTACTCCGGCGATGTACACGAGGAGGAAGCAGGCGGCGGCGGAGCCGAGCAGCTGGGCCGCGACGTAGAGTACGCACCGTAAGACGGTGACGTAGCCGCCGGCCGCGAACCCGATCGTGACGGCCGGGTTCAGGTGTCCGGCGGAGGAGTCCATCCCGACAGCCACCATGACCGCCACCAGCATCGCGTTGGTGGCCGCCGCCGCCGTCAGCCCCATGATGGACCCCTGTCCTCCTGCCAAGTCCTCTGACCACCGCCGTCCAAATTAATTAGGACCAAATCAAGGCTTATATGGAACGACCAGAAAGATGAAGTTACCGGCAGACATGGCAGCGCCGACGCCGGTGAAGACGAAGAGGAAGGTGAGGAGGAGCTCGGTGAAGACAGAGCGGGGGAACTCCGGGTCCTCCACCTCCTTCCTGTTTCCCAGCGAGATCTTGGCCATGGATTAAATAGCAAGTGAATTGTTTGAGGATAAAATTAGCGGTCATGGTGGAGGATTCTTATAGAGACGGAGTGGAAGAGAGCTGCCGTATTTTCTCGAGGAAACCCTGAAAGCTGTCCAACGTGGCATATCTTTTTCCTACTCTGCGAGGGGCCGGAAGCCCAAGAAAGTGGCGTGTTCTTTAATTAATTTTATTTTTACTAGTTTTCTAATAAATTTCTGTTTTGAGTTTTCATATATTATTTTTAAATACAAAAAGAAAAGAAACTTCTGTTTTAGTTTTTGACTACTTTTTGTCGCCTTTATTTTTCTTCTCATGAAAGAAAAGTTAAAAATCAAAAGAATATCTAAAGATATACTGAAAAAGGAATAGACATCCCATGAGATATTTTATATCAAAAATATTATAGGATAATGAGACGTCCTTATAATTTTTAATTTTTTAAAATATCCGACATAAGGAAAATTTTTTTTATTACTATATAATATGTAAATTTCACAATGATATGATATTACGCGAAATTAAAATATAAATTGTAGAAGAGAAGTTCTGCTCCAACAATCTCCCCCTCAAACAAAGGACCACAGGCCCCCTCAAACAGAAAGTTTTCATTTGATGTCCGAATCCTCGATCCACTAGGACTTTCTGCCCCTTGATTCACTCGACTTGTTAGGACTTCCTGCCCCTCGGTCCACTCGACCTACTAGGACTTCCTGCCTAGCCCAACTATGACTAATTATTAGTATAGATGGAATCAGAATATCTCCACAATAATATGATATTGTCCATTTTGGACCTAAACACTCATGATTTTGTTGTTAGGCTCTCCCTAAAAGACCTCATACCAATGGAAATATCTTCCCTTTTATAAACTCATGATCTATGTAGAGTTATGTGGGGACCCTCAGGAAAAACGAAGGAGGTAGGGGAGGCCCAGACCATGAGGAACATGGCAGCCGGACTATGAGAAAAAAATGGTAGGGGACTTCTAGTAGTCTTTTATTTGAGGGGATGATTATTGGACCTCTCGGTCCATCCGATCTATTAGAACTTCCTGCCTAGTGTCTGATCCTGCCTGGTGTTTTAAGGTTCAACCCATGGTTAGCTTTGGATCATGACTTTTTCAGTAGTTAATCCGATGAAAATATCTCCACAATGGCAGCGACATGATATTGTCCACTTTGGGACTAAATCCTCATGGCTTTGTTCTTGGACTCTCTCCAAAAGATCTCATCCCAATGGAGATATCTTTTATCTTTTTAAATCTATGATTTTTTTCATGTATTTTAGATGTGAAACTATGTTTATACCTTACAATCCAATATAACCATGTTTTCTTCGTATTGATTAATTCCGTTAGCCACATTTTTCTTCCGAGTCGTGAACTCTTCTTCGATTGGTTGCCAAAAAGCCTATGAATGAAACTGTGTTTGGATCCTTCCTTCCTTCCTTCCATTAATCGACGGCTCAGATTCAACTGATGAATCTTTTGACTTAGAACTTCTAAATATCTAAAGAGAGACGAACTTTGTTCTGGAGCAGCGCATTGTGATCGGGTGGATAAACATCCGTTCCATGTTCAGATAAGATTTGACTGTTTGTTCCGGCTCCATTGTGTAAAAGTTTAAAAAAGTGTTCTTTATTTCAGTTATAATAAAAAAAGACACTATATATATATATATATTTTAAATAGTTAATTAATTTTGATATGAATTGATTTTAATTAATTTTATTAAATTAATAAAGATTCATGTGTAATAATTTTAACTATATTTTCTATAATAACCCTTATTTTTTAAAATAAATAAATAAATGTACATAGAAATTAACCATCGACAAGATTTGACGTTTGATTTCTAATCAAGTTCATTTCTACTGTTCCTTTTTCTTTAGATGTCATGGTCAGGTGAAATAGAACCATTGAGGTCTCCATCTTATCATCCAAGGTTGATTCTTCCTTCACTGGAAAAATATCAAGGGTATATAGCAATGGAGTTAAATCTTATCACTGGACTTTCTTCACGCATAAGAACTTGTGACGGGACGTGTGCAGTGTGCTCAGTTTTTGACCTCTGCGAGAAGATAAGAACTTGCGAATTTTAACGATCAAACAAAAGAACGAACGTCGTGGCATAGATGTCATGGTCAGGCGACGGGTCCAGGACTCCGTCAACCTGGAGGCTGACCGGTTCGATTCAAGTCGGAGCTCGAGTCAGGTTAATTTAACTCACGGCGAGTTCAAATCAAACTCGGACTAAGTCAATCCAATCCACGGGCAAACTTAACTCTAGTCAATTCAGTGTAAAAAAATAAATGTTTAATATATAATATAATACTGTTAGTTAAACTCAATAAAAAGAGGCTCCAACATGTTCCAGCACCCATTGCACGTCCATTGTCCACTGCCCCCTCCGTGGAAGTGAACTGTGAAAGCCACCACGCACCTTCTCTCTCGCTCGCTCGCGTGCGTGCGTAGCCACTTGCCTATGTCTCCTCCCACGGCGAATGCGCGCGTGCGTGCGCCCCGCTCGCCATCACCCTCCCTAATCCCAGCAAAAGCCTCCGCCCGGACTGGACGCCGACTACTTTGCGCACTCGAGTGCGCCCTTCAAACTGGGGACATGTTTTCCGGAACTCGACATCACATGTCGCGCGTCTATTTAAACGCTCAAGCATCATGGAAGAGATCATCCACTCTCGTAATCCATACCGCCTTACTTTGCCTTCGTTTCATGGAGCCTCCACGCCGTGGCCGGTTCGTTCAGGCATTCCGTCAAACAGGGGGAAGGCGACGCCGCTGCCGTCCGTCGGAATTATCCAAAGGCTCCGCAGCGGGTCGTTATGAAGGCGCGTCGTCGGACGTGGAGTCGGACGCCGCGACGACGTACGATGGCAACTGTGACGACGCAGAGGTTGATCAGCTGCTGGAGGCGGAGAGCGTGAGAAAGAAGATTGAAGTGCTGGCTGCGATGGTGGGCATGGAAGGATCGAGGGGAGCAGGGGCGGTGTTGCGCGAGGTAGTTAAGGTTCTCAGGGAGTTGGAGAAGAAAGCAGAGCACGTCGTCCAGTGGAGGAGCAGGGAATTAAACAAGGATGATCAGGAAGAAGAGTAGGTGGGAATATAATTATGGAAATGCGTGTTGCCTTTCTCTCTATGTTTCACCGGATATGTGAAAATAAATTTCTTTAAGAAAAAAAAACTATCGAATTAAACTTTGAATCCAATTTCAATCATAAAGAACAAATTGTCCCATTGTTTAAAATACAAAGTTATGAATGCTCTCATATTTTCATACAAAGTTCTTACTGAAACACATATTAATTACTGACATGTGCATGATTGGAATATTTCTCTTAGCTCTCGAGCTCTCATAATACATGAGATATACAGCATTAGAGCAAATTACTGTGTCTAGTGAGTAAATAGGCATTGGAATAATAGGAACTTTTAATGCACGTACGTCCATATACATATATATGTGGTCCTCGAGCTCAGCACAAAATTAACATCTATTATTGAGGATTATCATACCCTTAATTAATGACTTAGTTACAGTGAAAGTCTAAGCTCCAAGTCCAGCTCTTCTTCATTACTCGAGTCAGAAGTTTGAGTGAACGAAGCCATTGGTTGGCGTCTTTCATGCCTCGTCTTCTGTGATGAAGACTGCATGCAGCAACGTAAACCCAGAAACTAATTAATCTTAAGTTGCTACAGTTAAACTCAACAATGATCAATAAGGAGAATCATATCTCTTATATATTGGATCATGAGAGAGATATATGATAAGAAAGGAAAATAAAACAACCTCCTGATAGTTTCCGAAAAGTGGCAGTGTAATAGTACTTGGAGGCTTGTAATATTGGAACGAAGTAGTACTGCTTAATCCTTGTGAGCTGGGATAATTAGAAAATATTACGAGAACAGTTTTTGGAAAGAAAAGAGTACTCTTAAACACATTATTATTACCTTGTTGAAGGATTAGGCCAGTAATCACCATAATTGGAGCCTCTCTGACCATTTGTAACAAGAATAGTTTATTAGCATGGTGATCAAAGTTAATGCATGCATGAAATCATTAAAAAAAAATAGTCCTAGCTAGATAAACTAGAATAGGCTCAAGAAAAGAATCATGCATGTTCAAGCTTAATTTCCCTAATCGTCTTTTTCTTTTTACACTTTAATAAGCATGATGAAGTCGAATACTAGATGGTATTGCCAATTTAACATACCATATCATTAGGATGAAGTGCATACGATGAAGACCCTAAATCGACTCTAGAGTCTTCCTGCACGACAAATTAAATCCACGAAAATATAGTTACCATGAAAATTCTCCAGTCATCAATATTGATTAGATTTCTTCATGGATCATTAAAAAGCTAGCTAGCTATTACTGAACATGTGCATCACAAGCTTTGGATATATATATGAGACAGAGGAGAAGTAGACCATGTTGAGATCGTTGTGGTAATTGGAGATATGCTTTTTCATTTGGTCTTCCAACCGGATCTTCTCCAACTGAGCCACCCCGAGTCCTCTCTGGGGCTGCTTCGGCGCCTTCTCGCTGCTGCTCTTCTTCCCCTTCCTCGAACCGGAGGATCTCGATCCGCTTCCCAAGTGCAAGTATGATCGGCCCTCCATCGATCTCGATTCCTCTCTTCCACCTTCCAACAAGAAGAAAGAGAAGAAGAGGAGGAGGAGGAGGAAGAAGAAGAAGTAGTGATGTATAAAGAAATATATGATGAGTTGGCAACAGCCATTTAAAGGTCAAACTGTTCCTGCTGGTTCATATATTTTTGTAGATTCGGGGAGATCTCATACGCCTTCCAAGTTAATTATAGCTTGTTCAGCCCAAATGGTCGATCGTATCTACTGCGCTTTAAGTGTCGATATATCGGTAATTAATTAACTATGGTATATATATATAAGTCTATATATATATATTATGTCACGTGGAGGAAGATTTCATGGTATCTAGTTCGATGCTGCATGCTGCATGTTCTCCTCGTATCTGGGGTTTGAATACAACGCATGCACGTGCGACGATGGATTATCGACATGGTCTTGATTAATCTTGTTCAGATACGAGTAATCTACTTGATTCTTCATACGTATATACAGTTTGAAGTAAGTTTTTGACCAAATATTGCGACTGCAGTTGTTCGAAGGCATGTCAATATAAATATCTATGTATGATCTTTGAATTTAATGGGACTAGCAAACATTGTGCTAGGAAGAAATATAATCTTTGACTCGAGACTAGTTAGCGAGCATGTGATCGTGATATGTTAATTAGTTATGTTATGGTTAAGAGAGGATGCTAACTTAATTGAATTAATCTCAAAGTAAGTTTCAATAAATGTAACACCTTTTTGTGTATCTATAATTTGGTCTTTGTCAATGTGATGCTTGAAAGGACACTAAATCAATATAATAACCTCTAATCAAGTGATTATTATATATATAATGACCACTTTAATTAGTCCTGTGGCCTGGCTTTTCCCTTGCCAAACTTAATTAACCCAATAATTAATTACTAAACTAGAGAGGATAATTAGGTGTCAAATGTGCTAAGGCTAGTAAGAGAGATACGTGTCAGTTTCTAAGCCTTACTTTAAGAGATGATCTAGAATTTATCATTTGTAGTATGCATGCTACAATATATAAATGTATAAATTCATGCATGCAAAATTAAATAATATTGAAGCAGAGCAAATGGGCATTTGAGGTGCATGCATTGCATACAAATATTTAATGTGTAATGCTTTAAAATTTAAATTCCTTTAAACAAAGGCAAAGTTGTTAATGATCATCTTCAGAACATCAATTAAAATAAAGCAACATGGAGTTTTATATGCTCGAGAGGAAATAATTTAAAGAGGGAGGAGATTTTGGTGCATGGGAAAGATGAGACATCAAATATCGGGTCTGAATATTGCCCACATGTCACAGTGTGTGTATATATATATATATATATATATATATATATATATATATATATATATATATATATATATATATATATATATATATATATATTTCAGAAATAATATACTTGATGGCAAAAAAGCATGTATAAAAAAAATATTTGCTCTTTGCTCAGCATATATATCATGGACCAACAACTCATACAAATTAAGAATATTATTCAATTGCCAATGTGATTGGTGTTCTCCTTAATGAACAACAATTTGATGAGTGATGGCGACTTGAGACCTCCAAGAAAAAACTGAACAAAATAATTTTCCCACTAAACCTTGACCAATGATAATCTTGATATTTGAGGTATAAGAGAAGGTGGTTGGAGAAGGATTAGGTGCAATTTAATCACTATAACATATTGTATTATTAATTGAGGGATTAATTAATTTGCAACAATGGAATGCAACAAAATCTGCCGACAAGGTTGCAACATATGAATTCTTAGGACGATGACGTCATCGTAATTAATGCGTCAAACAAATATATGATTTGATAAAGATTTCGTTGGTTAAGTAGATGATTGAGAATTTGATTAGTATGTCTAGTTCAAGAGGGCACAATAAAAGGCCGATTATTTGTAGCTGAAGGCCCATGGCCTTATGGCCCATTAAGGGCATCGTTCTTCCTTTTCGTCACTCGAGCAGTGACGGACGGAAGCGGAGCGTGCCAGTTTTGTGATGCAGGAAAGCATGCTTTCGTCGCGGCGATCTCCTCCTTACCCGGAGGAGGACGGGCAGGAGGGTGGCGCCGGAAGTTTTGACGACGAGTCCAAGACGAGGAAGAGCGCATCCTTCGGTGTCAGGGCCTTCGTGCACGCCAGGTCTGCTCTCTCCGGCCAGTGCGCTGCCGTCTCCATCTTCCTCCTCTTCCTCGTCTCCGTCGCCTCCTTACTATTCTCCCGCTCGCGTCACGTGGTCTGCGTCTCGCCCTATGATCCATCTACTCGCACTTTGCTCTTCGGGGCAGCCCTCGATGGCCTCACCTCCGATTTCGGATCCCTCGGCGTGCCCTGGTGTAAGCTCCTTCATCCCTTTCGTCTTCATTGGTCTTCTTCGAATCTCAGTTTCCTAGTTTTGGAACTTCCCCTCTTATAGTTTCGCTCACATGGTAAGTAAAATTTTTAGGGATTTTCCAAGTCTTTGATTGGTTCGAGAAATTTTTAGAGGTTTCTCCAATTCATATACTTTCTTAGCGCTAGGAATGGCTTATAGTTTATTGCGAATCTTGATCCGATATCTGCAGTTGGTTTTCAATAGATCTACCATGTTTCAAGGTAGCGTTTCCTCTGATGATATTGCATGGAATTGCTTCTTAACTCTTGTACTTGGCAAAAGGCAGATCGAAACTAGGGAAAACTGTGGAGTGGTCAAGAAAGGACTTGCTCAAAGGCTTGGAAGAGTTTGTGAAGATCTATGAGACTCGACCTATCAAGAACAACATGTACGGCATGGGCTTTGACCACAGCTTTGGGTTGTGGTTCATGGCACGGTGGCTTAAGCCAGATCTGATGATAGAAAGTGGTGCTTTCAAGGGCCACTCTACTTGGGTTCTGCGGCAGGCAATGCCAGAGAAGTGGATAATATCACTATCGCCCCGCCACCCAGAGAAGTATATGAAGAAGGGACCAGCCTATGTTGATAAGAATTGCACTTACTTTGCCGGAAAGGAGTTTGTGGACTTTGGCAGTGTTGACTGGGGGAGCGTTTTAATGAAGCATGGGATTTCTGACCTGAGTCGGATTCTTGTGTTCTTTGATGATCACCAGAATGAATTGAAAAGGTATAGGAATTTCTCTCTGAATCTCAAACTTAAAAAAGTATGATACGTCTTTGATATTCAATAACATAATTTGTTATAGGCTATACAGCTTTATATTATGGGATATTTGTTCTTTTGTTTGCTGGTGCTTCAAACTATTCTTGTGTGCCATTAATTTAGTTAGCCCTGACAAGCACCGATAAATAGCTACTGATGTTCCTAATTGGAAGTTGATGATATTTTCTGACAATCTTCGTGTATTTCTTTGACTAGTTTGTTAGCATCTAGTTGTTCATTTTCATAATTTCTTGGACAGATTAAAACAGGTTCTAAATGCTGGTTTCCAACATCTTATTTTTGAGGATAACTATGATACTGGAACTGGAGATCATTATTCCTTAAGACAAATATGCGACCAATACTATATTAGAGGTAAATCTCGTATGGTTCCTGCATTCTCTGTAGATGGTCAATGCTACTTTTGCATCCTTAATATCTCCTATACATCAGTAGTAGATGAGTATGATCATAACATAACAAAGTGATCAGTGATAAAAGTTGAACCATGTTGTCTTTTGTTGTGCTATACTAATATCAATCAGAAGGATCAAATGTTTGAGTGGTCAATGCTCTTCTCTTTTGCAGGCTGAGATGAAAAAGATGAGAATGGCATTTTAAGACTGGGTTTGTTAATCCAAGTTTTTTTTTTTTTTGCTTATGCACGATTGCTAAATCACAAATCTGCATCCTAAAACTAATGGCTGATCTTACTTGAATTGCAGTAAATTGCAATTATTCCCTTTTATGAAATTTTGATGCCATCCAATAGTTCATTATGAAGATACTATAGCTTACAACACTGTCATCTGTGATGGTGTATCAATTGGCTGCAAAAGTTTATATGACTAATTGTGCTGCAGTTTGTTCTTTTTTGCATCAAAGTTTAAACAACCTTATATCTTTTCTTCATCGATTATCTCCATGTAGAAAGGTATAGCTTCAAGAATCTTGAGCATTCCAGATAATCCACTTTGTTTAATTTAGGAGGTGGACATAGCTGCTTCATCGAGAGTGATGAAGCAAGGATCAGGATGAAAAGGAAAAGGTTCTGGGATAAAGCTGTGGACAGAGATGAACTTTGTGGAAATGGTGAAGAATGGTGGGGTGTCCGGGGATATATGCGAGACGATTTCAACCATAGCAACAAGGCAATCTCCTATGAAGAACATTTTCAAAACAGCAGGTTTGTGGAGTCGGTATTGGATGTTTACTGGGAACTCCCACCGGTTGCTGGTCCTTCACTTACTCACCAAACAAGGTATGACCCTGCCCGTGCCTCTGATCCAATTATCGAAGATGGAAGATTTGGCCTGTTCCAAAGGCTTGGCCTAGCAAACTTTGAAACTTCAGTTTTTAATGGATATACACAAATGGTATATGTTCAAGTGTCTGCCGCAACCTCTTAAATCACATGCAGAGCTTTTAGAATCGCTTTCATGTTTTTGCGTTCTGCTCACGGAAATTGAACTAGTTTGTTCTGTTGTTTTTCATATTTCCTTCTGTACATATCTTTTTTCAGTTTATTTCAAGTTGAACTATGCAAGCTTGGCTCATTATTAGTAAACTAAAATGATCCTCACGATTGGATTCGAAACCATAAACGTTATCAGCAACTCTAGTGACCTTGCATTGAAGATTTTATAGGAGGAAGAATCTAGTACAACGTTGTTTGCATAATACTGCTTATTTTCTTGCAATCACAATATGGATTGACATCTTCTCACAGCTACCAGCTTGAACTGCAATTTTATTTTATAGAAGCATAGTTGATGCAGTGTTTTAAGATATTGTGAAATACCTTTGATGCACTGTTTTATCTGGTGTTTCCAAAGCAGCCGATTTAATATTTCAACCTATTTAGCTGGGAAGTTGTTCGCAGGGACAATTCGATTCTTTTGAACAACAATCAAATCTAGGCTTGTTTAGTGATTTCTTTCAACATGTATAATTGAATCTTATGCCAAGCACTACCTCTACCACGCAAGAGAAACCATTCAACTTGATGAAAACACACATCTAATACCAATGCATATGAGACGACCAGATAATACCTACTACAGTAACTACGAACACTGTCCACGAGCTAGCAAGTCAACTAGAGGTTTCACTCCACTCTGGTAAATCACAAAATAAAGACGGAAGACTAAACAGACTATCTTTCAGTTTCTGTGAGCCAGTTGCAACTAGTTTGGTCTGCATGCACCAAATTGTAGGTTGGAAGTGGTGTTAGTTCCTGCTCTTGGATTTCTCCATGGAGCTGCACCAAAATTTGCTCTTGGAGCTGCAAGATCTGGTCAGCCACAAGCTAATTTGTAGGGGTAAAAAAAACACTAAGCTTGTATGTTATCGACCAACCGGAGAGAAGGGCGAAATGGAGACACATACCAATACCAATTGCATCTGAACCTTTCATGATCCTCAACCTTCTGCATGAATCAGTAAACATACTGCAATATCAAATACAAAGAATTAGTACTAGTTCAAGTAGAGAACAGTAGCAATCCTGAATCTCATAGGAATACAAGACTGCCAAAATAAATCTCAAAAAAGGAATGAGATAATCAATTTGATTCACTTTAGGCACAAAAGAAGGCCAGAAAATCCATATTGAATCTAAAACCATAGGAGACTCTTCTCTTCTTATGTGACATCGGAATCAAATGACTGAAAGTTATCACCACCTAACTGACTAGCAAAGACTATTCACATAGAATAGATGTAGTAGGAGATCAATTCATGGCACTTATCAGATCCTGCTAATGCATCGGAGTTACAGATTAACTGCTCAAGACACTAATAAATAGAGAAATGAAAAGAACATTATCACATTTGCTTGAAATGTCACTGTACCTCCATGGAACATCGCCTACAAGCATCCAATCCCCATCCTTGTCCTCATAGGTAAGAACATATTCAGACCCTTGAAGGAGATCTATCACTCGACCCTCTGTTAGCATCTCTCTGTTTGTCATTTCCTGTGATCCACACTGACCTAAAACGCAAAATTCAGAATTAGAGAAACAAATAACAATCTCCTTCAGGTCCTTTTCCAAAATTTGTTATATCAAAATAAAATTTGAAAAGGAGTATATCTTTTACAAATGTATAATAAAATTAGTCTACAGTCACAGATGCTTTTCAAAAAATTGGAAAATCAAATAAAAACGTGATCAGTGCAGTCAAAAACCGCTCTATTAATTGAAAGAAAGAACACTATAGAAGGCATACACAATAACAGTGGGAGATTCCTTGCTCCAACACTGAAACATTATGAACTTTAATCATTTTACAATTAGAACAACATATGTTATATATATTCCTATAAATTGATATTAAATGCCTTTCACTGTACATTGGGCATCTTACTTCTACGAAAGAATAACAATATTAATAATGACTTATTTAACAAACTCACATTGATCTCCTAGACTTTCAAAATTCCTATAGCAATATCATACACAATAACACTTTTACATAACTTCATTTTCTTTAAAGCATTTTTTAACCTCGCCTGGTCTAATAATGTAAACAAAACTATGATTTCTAAATTTACCATAACTTTCCTTCCTCCAAAACTAAATTCTCTACAGAATGCTCATTGAATAACATAGTCTTGAATAGACTTTAATGGAAAGATTAGATATATGCAGTCAGTCCCAAATAGTTAAGACTAACATGATTTATTATTGTTGTGGGTTTATGAAGCAGTTTGTAAAAATGAACTTTTCATTTTTCTTGATTACTTTATCATCAACAACCTTTTAATCTTTATCTTTTGTGCATCTTATATTATCTATTCCTTCACACTTTCCCTACCTAGAAATTAGAAGATAATATCCTTTTCCCTAGTTTTAGTTTCAAGATTGCGAAAAAAAATCAAACAATTTAAACTTTTTCATATTTTTGACATTACTAACCTTAATTAAAGCTACAATTTGACAATTTTTTAGAATATATCTTTCACATACAACCTCCAACTTTCTCTATATGTTACACTTATACTTGGACCTCACACTATTTGATTTATGGTTCAAGTAGAAGATATAGCATGCCAGCTCACAACACAACTGAAATTTGAAACTCAAAGTTTTGGTGTGAGGATAAGAAACCAAAACATCATGCTCACAACATTCAATCTTTCCCCAATAATCACAAAGATATAGCATGTATATTAACCATAGATCAAGATAGCTTACCAATAGTAAAGCAAGTAAACATCTTCTCAAGAGCCAATGAGAGTTCCTTATAGTCGGAATACGTTTTGAGGTCAACTTTTCTGAGATATGGAGCTCCATCCATGCTGACCTTGATATAGAGGCATTCCACCCCTTGTTTCACTTCAGCATCCTCCTTTTTCTTGGTTGGGTTTGCGACCATTGTGTTCTTTCTATAACTTCGGATCGGTGGCCATCCAATCACTTGTGCCCTGCTACAAATAACAAGTTCAGTAATCCCTGATGAAAGTAGTAGCTTCTTGTTCATAACCATTCAGAGATGTGCCATCATGAATGATCTGATAGTTCACAAGGCAAATGATAAACCAAAAACACAAAAGTTTTCCAAATCTAGCAACCAAATTTTAGAAACAGATGCACCAAATTTAAACCACGAAACGTAAAGTGTAAGAAGTTTTCTACATCTTGAGAATGTGAACTAGGCAATTACAATAAAGAATTACCCATTCTAACCAAATAGAGGGTTGGGGAATGTGAGAGTTTAACAAGTTAAACAAAAGTCATTGTACAAGGAGCCTTGCAGATTAAGGATTATGAGAGTCACAGAAAATTATTTTACACCAAATGTTCGTCATGATTCAATCCCTAAACAAACTACTAAACCCAGCAATGGAAGATTCATTGGACTAAATGATAGCAAAAACAAAGAATACTGTCAAAGGAACTGCAAAACACATCCTCTTTGACCAAATGGAAGAAAATTCTTACTTTGGCGAAGGCGCTGTCTTTTCGGCACCACCGGCATCCTTCCCCGCGTTGGCCGGCCCTGAATGCTTTCCACCGGCATTCTCCGCCTTGGCGGAGAAGGAAGCCCCACCCTTGCCAGGCTCCAGTTCAGATCCATTCACTCCAGGAAGCCCCCACTTTCCGGCCTCTTCGATAGTGTCCGAAAACCCCCTCTTGGCCCCGGAGACGAAGCTCTTGGGCGGTCCCAGCGACAGCCCGACCCCTGCTCCATCCGCCCTCTCCGGCGACTCCGAACCCGGGAGTCCAAGCCGGAGCTCAGTGTCCTTGAGATTGAGCGCGCCGGCCGCCGAGAACTTCTCAGGGCTCTCCGAGAGGCCTATGTAGTCGTGCTCCAGCGGCGGCGTCATCAAAGTTCCCTCCTTTGCTCCCCCACCGTGATTCTGCGAGCACAGCTAGCGAGACTCAATTAGACAAAGGAGGAGGCATAACAGGAGCAGGAAGAGGAACTTCACCTGTTGCGATTTCAAGGCCAAAGCGGACGCAGATTCCTACGCGCACGTATAGCAGCTCTCAAGACTCAGAGCAAAGACGAAGCAAGAAAGTTCTTATTTTTTTGCTCGACCTGCTCTTTTACATCGCAATCATAAGCGAGCCAAGCACGGAGAGAGAGAAGAGAGACCAAGATAAAAACTTGTGCCATGGACATTGGAGATGAAATTTGCCGAGTTTTTAATGGCTGCGATGTTGGAAGACTTTGCTCATTGGGACCGTAAACAGCCGACAGCGGATTGAAAGTCCCCGACAGCATCGCAGATAACCCTCCCTATTAAAATCCTTCTTTTCTACGCCCCCCAATCCTCCATGGCGACACTGCGCCTGTCTCCGCTCTCATCTTAATGCCCAACGAGAAAAACCTAGAGGATTAATTGACTCTCTCTCTCTCTCTCCCTCGTTCGACCGCATTAAAATGTGTGTGAGATAGCACCTGTGCCTGTAAAGTATCATTAGACTCGGAGAAACATCACATCAATCGTGGAAGACAACTTCTCTTCCAGGCCAAGACGGCATTAGTTGAGCTGCTCTCTGCGATCGACCATGTTTTGTTGGCAACAATGATGACAGGAACCCAACGACAAGGCCGAGGAAGGGCAAACGTAGCCATTATTATAGTTGAGAAATTCAACACAAGAACACTTTAGCCATCACCGGCGTTGTGTCGTAGACCTGCGGTCGACGGGTTGCGAAGGGAGAGAGAGAGAGAAACGAAGATGGCGACACGACCTGCGCCTAGTTCTGAGCCCCACGCCTGCACCGTCTGCCATTATTGTGTTTCGGAAGCATCGAACGGCTCGGCTCTCGCCGATGGGGCCCACGCAGGAGCTAGATCTCGCCGCGTGTCTGCCAGTCGGGGAGCGGGTCTGCTTGCGACAGTGGGAACAGAACACGGGAATTCTGGGTCAGTCGCTCGAGGACCGCCGCATGGCTTCGTTCGCTCGGTGTCGAACGGTGATACGGCGGCACTTGGCGTCGCGTGTTGGTGACGGGCGAGCGGATGAGTGGGCGGAGGGAGGGATGAGTGGACAGAGAGGAGACGGTGGTGGGGATCATGATTCGGAAGGTGTTGATCGTGAGAGCATCATGCTCTCGAAGATCGCCTGCGACCGCAGAGGAGAGAGTCGACCGATTACGTTGACTGGCATCCAAGAAGAAAATTTTTATTTATTTATTTTGTAATATTCAAGAAAAAAATATTTGGGCCCAAAGAAGATTTTATCATACTACGCGTATTCGATCATATTCAGTAAAATAAGTGTAGCCGTAGGATTATTGATAGAACATCTATATATTGTATTTGATGAAAAATTATATAAAACAATATGAAATACGGTTATCTAAGTGGATCGGACTACCACTTGACGGAGAGGTCGCGTTGTGATCTACAATTCTAATACTCGGATGGAGTATACCATCGCTATAGTGATGGGTCAATTGTGGAAGTCGACTGTTAATGATCTCAACATGAGCACTTCTCTGTTTTATCTTAGTGACCCGTGAAAAACTTCTATGAAACTAGAACGGTCACCTCTAAGATTAGTCGATCTCAACGTGACACTTCTATGATTTAGTTACTTTGATGGTCGGTGAAAAACTTCTGTGAAGTCGACTAATCATTTCCAAAATTAGTCTGTCTCAATGTGAATATTTCTCTAATTTAATTACTTTAATGGTTAATAAAAAATTTCTATGGGATCGAACCAGTCACCTCCAGATTAATCGGTCTCAACATGAACACTTCCTTGATTTACTTTGGTAGTCGGTGGGTGATGAAAAACTTCTGTGGAGCAGATCGATCACCTCCAAGCAATGACGTAATCAAAATCCTCAACTGCCCTCGGTTAATTAGTAGGACTGAACTAGATTATTTTTATTTTTAAATTTTAATTTAATATATTAAATTAAAAATTGTTAGGTTGCACTGGGTCCAGTGCAGCCCAGTACTAACTACGCTAGTGTTTCCAAGATTATAGTCGATCTCAATATAAACACTTTCTTGATTTACTTTGATGATCGATAAAAAAACTTTTATAACAACTAGATCGAGTCACTTCGGTTACTTTTCTAATTTACTATGTGAGAGTGGATTAATTCTCCATAAGATGAGAAACTTATGTGATAGTGGATTAATCGTCTGTAAGATGAGTAGGTCTGAAGAATTGAAAATCTCAAAAAAAAAAAAAACTTCGAAGTTTATAATCCACGAGTCACATTTGTGTGTCCTTTTGTGTCTCGGGCAAGTCATACTCAATAGATTCTCCTTCGCATCTATGATCAATACCTTAGCTTCTTCAACTTCCAACAATCTGTTTGCTTCAACTTCCAACAATCTATTTGTCATTTAACGCTGTCGTATTCAGATATCTTCTGTTGAGAATTTGTTACATTTTTATGATCTTCTCAACTTATCAATAGAAAACAAGGCCAGCTCTTGGCTTTAATTAATTGCAATATGGGCCAGTGATTTCAGAAACATACACAAATATCCCTAATTAAATTATCACTCTTTGTCTTGTGTGATTAATTTCTTGTGGTTGCGAATGAGTACAAAATCTTCTTGCTTGCCTGATTATTCTTGTTCTCTTTCAATCTTTTATTATTATTATTATTATTATTATTTTATTAAAAGAAAATTTTGATGAACATGCAAATTAAAATGTACAAATAATGATGACCATGATAAAAACAATTGATTAACCAACAAGTACATAATGATAAAAATGACGACATGATTAATCTACCTTGCCTATTTAGCTCTTAATTTGATTAGGCTAACTTAGCATATTTCATTATCTTCTTAATCTAATTGGCCTACTTAACTAGCCTCCTTAATCTAATTGGCCGACTTAACTAGCCTCCTTACAATTTTCAATCGAAATGAATGATATTATATAAATATTTTAATATATGCATTTGTTGAAAATGTAAAAGAGATTAAAAATTAAGAATTTCACAGATTATGCATTAATTATGAATTTGTTTATATAATATCGTACCGTATAAAACAAAGAAACATAAAACAAATTTAAAATTGGATAGATTTTATCGATATATAATCAAATTATAAATGTTATCTTCCACTCAAACATTATAAATTTTGTTCTGATCTCCCATACATTTCTCTAAAGCATCGCCCATACATTTCTAGATCTCACATGGAAGTTCGGGCGGCGGTACCTCAAGAGCTCGCCGGCCAGCGGCCGGAGTGGAAGAAGGGCGGCCTCAAGACAATCCCTTGCATAATCGGTATCTAACTGTAAATCGCTTTAGATGAATATAATTGTGAAATATAATCGATTAATGAATGATAAACAAAAAAAAAAGGATTTTGTAAAAATTAAATTTGATGGTTGGTGCAGCGAATGAAGTGTTGGAGAAGGTCGCCAGCTTCGGGTTGCATGCAAATATGATCGTCTACCTGACGGCGACGTACCACATGAACCCGGCGCCGGCGGCGTCGGTGCTGCTGTTGTGGAGCGCCATCTCCAACTTTTTGCCTATTTTTGGAGCGTTCCTTGCCGATTCATGGCTCGGCAAATTCCGAATCATCGCAATCGGCTCCTTCTTCAGTCTGATCGTGAGTAGATTTTAGCAATTGTGAATTCTATGCAAATTAGCTGTTCAAAACAATTAAACGAACACTAAATTTGCGTTTGTGTTCTTGATCAAGGGGATGGTGCTCCTTTGGCTGACCGCCATGATTCCCGGAGCTCAGCCTCCCGCCTGCGGAGCCGCCGGCCGCTGCATCGGCGCCACCCCACGGCAGCTCGTCCTCCTCCTCGGCGCGTTTGTGGTCATGGCCATTGGCACCGGCGGCGTCCGGCCCTGCTCCCTCGCCTTCGGCGCCGACCAGTTCGACCGGCCCCAATCCCGCCCGCACGCCGTCAACGTCCGCGTCCTGCAAACCTTCTTCAACTGGTACTACGTCTCTGTCGGCGTCTCCGTTGCCGTTTCCCTCACCGTCATCGTGTACATCCAGGACCACATGGGCTGGCGCATCGGTTTCGGCGTCCCCGTCGCTCTCATGGCGGCCTCCACCGTCCTGTTCCTCCTTGGCTCCATCATGTACGTCAAGGTGAAGCCCAACACGAGCGTCCTCGCCGACCTCGCACAGGTTGCGGTGGTGGCGCTCAAGAATCGCCACATCATCCTCCCCTCCGACTCCAGCGATGCATGGTACCTCAAGAAGAAAGGATCCAAGCTCACGGTGCCGTCCAAGAACTTGAGATTCCTGAACAAAGCTTGTGTCATCCGGAACCCCGAGAAGGACCTCAACCCCGACGGCACGACGGCGGACCCGTGGCGACTGTGCACGGTGGAGCAAGTGGAGATGCTCAAGGCGGTGGTCAGGGTGCTGCCCATCTGGTCCACTGGCATCATTCTGGCCATCATCATCAACCCGAGCTTCCCGGTGCTGCAGGCACGGACCATGGACCGCCACATGGGTCCGCACTTCCAGGTCCCCGCCGCCTCCTTGGTCGTCTTCTCCGTCGTCACCCTCACACTCTGGGTCGCCGTCTACGACCGTCTCCTCGTGGCGCCGATCGCGCGGCTCACCGGGAAGCCGCGCGGCCTGGGGCTGAAACAGAGGATGGGCATCGGGCTCGTGCTCTCGAGCATCGCCACCGCCGTGATGGCCATCACCGAGCACATCCGCCGGAGAACGGCCATAGAGCAGGGATTGCTCGACAGAGGAACGGTACACATGTCGGCCATGTGGCTGATACCGCAGTACAGCCTAACGGGCTTGGCGGAGGCGTTCAACTTCATCGGGCAAATCGAGTTCTACTACTCGGAGTTCCCTCGCAGCATGAGCAGCGTCGGCATATCGCTGCTGTCGCTAGGGTTTGGGACCGGGAGCCTGGTGGGCGCCGTGATCGTGACGGCGGTGGGCAGGCTGTCGGAGGCGAACGGTGGCGTGAGTTGGCTGGACAAGAACCTGAACAAGGGGCGATACGACTACTACTACTGGATGCTGACGGCGATGTCGGTGGCCAATGTGTTATACTTCGTGGTCTGTAGCCAGATCTATGGGGAGGAAGGCAAGAACAAGATTTGGGAGGAAGATGACGAGACGGAGACGAAGGAGATGGAAATTGACATGGAAGAACAGCAGCATCCGAGCAAGGAGTTGTCGGCGATCGCTCGATAAGACCATCGATAAATCATGATAATGTTGCAATTATTGATCAAGAACACTTGAATATTAATGCTGAAATCGATGGATGGTGCCTGGCATTCAGAGAACGCTCATTGATTGCAAATCTCATTCATTAAGTGGATGGTGACTAGCATTGATGATGTTCTTGCGGCAGTTATTATCGTTTAATTTCAATCCCATTTCAATCGATTTCACGTAATTAAAACAGAGAAGCGATTCTGAAATTATGATCTATCGTGTCAGTTGTTTACGTGCAACTAATAAAACAACAACGAGGTCAACTAATACGACAAAAATGATCTCGAATCTAGAGACTACCCTTCCCAAGTTAATGCTCCGAATCCAGCACCCGCCTTTCTTACAGTTAGCCATTGAGCTCTGTTTAGTGTTTACTTTAGAGGAGAGGAGGCGAGAGTGATAGGTGAAGAGGATCGGAGGGATGACAAGTGAAATCTCTAAATTATCCTCTTGATCTGTTCAAAATTACAGTTGTACCTCTCACTGCACTAGGGCATTATGGGAATTTCAGCTTCCAACGGCTCCCTTTGGGTTAGTTGGAGCGCCACCTAACCAACTTAATGCAAATTCCTCCAATAAATTCACTTAAATTTAAAAAAAAACTTTAATTTTCTCCTCACTTTCTCTCAGTCGTCTACCCGTCTCATCCTTGTCAGCGAAAAGAGACACGACAACGGTCGGCTCGAACCCAAATGGCCCGATCCGGTCCACTCTAATTCAAAATCAAATCCTATTCCCTCGTCGACAAACGATCTCCAGGCCAGCCGTCAGCCTCACCGGAATCGCGGGATCCACCCCCCTTCCGCTATCCGTAACTAATCGACCATCCGGTGAGCGAGTGGGTAGATTCAAGATCATACCTGTCCCTTTTTTAACCAAAGGATCATTCTTGCTTCACGTTGTTTACTTGTACTCGAGTAATACCACCCGGTCGATTGCTGGACCCACTCCGGTTCCCTGGTATCGTCTAATCGAAACACGGGTGGAAAGACGCGTCGGGATGGACAGTGTATTTGTAAAGATAAAAGAGCAGTAGTAGCTTGTTATATATAACAGCGATAACTACGTTTCGTCTGCTGCTCACGGTCGCCAACAAGAACTCCACTCTCCTTGTCCTCTTCCAAGTTTGGGATTTCCTTTTCTCTCTCTTTTGCGGTGCTTGCCTCGATTCTCCTCTCGTGGTTTTTTTGTTGGGTTGTTCTTCTTCCATCTGGCTTCCAAGGGAAGCAAGCGCTGCTTTATAGTGCCTTGCGCCTTCGCCCTTCCTCGCTCAAGGGTCAGCGGAAAGGGGATCTCGAGCAGAGGCAGGGATGAGCGCCACCAAGTTCATTAAATGTGTGACTGTTGGAGATGGGGCGGTGGGCAAGACCTGCATGCTTATCTGCTACACCAGCAATAAGTTCCCCACTGTAAGTAATGCGCGAATCAAGTAATGCTCCTAGCTGTTTTCGCTTCCCTCTTCAATTTCTGTCAATTGATTGCGTTGCCTGACTTTTTTTTGTTCTTTTTGGGTTATATCTTGTGGTAAAAATTGTGTTTTTCCCCGCATCTTCGTGATTCTTGTTTAAGGATGTGTGAAGCTTGTGCTGGAATCTTGTAGGTTTAGTCTACAGAATGACATCGGCTTAGTGTGATTTGTAGTAGAGTTATACGAAAAAAAACTCCAAATATTTTGTTTAACCTGTGATTGTTTTGGTCAGGACTACATTCCAACTGTGTTCGACAACTTCAGTGCCAATGTCTCTGTTGATGGTAGCATTGTCAATTTGGGATTGTGGGATACTGCAGGTTTAATTTGTAGCTTTGATCTCCACTCCATTTTCTAGATTTATCAAATAGATCTGAAAAATTAAATTGTTTAACTTCCTTTTACAGGGCAGGAAGACTATAGCAGATTGAGGCCATTAAGTTACAGAGGGGCAGATATCTTTGTTCTGGCCTTCTCTCTGATTAGCAGACCAAGCTATGAGAATGTTCTCAAGAAGGTCAGATTTAACTGCTAATTTTTGTGACTATTACATTTATGTTGACTTGCTTGTATTAACCATTTGGTCAACAATATCTGTTTGCAGGTTGTTTTTCTTCTTCTTGTATAGTTGTATATTTAACACCATTCCCATTTTGTTTCCTGTATATCTTTTTTTCTTTATGCTTTCCTCAGGTAGCGAATTGTCTAATTGATCTCCAGACTCAATAATCATGTTTTCATTTATCTTGCCATTATTTTCATTTGCTATTAGTACTGAATTTATGCTTCCTAATCAACAAGTCTATTAATGGAAGATGTTAACATTTTTGGTTTATGAACGCCAGTGGATGCCAGAACTTCGCCGGTTTGCGCCGAATGTTCCTATAGTTTTGGTTGGAACAAAATTAGGTCAGTAATCATTTTGAGAAGGAAAATATTAACTAGCACAATTTTTCATGTTATCATCATGCTAAACACTTTAGTTTATCTGAATTTATAGATCTCCGTGAAGACAAAGCTTATCTTGCTGATCATCCTGGTGCAACGACAATAACTCCAGCACAAGTAGCTTCTGTGCCATTTTTGGTTGCTTGTTTTTCTATTTGTAGAATGTTTTCAGGCTCAGATTACATTATATTTCTTTTTAGGGGGAAGAGCTGAGGAAACAAGCTGGTGCTGCAGCATATATTGAGTGTAGCTCCAAAACCCAACAGGTATAACATAGGAGGAAATTGTGGTGAACCAACAATGACCATTGGTGCATTTCAATATTGGTTGCATTGAAAACTATCACCACTTAAACCTTTTCTTCATTTTGGATTGATTAGAACGTCAAAGCTGTATTTGATACTGCAATCAAGGTGGTTCTTCAACCTCCACGAACGAAGGAGATAGCCAAGAAGAAAACCAAAAGAAGCTCTGGCTGTATAATGGCGTAAGTATCTGATTACACAACCTTAAATCATGCCGATCTTGATGTGCTATGTAAGCATGTGGAAAAAAAAAAAACTTTCTTGACTAAAACATGCCCTTCGATTGCTGGCTGTTTTGGCAGAAATCTCATGTGTGGAGGCGGCACATGCGTGAGCTAGAACAAGCTTCAAACTCCAACTTCATGCTGAAAACTGTGATGGCTGTCCAAGTTAGCAGGATCTGCCGGCGGAATCTAGTTGAAATTTCATTTTGCTCGATAGGGAGGGAACCTGTGGTTCTCCTGTTTTGTTGTAGGAATCAGTTCCTTTCTGGTTTCTGTAGGACGTAAACCTGCTCTATTCTAAACATATTCAATGTTTGACTCATATCATCTATATGGGGATGATGAATTAATGCATCTGTCACTGCCCACGTACGGCTGTTGATGTTTAATAGCAGAAGCACCTTTATCACCTCTCTGTCTTTTACTGAGTTAGATCATTGAATGAACTAATTCGTAGTACACTGAAAGTATCCACCACGTGTTGCTCTCTCCCTGGGGGAAAGAAATATCACTCACATGGAGGGCTTTTGCGTTGTCCTTGAAAACGTATCAATTTCTGCCAATAAACTCAGCTATTTACTATACGACAGCAAAACAATGCTGTAGATGATGCGAAAGCACAGTAGGTGAAAGTGAACTATGATTGTGATTCTTAATGGGATGGTGAGCAATGTATTCGAAAGTTAGAAGGTTGCTTTCTTCAGATAACTTGATAATCGAAAGGGATTTTATAGGATTTCGTCGAGTGTTGAAGAATTATGCTTTTGAAAATGTGGTAACATGATTTTGTACTGAACCACAAAAGACAATGTGAGAAACAGAAGCCCTACATATCCACGATCAAGGAGCACGTACATGTTTTAAATCTTTGCTTCTCATTACCGTCGCTTCGTGATAGGCACCTTTGCGACTGGTCTCTTCTTCCAACCGTGATGAGTTTGGTGCCACGAGTACTGTACTTCATTAGTATGCAAATCCATGGGCAATGTACTTCTTAAATGAAACCTACTTCTACCTTCTTTTTCTTAAATGAAACCTACTTCTACCTTCCATGAGATATGATCTGGCTATTTGAGTTCCATTTATTGTTTCTGGGACATAATTGAATTAGTTACAATGGAATAAAATTATTTAAGTAGATAAAAATTCGAATCTCGACGAAGCCGAGACAATGCCCTCCTCCATCATAATCAATTGCAACTTCTCAATTTATCTCCTCATAGATGGTCGTAAAACTGATCGTGTAGGACCGTTGAGATGGTAGATTCCATCTTTTTACTGAAAAGTTCTATTTATTGATTTCTCATATGTACCTTCGTCACATGCAAAACAGGAAGAGGTGATTAGGTTTCTTGTTTGAAGAAACTCAGTCTTCTTAATATACTTTCTGCCTTCTATCTACAACTAAATTGCAAGGAATCATTTTCCTATAATTGCAACTAGTAACTCCATATTTTTCACCCAACAATGGTAAAGACAGAAAATGATGGGTAGATCTGCTAGTACTTTGGGCAGAAAATCCCTGATACTTATCTAGTAGCTTCATTCCGTCCCAGGAAGAATTTTGATTAGAGTAGATTTTCACGGAATCAACAGGAAGATCACTTGTCCACTTGTCATTCTAATGGGGGCTTGTCAGAAACTCTGCAGCTTGCTCACGGAAAATGATTTGCTTCTGACACTCCACGGATTTGCTGGCTCCACAGTCAATATTTTGGTTATCACAGGAAGCAGTAGGAATATGGTATCCTGCATCATTAGGTACGCCATTGCTCTTATATTTTGCTTTAGAAACCTTCTCTCCATGATGGCCAGATGCATATGAATCATTTACATGCCTCATCTCACCTTGTGTCATTAATACTTCATGTTTGCTCTCATCAGTGAAATAAGTATCCATTAGATTTCTTTCCTGCTGATTTTTAGCTAAGAGTTCGACAATGTCCATTGGAATATCATCAAGAGTTTCCTTTCCAACTGTCTTTATAGTCCTTTGTTTCTTTCTGATTGCTTTCTGCAGGACAAACTAATAAAGTTGTGTTCAAGGGAAAATCATTTATCAACCAACTGAACATTTTGTGCCACTAAAATAAGAGAACAAAAACAAATATACAATTAAAGTGCATAAGAAACTCAAGAGTATTAGCATTTCCAGAGATAAATAGAAAGATCATTCGATGAATGACAAATTTGATTGGCCTCTGATTCTGTGTGAGAATTTTACTGTAGCTTGCCGGTAATAGACAATTTCACGAGAGTTAGCTAGGATATTAACTGACTTGCGCACTTCAGTAATTAACTTATCTTACTTTTGTCAAATTTCCATGTCAGACTCCTACTAAAAGTTACATATAAGTAAACAAGAAAGGATAATCATATCTCAATTAATAATGAACTGATAGATTTAATATTCTTTTACAACATGAATGGAGTGATGCAGAATGATTTATCTGATGCTAAACTATCAACTGAATCATTAGGATAATAATGAAAGCTATCAGACTCTAGATTCTTTTACAACATGAATGGAGTGATGCAGAATGATTTATCTGACACTAAACTATCAACTGAAACATAAGGATACTAATCACCGGGAGTCCAAGGTAAGTGGAGCTGAAGGTTATTTACATACCTCTGGGCAGTTTAGTTGGGAAAAATCTTTGTCCTCAATTCCATACAGCTTTTTCCTTCTAGCCTTTTCACCACTTGATTTTACTGAAGACACCTCATTTTCCTTTACAAGAGTATATTCTTTGTTACATTCATTTACTTTTGAACCGTGCTGAATAGAATCTACATCCTTATCACTAAGGATATTGTGGTGTATAGCAACTTTTTTATTCATGTCCTTGATTTCAACATATTCTTTGGCAGAAAGGGCTTTCTTTCTTCCAAAATCATCAGTGACTATTTTCTTTGAAGCCTTCTTTAGCCAATTCATTAGAGAAAGTCCCTCCTCTTTGTTCTGATTATATTCTAAACCATCACAATTATGATTATGATGAGTGCCATTATAACTATTCTGAGCATGTACCACTTTAGAATTCTGGCTAAGAGAATTACTACTGAAATCTCCAAGTTGAGCTTCATACTCTGATCCATCTGATGGTCGTTTCTTTTTAGATATGTGTACCTCTTCGATTTTCATAATGTCTTCAACAAAGCGTAGCTTTTGGGCCCTTTTATGGTTACACTTTTCCATGTGAAATGCCAATGAGATCGTTCTGGATTCGACAAGAGCTCACACTATTCAACAAATGCATATTACAGTATGATGCTTCATGGTTTCTCTGCTCTAAATCCACTGAATTACAATTGAAGATCTTAGCTGAACGGTAGTTAGAGTATTATCTTTTGCAGCACCAAGATCAATTCCAAGCATCTTTTTACTCTCTTTGATCTTGCCATCAGGTTTTACATCAGTTTTTCCTTTTGAAATGGTCCCTTGACTGCCTCTCTGTGCTGCCACATTGGTGCTGCTTAATTTCAGAAATCCTTTAGAACCTCCAGTGTTAGCACCTCCATTTGGTTTGTTACAAACAGTATGAGAATAATTATGACAAAGAGAAGCAATGGCAGAATTGTTTTTACAAACAGCCATTCTAGTTTTGTCTTTTCCTGCTTGAGATTCATCTACAGAAAAAGCAGAGGTAAGTTTGCATGACCTATCTTGATTCTCTTCAAATCTGATATCCCTACATATGCATATTTGACAATCTGCCAAGAGAAGGAAACAACTACAAAAATTCACGATAATAAATAAAATACTAATGTTGCATTAACTCCTACCCTTTCTTGCCATATTTTCTGTAAAGGATTGATTCTCTTTCTTTCCATGGCATGGATTTAGTTTGAACACGACATGGCTGATGTTAAGAGAAAAATCTGCAAATAGTCTCTCCCCAGTTATGATATTTTCAGAAAATTTCTTCACACTAGAAAATGATCTTTTTGCATTGGAATTTAAAAGGAATATGGAATGCTTTGTTTTTCTTTCTCTTTTGTCAAGTACCATCAAGTCTGGATTTCCAGTTACATCTTCGGAGGTGCTACTTGTATGAAGACATTTCAAACAACTCCATCGTTTGAACATACAAACATGTAATGGAGGTAGCTTGTTTGCGCGGGTATGGGTATTAGAACTTTCATTATCAAGCATAAACAATGGCCAACAGATCTTTGCATCTCGTTTCCAAACATCAGCAGCATAACCACTGTTAAATAAGAACAGCAATTTATTAAAATAAGAAAAATGTGCATTCATTGATTGACGTTGATTGTTGATTCCTTAAACACAGTTTTAGTGTATCACTTAGTAAAGGTTAATACTGTATCTTCACCAAAAAAAAAAAAAGTAAAAAAAAGTAATTAATTGGTACTATGTTTAGTAGAGGTTATAACTTAACACTGACTGTAAAGTTAGCTCTATAATATAGACAATAGTCTGGAAATACAGAATGGTAAAATGATTGCAGTTGTCTGAATGTTCCTTGCCATCAATCCCAGAAAGAGATTCTTTTCCTTTGGTGGGAAGCCCCTTCAATGCTACCTCCATAGCTTGAAACAATCACAATAATATGTCCAGAAGGTTTTAGGTGGTGGCATTAAGTAAATGTTTCTCGCTGAAAATCAAACATGAGTAAATTTTATAAAGAAATTGAGTTTAGCAAGATTTAGATGGTAAATTGAATCCAAATATGCTGAAATATGAATATTAATAGTTTGCTTCCATGTATGTATACACATTAAAGTGCATTGAATATAGCTAGTTGAAGCACACTGTTTCTTTTGTCAAGTTCTTGATTCTAACAATATTTATAAAATATGCTTACATTGGATAAAAGTATACAAGGTTACTGAAACATGGTGTATTTATGATGTCTAGTAAGATGTGTGTATCATAGTTATCATAAAGAAAAGAATCGAGAATTATAAAATGGATCTATAAAACTTATAACCTGCATGAGCATATGTATGGTACATCAAAGAGTGAAAAATACATAATAAAAATGCAAGTGGTTGAATATTGAACTAATAATTAATAAGTTCAGGCAAAATACAGAAATGAATACTTGTATGACTCACCATCATCGTATAAGTTCAGGCAAAATACTACATAAGGCACATGCACTAGGAAAAACAAAATGACGGTTGCTTTCGTGTTAGTTACCAGAAGCTCAAAGTATCAACTTACAGTATGCAATGAAAAGGAAACAATCTTTTGAACCACCATTTTCGATCAGGAAGTGGCCCATCATTCATCAGTTTCTACCTGCCGAAAACTGGCCATGAAATAATGTGTCAAAAACAGAAAAAAGCAGGTTACTTTATGTCTAGAGCAATGTATCATGTTTAATTCCCTCAAGAAAGTCGAAGCAAACAAAGAATTACCAACTTTTCACTGAATGCAACCTTAGTTATAACTACTAACGAAACCAAATAAAACAACAACCAAGAGAAGCTCCATACAAACCAAAGCATCATGCATGAAAAGATAAAAAAAGAAAATGGATGCAATTGTGCAGCGTGTAGGGCTGTAAACAAGCCGAGCCGAGCCGAGCCGAGTTTTATGGTGTTCAAGCTTGTTTGATAAGGTAACCAAACTAAGCCAAGCCTAAAATGAATCAAGCTTGGCTTGATTTCTTTTTTATGAGCTTGAACTTTGTTCAAGTTTGCTTGAGCTTGGTTCATTTAGATGTTAACTAGATCTCAATTTAAGCTTGTTTGATTGTTTGAAACTTTTACATTTTAAACTTGTTTGATTAATTATTGAGCTTGATAATATAAATTTATTTATTCATTTTAATTTTTTTTCTCTTTATTTAGTATGTTGATAAGAGTTTTATTGATAAACATGATTCACAAATATTATTCACGAACGTTGTCACAAATGTTATTCGGACGATGACAATGTTGTTCACGAATGTTATTTACAAACGCTATTTATGAAGGTTGTTCACAAACATTAACGAATTGAACATATATGTGTTCAAGCTTGTTTGTTTAATTTAATGAGTTGTTCAAGCTTATTTATTTAATTGATCTTGTGTGTATCGAACGAACATAAACAAGCACTTACCAAGTCGAACACCAAGCTTGTTCACGAACATTCAGTTCATTTACGGCCCTAGTAGTGTGTATTGTCAATTCCAAAGAAACAGATATAGAAAAACCCTAATTAATTGTACGACCCAAAACCAAACTGCAAATGCTAACCCTCCCTTTTTGCTAAAGAGCGGCTTCCCATCCTCACTTGCATACAGACCAACCCTAATTGTGCTACACACCGTCCAGAAAACAAATCAAAATTCAAAACCCATCGCGCATCAGATTCAAACCCAGTTCTTGCACAAAAGCAAGAAATAGGCGTGGAAAAAAAAATCAAAATTTTAACTTAACACCCTATCCAATTGACGAATAATTAAAAGCCCATTCTTACCCGAAGAGGAAATTAGCACTGTTCGCTCGCACAAATCGGCGGATCGAACGGCGAAAGCAAGAAGAAGCTAGGCATCAGTTACTAATCGATGGCGAATCGAACGCCCAATTGGCAAAACCTGATCTTTTCCCCCATCTCCAATAAGAGGAATAAATTAAGGCGCGTCCATGTGGACATGTCATCCTCCACCCAACTCCTGATTGGAAGCTAGCAAAAAACACCCTAACCCTAACCCTAACCCCATCTCGAGTACGTAGTTGGGCGATGAGAAAGCTAACCGTGGTTCGATGACCAGAGGAGAGAAGCGAAGACCTTGACCGTCCGATGCGGAGGGACCCGGCCGGGGATTCCTAGCTGAGGGGGTTGTAGGAAAAGGTGCCGGTGCAATATGGGCGCCGCCTTTTCTCCTCTTCTCTTCTCTTCACTTCTCTTGAAGACGAGCTTTATACTTCATAGCGAACTGTTCATGTTCTTAATTAGCTTTGCATGTAAGTATCCTCCGAGAAGTGCTCGAACACCGTTCTTGTCCGACGCCGATCGACGAGCGAGCTGCGTCTGGCGGTGGTTGTATCTGTGGTGGGTGGTGGTGGCCTGGTGGCCACATGGTCGACGGCGGCCGCGGTGGAACCGGAGGCCGCGACGATGCTTACGTATGCAGTAGTCTTCCAATTTATTTAATGTTTTTATTTTATAAAATATGCGTTGACTGATATTTATTGGTCACGTGGATTATTGTCATCTGGTGGGCCATGTGGTCCAGCTCGACAGTCGACCTGGCAAATTTAATGCCGCACCAAACCGCATACCCAATCGATCACAAATAAAGCGGCATGGGCATTTGATCTGCTACTTTACAATTAACAGTTATTAATTATCTCAAATAATTATGAGAGCATGCCTTGAATGGAATTTCTTTTCTTTTTTTTAATTGTTATAAATTCGACATTCAAAATTTACCGACGTGGTACTCCACCATTTGCCACCTCAGCGGGCCCCACTCGGTTCCAATTCCGGGCCCATGCCTTCTAATTTTCTATAGTGAAATGTTGACGGAATTTAACTTGGCAATAATCAATATCTTGTTCTATACCCCGAATCCGACGGTAGCGAGCCTAACACCTCGAACCCTATGAATTTGGACCGCTCGATCTCTCCGGCTATGTTCGCCCGTCCGATCTCTTCTCCAATCGCGATCGGACTGTTCAATTTTGGAATTTGATTTCAAAAGTAGAGAGGGAGAGAGAAAGAGAAAGCCATTTAGCTCCTTCATCTCTCTCTCTCTCGTTCTAAAGATTTCAGAATCCGAACAATAAAAATCCCAACTTTATCTCTCTGCGATTTAGCCTTCCCTGCCCGCCGCCGCGCCTCGCTCCGGATCTCGGCTTATCGATTTGCTCTCCGACGGTGGAGGACCCCGGCGCCCTCGTCACCCTCTTTGCCCCCTTTCCGGCGCTGGCGTCTGGGTCTAGCTAGATGTGTCCAGTCATCAGGACTTGGGGAGGGTTTTGAATTCTTCGATAAGGAGTACAATTGGGAGGGAAATATTCGGAGGGCTTGACGAATTGATCCTCGGATCGGCGTTACGAGCGCCGATGGAACAAATTGCTCAACCTACTCCGCCATCTTCGTCTGATGTCCCTCCTAGAAAACTCGTTCGCCAGCTGGATTTCACGGCCGGGTTCTATGGTGGAGGTCCGCCTTCGCCTATGGCACCCGTGGCCCTTGATCCGTCGCTGCAACAGCAGCTACCTCTCCTCGCGCCGGCTTCTTTGCCCACGTCGCCATCGTCAATTTCTTCGATTTCTGTACCCGCGTGAGTTTATTTTTTTTATTGTATTTAAATTTTGAATTATTTTCTGGATTTGACAGCTTGCTCAAATTTAGGTTTTTTTTTCTTCCAGTGCGTCAACTTTTCGAGCGTTTCGTAGTTTCTAGGTTTTTCCTAGCTTCATACTTCACAACAGCGAGACTTTTGCCTATAGCTTTGAATTTTCCTTCTAAATGGAAATACAATCCCACAGGTTCCTTTTGTTTATAAAAAAAATTTGAATTTGGAGAAAACAGTTTTTGTTAATAGATGTTTAAAATGAATAGTTGTTTTATTTTACTTGGAAGTAAAGGAATTCGTGAAATACCATCTCAAGAAGATGATTTTTTTACTCTGAGAATCTTTCATATAAAACTCTTCCTATAGTTATTGATTGAGTTACCTATAATGGACTATTTTTCTACAGGTGATCGTTTAATGGATGGAAGTCCTACTTTAGGACTTTATTTCTGAGTAATAGTTGAATAGGTTAATTTCTGTATGACAACCAAGTTGGTTAAATCCTTGGGCATACTCTTGCATTGACCTTTGAAAACTCAATACTAGGGTTCTAAACTCTAAAGTGCTTGATTAAAATAGATTTTATCTTTTTCTTTCAATCTTCTTATTCTTGCAAGATCTCTTCAGTCTTGACCTATTTCTTCCCAGTTCTGAAAATTCTGTGTCGAGTTACATGGATATTTGTTATACTGGGGTTTGGATGGATACCAAGATTGAGTCCTAGGTAAGCATATCTAATTTTAACAGTAACACAGTAACAATGAAAATAGCTCCTTTAGTAAGATTATATGAGCAAATGGCTGAACCAAAATATGTCAATTAAACATGCCAATGGTCTATTTTTTGCGGGATTTACATTTACATTAACTCTTGGTATTTACCTATCACAATTCTCATGAGGATTATGAGTGTTGAAGCTTTATTGTTATGTGATGTCTGCCTTTTTTATATTTTTAAATTTCTAAGGGCCTTCTTACCATCTTACCATGAATTTCTGCAGCAAGCCACAATCACCCAAACCACGGTCACGAGAATCACAACAACTCTACAATGCAAAGGATGGTACACCAACAAGAAAGAGGAATTGCAACTGCAAACACTCAAAATGCTTGAAGCTGTAAGTGGAATTTTTTTGATATGCAAGTGCCATCAACTAATTTCTTAACCATGTTTGGGGTCCAAACAACAAGAATTCATCACATCTATTTATGGTCAGTCAAATGGATCTTATCTGTCATTCATCTATATGGCGCCCTTCATCTATATGGAAGGCTACACCACTTGGTACTACCAAGGTTATATGTAAGACCTATGCTGTTAATATTACATTATTGCTTCTCATTGAAGATGCTGCTATTTGTCGGATGCTAATTCCCTGTTAGCATAACTGCATAATTATTTCTTTTTGGTAGTCCATAGTACTAAGCACATGTAGACTACAAATGTCAAATGCTGTAAGACTGTGTTTTTGAAGGATAACATAGGGCTTTGAATTTTTTGAATCGGTTATAAGCATTAACAGGAGCCAGGTTTTTCCCTCTTGCCACTGTCCTTGAGAGGACTAGCTATAGTAGTTAAAGCATCATCTTAACTGGAGCTACATAATACACCAGTTATCATTGCTAACAGAAAGATACAGACTTGCAGCTGACTCCTTCACAACATGCAATTTTATGTCAGCTTTAATTTTACTAGTCACATGAGTGTGAAGATATTACCGATTGCTGGAATATGAAATATAAGTAATTAGTTAGAAGGATCCAGATTGTCTATTTAATAACTTAATTTTGCAATTAATTGCTTGATCATATAATTATATTTCTCTTTTCCAGATTTGCCATTGTTTATATTGTTAACTATTTCATATAGGTACTGTGAGTGTTTTGCATCTGGGGTTTATTGTGATGGCTGCAACTGTACAAACTGTTGTAACAATGTTGAGAATGAAACTGTTAGGCATGAGGCTGTTGAAGCTATTCTAGAGCGCAATCCTAATGCCTTTAGGCCTAAGATTGGTAGTAGCCCATATGCACTTCGAGAAAATAGGGTAAGTACTTCATTTGTCAATTATTTCAATTTTGCTACTTCATCTATGATGACCCTTCTAGAGCTTTAGTTAGTACAATTATAAATTATGTAACACTAAAGGCTAGCATGTAAAACAATCATAGTTACCCAGTGTTAGCTGTTGCTTTGTCATCCAATTTTCAAATGCTTTGTTCAATTTCTGTTTCTTTCCTCAACATGATGAAATGGTAAGTCAGAGACCCAACGATGAACTTCTTTGCAATTCTAAATTAATCACAGGATCTGATGGAAATTAAAATCAAGAAGAGAGGTTAACGAAGTTAGAATAAAATGCAAACAAAGAAAAAAGAGAAAAACAAAGTGACAAAAGGCAGGTTGGTATATGGACTGCCTTCACTTTGTTGGCCCCAGCTTGGACTCTCATGCTTTGCTTCATTAGAGTAGTGAAGGATATAATGGTCTATGTTTGTGTTGGATACTAAACTTCAATCAGGCTACACCAACATTTCTTATAGCCATCTCTTCCAATTGTTTGTTAAGTAAGGGCTCCCTACATAGCGGAGTAGAAATATGTACCATTTTGTTGATGCACAGCTGTACTGGTGAAAGTTAAATCCATTCAATACTGAGCCTAATTGAGAGGGAGAATTGGAAGTAATGTTTACCCAATCATCATTCGGTTTTAGAATACAGCTTCTATGATCTCATCGCCATGGTTACTTCGCATACTTCATTGGACAAATAAATGAGTTCTCTCATTTATGTCTTCCACTGAGATTTGTTATAGTTTGTGCATTTTTCCTATTCATGAGAGAGCTTCTTCCCAAATTCAATGGCAAAAGGAGACCATTTTTGTACTATTGTTCCTCTGCTTTTGAAGCTAATAAATTAGAGTTGATGGTGTAAGGGATTAGAATGACTAAAGACAATTCTAGTTAATATAGTAAAAAGCAATTTAATGGATCTAAATACTGCTAGTGATGTAGCCATAAAGTTCAATGGAGGGATAAGATCCATGTAATCAGCCCTAAATAGCTGGGACTAACATGCTTGATAATGGTAGCATGCACATAATCATTATGTTTTGGACTTTTACATGGTCAACGATTGATGCAAATTAGAGGAATCCAATACTTGACATGCTTTTTTTTTTCAAGAGCAAGAGATTTGAGCAATTGAATAAAGTCATTAGTGTTTGGTTATTCTGTGTAAAGATCATATTATATTATAAGGTCCATATTAACTACACTTGGAATGCAAAACTAAAATTGCCATTCTGAGTAGAGTTTCTTTATCACTTGTTTGCCAAATGCTAACATCAATATTCTTATATATGATAGGATGAAACACTAGAACCTCCTTTGGTAGGACGGCACAATAAAGGATGCCATTGTAAGAAGTCTGGGTGCCTCAAGAGGTATTGTGAGTGTTTTCAAGCAAATATTCTCTGCTCTGAGAATTGCAAATGCATGGACTGTAAGAACTTTGAGGGAAGTGGAGAGAGGAATGCTCTATTTCGTGGTGATCATGGAAGTACTCTTTGCATGCAACAGACAACCAATGATAGTTCAAATGGGGCTATTGGTGCTCCCGTACTCCTGTCTTCTTCAGCATCTAAGAAAAGGAAACACCAGGATACATTCTTTTGTACATCATCAAAGGATCAACCTACTAAAAATCTTGCACCCATTCTGCAGGTAATTTTCTTCCTTTGTAGATAAACCATTTTGTTCTTTTGTTTGGGTTAAAATGAAATCTGGATTAATTAGTTGGACTCATTTTTAATATTTTCATTTTGCATGTGTCCAGATATGGTTGCTTGTGCAAGGGCTAATTTCATTTTCTTTATTGCAAGGGATTTGTGAACTTTGCATTGTTTTGTGACGAAACAGAAACAAGATCATTATGATCACACCTATATTTGCCTATAGCACACTTGATAAATGAATGCCGGAGAAGAGAATTTGTATGATTGATGTTAATGTTACTGTGTCTATCCTCCATTTATCAGGTTAAGAATTCTGTACAAGTGTGTTCTACTTCCATTCCTGTAGCTAGTTATACTACTGCTGCTCCAGTGGCATCTAATAAGGTCACTTATAGGTATAGAGCTTTTTCTTCAAATATTATAAAAATCTTTTTTTCATGTTGTTAATATGAATATTTAATTGTCGTTTCATAACTTTTATCTTTTAAAATCTACTCATTTCCCATGTGTAGGTCTCTTCTAGCTGATGCAGTCCAAACAGAGCATGTTAGGGACCTGTGTAAGGTTTTGGTGGTGGTGTCTGGAGAGGTTGCCAAAAATATTGCTGGTATGACTGATGCTATACAGATAGAATCAGAAATAAGTAATGTTGTAATATTTCCTGATAATTTTAGGAATTGCATAGGATGTAACAACAGACCTATTAAAAATCACGTTAACAATCAACATAAGAATGTACTATTTTTTGTTCTTCATCCTAACTCCTAAATGATCTGGTCATCCATATTTTCGTAATGCTTCTATATACAAGGGCATAGATCAGCATAGTTTCTCATTACATCTCAACTTGTAACTTGCTTTTTTGTAATGCTTCTATATACAGGGGCATAACATCAGCATTGTTTCTCTTTTAATCTCAACTTGTAACTTGTTTTTGTTTCTTTTATAGATTTATGATGAGCAAAGTCATTATGTTTCATTCCATGTGTTTTCTAAATGTTTCTCTTCTATCATACATTGGGCTATGAAAGTCATAACATAATGCAAAGAAAAACAGATCAGTTAGAAATAAACTGGTGGAAAAAAATAATCCAGTTTAAATCTAAATTACAATTGTATTTTGTTTCTACTCGATCTAGATTACAATCTTATTTGTTCTTATTTTTACCATGTTCAATGCACCTTGTTTACTTTTCTTGAGTTATGAGGCAACGTCGTTGTAAACTGAAGCCAATAAAAAAGGCCCCTGTCCTGTGGTTCTATTCATTAAATCCTATGACTGAAGCTCACCACTTGATTAGGTTGCAATTGAGACACATGAATCTATTCTGTGCCATGTAAAATGGTACTAGAGCCCACCCTCAATCTTGATATCAGATCTGCCTTGCATTTGTTGTCTTCCTACATCTCTTCGTAGATAACCACTCTCTAGTAGGCCATTCCTCTCCCCTGTCATCCTCTTCCCACCCCACATCAACCTCTTCAACTAGTCTCACTCTTCATTATTCCCTCCCCATTACAATTCAAGAGAAAACCTGTGTGAAATCCACTGCCACAGAAAATCTAAATGGCATATTTTTTGTCATCTTCCTCTCACCTTCATGTTGCAGTAGATCAACTACTGCACAACAAAAATTCCCCTAATCCCTGTAACAAATATTGTAAGAGAGAATGCATGTGATTAAATTGTGGCCTAGATTGGGAAACAGAAAAATTGTTTAAAAGGATATGTTGATGACCTATTTGGTGAATTGAATGAAGGAAAGAGTTCTCTGCAAATAAATCACTCAATTAATATCAACCCATCTAGAACATTATCAAACCCTAACTTGTTCTAATCATAATTACACCAATTCATAAAAAAAAATTTCCATTTCCTGTATAGTATAAATACATGGGAGCATATACCCATCTAGAACATCATTGAACCCTAATTTGTTATAATCATAATTACAACAATTCATAAAAAAATTTCCATTTCCTGTATAGTATAAATACATGGGAGCATATAACTAGTTTTGACTTTGGTATCATCCCATAGCATGTTATAAAGCATTTCTTAATTTATTAGCTGATATGGAAGATTATTTTGACAGGACAATAGGTTAAATGCCACCATTATTAAGCATGATTTTGCCAAACTGAAACTTGTTGGAAATGCTAATAGATTGTTCTATCTAATATTGTCAGTAGGTTAAATGTGACCTACTGTTTGGGTTGAAGGAAAGAAGTAACAATGGCAAAAAAAAGAACTTGTCCTTCTGTTTGTAAGAAGTACCTTACCTGAGAAAGCCACATTGAGATAAAGGATGCTGTCTTTCACCATAGAAAATAGTTCTATGATACTTTAGGCAATTTTAGTGAAGAATTAGCCAGATCAGGTATCACTGAAAGTGAATAAAGGGGTGGGAAGAGTAGAGAGAAGAAAACTAATATTGATAGTAACAGGGTGAAGAGGTTATCAGTAATTACGGAAATAGAACAATTTAGTGCAAGGGATTGGGGGGGGGGGGGGGGGGGGGGGGGGGGGGGGGGGGGGGGCTAGTTGGGGGGAGTGTTGCACCTAAGGTTTGTGTTGTTTAAAATCTTAGGGGCTGTATAGGTGCTTTGTAGAAATTTGAAATAAATAGTTACGTGTTGGGCCTATAAAGTGTCAATAAAGGAAGACATCTAATCTACCGGTTACATGTCTCAATTTATGTTTGCCTCTCTGTATCACATTTATATAGATGGTTTTCCAGGTTAGCGATGGCATGAATAAATCTTACGCTTACAGCATTTAGTTTTGGAGTTTGTTTGAGTATTTGCTTTGAAGGGTTATAAATTGGAGGTCGAGAGGTCACTTTGGTATGAATTCAATCTTGTACATCCATTTATGTGCTGATGATTTCTCTTGCTAGTTGCAAAAGGCATAACATATAAATTTAAATTATATTGTAAAAAACATTGAACTCTATCATTAATTAGAATTTTCATTACCTTGAAGTTATTTATTGGTTAACTATTTGGAATGCCATGAATATCAGCATTGACTATTTTGGTACCTGACTAAGTTCCTGGTGAGAAATTTCTTTTGATGACTATTGATGATGACTCTGTTCTGTGAATACTTGCATTTCATGTGATGAGGTCTGTGTAAATCAGTAGCCGCTGGGTTGATTTATGTATCCACTCTTCAATAACCTTTTCAGATAGACAAGTTCAAGAGTTGGCAGAGCAAGAAGGTCATGCTGAAAGTTCCCAACCCTCAGATCATGACAGAGATTCAAGACAGAAAGATTCAGCTATGCAGAGCACTTCAGCAGACGACTGTTCAAATGAGATTCCTATTAACAAACCTATCACAGAAGAAACTGTGTCTGAATGTGGGGAAGGGGAAAAGAGAGGAAGGGCTATGTCTCCTGGAACACTAGCACTGATGTGTGATGAACAAGACATGATTTTTGTGTCATCTCAAACTACTGCTATGGATCCAAGACTTTCCAGCAACCAGAGTACATCAGAGGCCTATGCCGAGCAAGAGAGGGTTATACTGATTGAGTTCAGAGAATATCTCCGTAAGCTAGTCAACTATGGACGAAGGAAAGGTAAACTGTAAACATTTAGAAAAAAAAATGATCTATTATCATCAGCAAAATGTGAACTGATAAGTACTTCCAATTGGCCAATCGGATTGTTTACTAATTCTGATTTGGAAGGTTTTAATGTCTAATGAATGTTAAGCATATTTTCTCTTTGCAATACCAACTTTTTAACTAATACTTCCATCTGACTATTTGCAGAAGAGAAATACACATCCATGTCCTCTCAGTATCAAAAGCTTTGCCATATGGAATTGGCTTGCAATGGCGTAGCTACAGCTTCAGTTCCAGTTAATGTGGAGATAGCTCAGACAAGAAAAGTAGGTCTTCCTTATTCTAATAAACATTCACCAGTTGGATTGCAAACCATAGGAAATGGAGACATAAAAGCCGAGATGTAAACAACCAAGCGGAATGAAACAATGCAGTTCTCAGAGGTCATAGCTGAATCCTGTAATTTTGTTGTAGCATATATGAGCGAAAATTCGGTTCATTAGTTGATTATGTAGATTTTAATTTACATTCTAAATAGCATATTTATCCTTTTATTGAGCATCGATGTGACATACCCGCTGTATTGTTTGTATTTTAGCGATCATTGGCTTTTTCTTAATCGCAACAGATTACTGAGTTGCTCTTATTTGTTCATCTTGCCATTTCTTATCTATCAGTGTTTCTCAAATAGGTGATTGAACCATGAAAAGGCATAGTTTGATTGTGCTAATGCAACAAACACATTATTTTGATCGATATAAAATTTTAGGAAGAGATATTTTATTATTAGTATATATTAATATGTGATTAATCAAATGACAGACAAGGAGTGTCTCATAAGAACAAAACTTAGGTGCAAAGCTTCTCCAAGGAGCTCTCTATGTTGGAGTAGTGCACTTAATATAGAAGAATTAAAATGGATAAAAGTCAAAAAAAAAACTATTTTAAAAAGATTTTTTTATTTATTATCCAAATAACACTCAATCCATATCTCAATTTATTTTTTATTTTTGAAAATATTGTAATTAGTACATAGTTATAGTATCTACAATCCTATAATTACTACATCTTGTAGAACAATAGTATGAGTTCTTCACTTCCTACTTTATTTAATTCACTACAAATTGCTTCGATCTAATGGCATGAACAGATTGCAACTGGGTTCATTTCTGAACAAATTTTCAGTTCCTAGTTTCTGAAACAAACCTTTGTGTCTACTCTCTTCCTCATCATTCCTCAGCAAGATCAGATTTTGCCAAGGTGACACCAGTTCTTGAAGGTCCATCCCTTCTCTCAAAACCTTCTGAAATAATTCCATTGACTTTTGACTTTTAATTATACTCAACTACCAAAATCCAAAACCTTATCCAAAAAATGAAGTCTAGTCAGCGCCAAGTGTCAAGAAAACCATTCACAAAAATAAATATTTCTGTGTCTTATATATATATATATATATATATATATATATATATATATATATATGTATAAATATTTGTTTGTACAAATGTATTGGCATTTGCACGTCTGAACTAGCTTGCAAAAGACACTGCCTCAAACTATTAAAACTATTAATTAAGGGACATTTATTTTGCGTCTGAGAAATTAAAAATGTTTGTGTATCGAATATGAATTAAGGTCAGCTAGAATAAAAGAAAGAAAAAAGAAGAGAAAAAAATAATAAATCCACCTTGGATTGCCGTCACACACACAAGTCCCTGATTTTTTTTTAATAAATCAAGTTGACTAATTGAAAATTATTTTTTAAAAAGATAAATAAATATACATTTAATGTTGGATAATGTAATTTTAATTTTATAATAGACCATTGATTAATTTTAGTTAATTAACTTGTTTAACTAAACAACGTTATTAACTGAATTAATTAAATTAAAATGGAATGAATGTTCATTTATTTTTTCCCTTTTTTAATTAAGTAGGATTAATTAATTGCTCTAAAGACTTTTTATGGATATCACGCGGCTCCATTAAAAAATACTTTTTTTAATTTAGTTTAAAAAATTCTTAACATATATTTTTAAAAAAAAATAGATTATAGATTATCTCACCAACTTTGCACAAAGAAAATTTAATATAATAAATTATTTTTAAAAAAGTAGTTTAAATGTTAGTTGTCAGCGAATGCTTATAATATCGCACCAATAATCCACAACGGCGACTTTTCATTTAAAAAATAAGTAAATAGGAAAAAAAATGCTGAATGCGTTTTAAATATAATAAAATATATTTAAATCCGATTTTGAACCGAATGATTGCGGAACGGTCCACTTGCTGTCGTGGCGTCCACTCGCTCGTCGAGCTCCGCGCTAAGCCTTCACTTCAGCTGTTTGAGACGCGACCTCAGTCACGACTAAAAAGTTCGTGACCACTTTTGAAGTTGGTAGGAGGTTTCGTGACTTGAATCGCGTCGCAAGACGGGTTCTTTTCCGCCCCTTCCAATTCGAATCGGGCGTCGTCTTCGTTTCATCTTTGTCAGCTTCTCCAAGGCACGGCCATGGCGCGCTTATAAATACGAGGGCGTCCCCTCGCCATTTCCATTCCATTATTTCACTTCCACTTTCTGTGGCCGAGACTTCCAGAGGAGGAAGAAGATCGACGAGAAGGGGTTTGCTCTTTGATCGCTTTGAGGCGCCATTTTAGGGTTATCTTAACTCTTCCATCTCCCATGGCAGCGTCGACGCCGGCGAAGTCAGGGAGCCAGTCGGAGAGGCGAACGAAGAAGGAGCCAAAGTTACTTCTTGGCCGCTTCGAGGTGGGGAAGCTGCTCGGCGCTGGGACCTTCGCCAAGGTCTATGTCGCCCGCAACGTGCGCACGGACGAGCTCGTGGCGATCAAGTCACTCAGCAAGGAGAAGATCGTCAAGTGGGGGCTCGTCGCCCACATCAAGCGCGAGATCGCCATCCTTCGGCGCGTCCGCCATCCCTACATCGTCCAGCTTTTCGAGGTCATGGCCACCAAGACCAAGATCTACTTCGTCATGGAGTACGTCCGTGGAGGGGAGCTGTTCTCGCGCGTCTCGAAGGGCCGGCTCCGGGAGGATACCGCGCGCCGCTACTTCCAGCAGCTCGTCTCAGCGGTCGCCTTTTGCCACTCCCGCGGCGTCTTCCACCGCGATCTGAAGCCCGAGAACCTGCTCGTCGACGAGAACGGCGACCTCAAGGTCTCTGACTTCGGGCTCTCGGCGGTCGCGGAGCAGAGCCGCGGCGGAGATGGCCTGCTCCACACCTTCTGCGGCACGCCGGCGTACGTGGCACCTGAGGTCCTCTCGAGAAGGGGCTACGACGGCGCCAAGGTCGACGTTTGGTCGTGCGGCGTCATCCTTTTCGTCTTGATGGCCGGCAGCCTCCCATTCCACGATCGCAACATAGTGTCCATGTACCGAAAGATCTACAAAGGGGAATTCCGGTGCCCGCGGTGGTTCTCGCCGGATCTCAACCGGCTTCTCCACCGCCTCCTGGACACCAATCCCCGCACCCGGATCACCATTCCCGAGATCATGGAAGACAATTGGTTCAAGAAGGGATTCCGCCATGTCCAATTCTACACGGAGGACGATCCCCAAATGGGCGCCGACGAAGGCCAAGGCGATGCGGGATCCCTCTGGGAAACTGAATCCGATTGCTCTGTCATCTCCTGTGCTAGCTCGTCAGTGTCGGAGGACAAGAGGGCGAGGCCCGGAATGTCGAGGCCGCCGAGTCTCAATGCCTTCGATATAATTTCCTTCTCTCGGGGCTTCGACCTCTCGGGGCTGTTCGAGGAGACGGGAGACGAGACCAGGTTCCTCTCCAAGGAGCCAGTTTCGACCATCATAACCAAGTTAGAGGAGATCGCCAAGGTGGTAAGCTTCACGGTGAGGCGAAAGGATTGCCGAGTGAGCTTAGAGGGCACGAGAGAAGGAGAAAACGGGCCATTGACGATCGCCGCCGAGATATTTGAGCTCACGCCGTCGATCGTAGTGGTGGAAGTGAAGAAGAAATCAGGGGACAAAGAAACATACGAGGAATTCTGCAACAAAGAGCTCAAACCCGGCTTGCAACACCTCGTTCTGCCGCCAGATTACAATGCCAAATCTGCTGCTTAGTGGAGTCTGTTCCACAATTTCTTGTCGATCGAGATCACACAACAAAAACCAGGAAGATTGATCGAGCTTCGACGATCCCAGTGCATTTCTGGAGCTTGGCCTTGAATTGTTTGCTATGTTACTGATGAGTCTTGGAATAACTTATTCATGTATTTATCAAAACAAAAACAAAAAAAATGATTAATATGCAAATTATATTGTAGCGATCGATATATCTCAATCTCATTGTAATTTTTTTGAATTATGAGAAGTTCAACTATGATATGTTTCTTCAAATAAAAAACCAAACGACCACTAAGTATCTGCAGTTGTTGGTATAGCTCCTTGAATCCTCTATCTTTCTTATCTTGCTAGATTCGTGAAAATGATCTCCCAGGATTTTTTTTAATCAGAAAATTTTATAGTTTTTTAATATTAAATATACGATCTTCTTCAATCGGATATAGAACAATTATTCACTAAAACTTCGATTCTTGACATTTTCATATTTGTCATTATTTTTTGTTTCTAACTTATTTTCTTCTCTAATTTGATTTAAAAAACAATTTGCAAAGCAAGAAAAATTTAGAAAGCAATGAAAATCGAAGTAATTAAACCCCCTTTTTAAATAAATAAATTATTAGACCATTTGATTTTTAAAAATTTTTAGTATTTAAAAAAATCTCGTGGTAAATTTTTCTTTATAAAACAAGAAATGAGTCAAGTGCCAGAACATCCTGGGCCATGATTAAGTTAGTTACTACGGGACATACTTACTAAAGTGTGTAATAGTCGAATCTCGACGAAGCTAAGACAATATCCTTTCTGTAGTAGTTAATTGTAACTTTTCAATTTACTTCATCATAGATGATCGTAAGACCGATCATATAGAATCATTGGGGTCACAGATTTCATCTTGTTAAAAAATAAATTATTTTTTTTAAAAAATTAATACTATAGAAAGTCCAAGTTACATGAGAAAAAAATTAAAAGAGCTTATCATTACCATCGAAAGTACATCCCACTTTTTTTAAAGAAGTTAAAAGACATTCTATCAGATATTTAATATCTAAAATATCTTTTATTTCAATATTATTATAATAACTACTAAAAAATTAATTATTTCATTTTAATAAAAATTATTATACATAAAGTACTATTTAAAAGCATTTTAAATTAGTTAAAATTATTTAAATTTTATCAAAATTATTTTAAATTAGTTAAAATCATTTTAAAATAGCAACTAATTGTAACTAAATTCTAAATATTAAATCTTAAATATTATTATGTCAAAATATTTTTTTATTAATTTAGTCAAAATTATTTAAATTCTATTAAAATCATTTTAAATTGATTAAAATTACTTTAAAATTATTATAGTCGTTACACATTAATAATTATTATAATATTATAATAATATTGTATTAGTTATTACATATTGTAATAACTATAAAATAGTTGTTATATATAACAGTTAGTCGTAATTAGTATGATATCTTGAAAATAAAAAGGTAAAATTATAGAATCATGTTGAAAGTAAGAGTATTATCAGGATAAAAAATATACTAAGAGATATCTTTTGATTTTTTTTTAAAAAATATCATTTTAACAATTTGGATAATTTAAAATATTCTTTTTCATTTTTGCAATTTGACTCTTAAAAATTTATAATTCACATTTTTATTCAGTCTGTTGCTTTTAGGTATACCACGTGGAATATTATTCTACTATTTCTTCCTAGAAATTTGTTTTGATCTAGTAAGAATCAGCAATATTACAATTGATCATTATGAGTTTGTAATTCACATTTTGTCCAAATATGATGAACTAGAAATATTTCAATTTCACACTTAATTATAATAATAATAAATTTTACTTTGCCCTAAAAGTTTTACACTATTTAATCTATTTTTAACTCTCGGTTCAAATTATTCCAGTATACCATTATATTAAGAAGGAGAAAGTAAAAAAAAAAGAAAAGATATTCAATTAAAATTCAAATGATTTTTTTTTTGTTTGTAGAGTTTGAAAAAAAAATTGAAAATGTTTTCTAAAAAAAAGATATTTTCTATAAAAAAATACCAAAAAAAAAAGTAGTGAAACGTAGTGGGACTGAAGAGTAGATATTTTCTATAAATAGAATCCCTGAGGTGGCGCATCGTGTCTCTGATACTTTACTTTTCCACCCTTCTTCCTCTTCACGAGATTCTCCTCGCTCCCTCCCTCTCGGCCTGTGGAGAAGTACTCTCTAGAGCTTCTCCGGAGGCAGATTTCCCGTGTTCCTCGTCGGTCCCTTCTTCTTTCCCTGTGTATAAAATCTGACGAAGTTGCGGATAGATCGGCTGAAGAGATGACGAAGCTCGAGAAGATGTCATCCATCGATGCCCACATGAGGCTTCTGGCCCCCGCCAAGGTCTCCGAGGACGACAAATTGGTCGAGTACGACGCCCTCCTCTTGGATCGGTTCCTCGACATCCTTCAAGATCTCCACGGCGAGGAAATCAGAGAGACGGTAGGCTCACTCGGTCTATATTGTTCGGCCTTGTGGAATTTACATTGTTCTTGATGATTCTTATCCTAATAAATTCAGGATGCTTTTTTGGAGGAATCTAATGTTGTTGTTCGTTTCTTCTGGATGATTTTGGAGGAATCTAATGTTGTTGTTAATAAATTCAGGATTTGATTGTTAATTGTTATTATTATTATTATTGAGATCAGTAGAATACTCAGTACCTTCGTGTTATCGTCTGATTCTTGTAATGATAAAGACCACAAGTAACGCTTAGCGTTGACTGAATTACCTTCTAAAAAGTCTCATGTTGTTGTCCCTATTCTTTCAAGTTCACATTTTGGTTTATTGTTTGTTCTTATTTTTTATCAAACCTAAATGGAGCTAGTCGATTACTAGTGACAGAAAGTTGGAAACTTTGCTTAACCTGGGCTTGCGGTTTTGCGCATCAGGTTCAAGATTTGTACGAGTTGTCTGCTGAATATGAAGAGAAGCAAGAGTCTGAGAAGCTACTAGAGCTGGGAAAGGTTTTGACTAGTTTGGATGCAGGCGACACTATCGTGATCACGAAATCATTCTCCCACATGCTTAACTTGGCCAATTTAGCTGAGGAGGTGCAGATTGCCTATCGTAGAAGGACCAAGCTGAAAAAGGGAGATTTTGTGGATGAAAATTCTGCAATTACTGAGTCAGACATAGAGGAAACACTCAAGCGACTTGTGGTGCAGCTGAAGAAGTCAAAAGAAGAGGTATTTGATGCTCTTAAAAACCAGACAGTTGATCTGGTTTTGACTGCACATCCTACACAGTCAGTCAGAAGATCCTTGCTTCAGAAGCATGCAAGGTTTGCCAAAACCTTAAGTTATTGTCTGCTTGGCAGAATTCATTCTAAGCATACATGCCATGTTTTCCCTTTTTGTTTCCCAGTTTACACATTACTTAAGCTTACACATTTGTTTGAATTGAATATGAAATTATATTTGAACATTTCTGTTATTCTTTGATCATTCCTTTTCCTACTCAACTCAACATAAAAAAAAGACAGTCCAGTGCACGAAGCTCCCCCCAATGTGGAATCCCAGAGAAGGATCGGATCACATTGGTCAATTGTATGCAGCCTTACATTACATTTTGCAAGAGGTGGTTTTTGTGATTCGAACCCGTGACCTGAAAATCATATGGCGGCAACTTTATCGTTGCGCCAAGGCTCCCCTTCTTTCGTCATGGCATCTTACTTGAACTCTGGTCAAATGTGTTGTCGCAGTTAAAACCCAGAAAAACATCTATTATCACAAACATCTAAATTTAATGTGAAAGGGTTATATAGTGCTCACTATGGAAACACATCATATTGTTTACATCTAAACAAATATCATAATTCTTAGAAATTCTCATTTGTAATATTCTTGGTGTACTATGTTTGTTTAACAATGATAAGTTGGTTTCAATGAAAAATGGAGTCATCATCTATGTCTGAAAGACCAAAGAAGATATATTGGTTTCTTACATACGATTTATTGTTTGCTCAGGATAAGGAATTGTCTGACCCAGTTGAATGCTATAGACATTACCCCCGATGACAAGCAGGAGCTTGATGAGGCTCTTCAGAGAGAGGTAATTCTTTCTGTCGTGTTTACTTAATGCTCAACCTTTGATATCATTGTAACTTTTCATGGAGTATGAAGCTGCATGTCTATAGTGATATCATTTGTTTTTCAGTTTGAATTAGAGGAGGAAAAAAGGGAACATAGCTCGTTGATAGTCAATTTGTAATTTAAAGAAACTGTATTAAACTGGCTTAATATTTTTGGTCATTCATATTTTGAAGCATTTAGGAAGCAGAATCTTAAGTTCATGGAATAAAGTTGTTTTAAACATTTGTATTCTTTCTCTTTATTAAAGTTTTTTAAAATAATTTTAAGTGAATGACTGAAACATTTAATGATCACATGACAGGTTAGGCTTACCATATGGTTCTCCATATTCCTAATATGCTATGTCCAAATCCTTTGTGAACACATAATTTATCTTTCCCTTCACACATGTTTGTTGAATTTCCTTGTTTATTCAACTTTCTTTCAAATTCAAAGTCAAGAACTTGCTTGTCCCTGTTCATACTTCATCCTCCTTGCAAATATGGTAAATGAAAATTTCACCATCAGTAGATATTGCTTTCTGAAATACTTGGACCTACTTGTTTTGTTCTTTATCCAAATGCTTGTTCAGTATAATATATCAAATAAAATATCCTCCATATCCTAATCTTGGTTTCGAGTGTTCTGTCTCAATTGTGTGTTATGGTTTCTGCTTTGACTTCTTCATTTGCTTCTAATTTTTTCACCTATATCAGCTCACAAGTATGGCCTTTTCACTTCCAGAGAAACTAGTTTGACATGAACTATAGTATTATAGGACCTCATTGCATAGAAAGTCGATCAAACCTAGTCTAATTCTTGAACAGATTGTACAAAATGCATTCTGTAATAATCTTTAACTTAATAGTTGCTTTTCTTTTAATTGTCTCAACTTGTGTAGATTCAAGCTGCCTTCAGAACGGATGAAATCAGAAGAACACCTCCAACTCCTCAAGACGAAATGCGTGCTGGAATGAGCTATTTCCATGAAACCATATGGAAGGGTGTCCCTAAATTCTTGCGGCGTGTGGATACAGCACTAAAAAATATTGGGATAAATGAGCGTGTGCCCTATAATGCACCTCTTATTCAGTTCTCATCTTGGATGGGTGGCGATCGTGACGGTATATCATCTTCCTGATTTTGCATGAGTCTGACTTTCCTTTTCCTAATGTTCGACTATCAGTGTGGTTGATTATCGTAGCTACTGAGAATGAACAATGAAATATGTTATCTTGTTCTTACAGACTTCTTGTGCATTTAGGTAACCCAAGAGTTACTCCGGAAGTAACAAGAGATGTATGCTTGTTGGCCAGAATGATGGCTGCAAATTTGTATTATTCACAAATTGAGGATCTAATGTTTGAGGTATTAAATGATCTTTTACTGTAACTTGATATTTCTTTCCATTTGTTGTTACTGCACAAGTTGTTGGTGACTTGTTTTCTCATAGTTATCTATGTGGCGCTGCAATACTGAACTTCGGGTGCGAGCTGATGTATTACACCAGTCATCAAAAAAGGATGCAAAGCACTACATAGGTACTATAAATTATTGGAGCACATTAGACTTAGCAACTCAGTATAATATAAACTAAAAGTATTCAGATACAATCTGAACTCACCATTTGCTTCCCATTTATCATTTAATAGAGTTCTGGAAACAAGTTCCTCCAAACGAGCCTTATCGTGTCATACTTAGTGATGTGAGGGATAAATTGTACAACACACGTGAGCGCTCTCGCCATTTACTTTCAAATGGATTCTCCGACATTCCTGAGGAAGTAACTTACACTAATATTGAGCAGGTACCATGATGATCTCTATTGAACACTGTTATTTTAATCTCACTCTTTGTTGGATACAGTATCGATTAGATAGTGAATGATAGTGAATTTATGTTGCATTACACTAATTTAGAATCACTGTATTGCATGTTTCCTGTTTTACCTTTTTTGTGCTGCCTGCCTTGCAGTTTTTGGAACCTCTTGAACTCTGCTACCGTTCACTCTGTGACTGTGGCGATAGAGTAATTGCTGATGGGAGTCTTCTTGACTTTTTACGTCAAGTGTCAACCTTCGGTCTATCCCTCGTCAGACTTGATATTAGGCAAGAATCTGATAGGCACACTGATGTTGTTGATGCCATTACTAAGCACTTGGGAATTGGATCCTACCGTGATTGGTCTGAGGAGCAACGCCAAGTATGGCTGTTATCTGAACTTAATGGAAAACGCCCTTTGTTTGGTCCTGACCTACCAAAGACGGATGAAGTTGCTGATGTTTTGGACACTTTCCATGTCATAGACAACGGAACATATTGGCAACTGCTCCATCAGATGTCTTGACAGTTGAGCTGTTGCAACGTGAATGCCATGTGAAATCTCCGTTAAGAGTTGTCCCGCTGTTTGAAAAACTTGCAGATCTCGAGGCTGCACCTGATGCTTTAGCAAGACTTTTCTCAATAGATTGGTACAGAAACAGGATTAATGGCAAGCAGGAAGTTATGATTGGGTATTCAGATTCCGGGAAGGACGCTGGGCGATTTTCTGCAGCTTGGCAGTTATATAAAGCTCAAGAGGACCTTATAAAAGTTGCCAACAAGCACGGAGTGAAACTGACCATGTTTCATGGGAGAGGTGGAACTGTTGGAAGAGGTGGAGGTCCCACTCATCTGGCTATCCTGTCTCAGCCACCAGATACAATTCATGGATCTCTTCGAGTTACAGTTCAAGGTGAAGTTATTGAGCAGTCTTTTGGAGAGGAACATTTGTGCTTCAGGACATTGCAACGTTTCACAGCTGCTACACTTGAACATGGAATGCATCCCCCTATCCCTCCAAAGCCAGAGTGGCGTGCTTTGATGGATGAAATGGCTGTTGTAGCTACTGAGGAATATCGATCTATTGTCTTTCGAGAACCACGTTTTGTCGAATATTTCCGCCTAGTAAGTAACCTAGCTCTCAAACATCATTATTTACCTGTTAGACATTTGGTTTGATTTTTTAAATTTGCTTACATATGCATGATTGTTAGGCTAGATTGTCATGATTTGGAAGATCTGGATATCCAATGACAGGGTAAAATCCATGAAGATAACCACAAATAGTCAGGACTCACTTTGTGTTTGTTGTTAATGTATTTGCATCTCATTAGAGAAATGAGACCTAGATCCTATGAAGTTAACGTGTCTCCATGTTTTTTCCCACTGATCTTTTGAATTGTTTTGAATTGTGGCCTCGACTGCTCAATCCTTTGCCAGGTCTTCTTTGCTTTCAAAACACCTGAATGTGATTCTTATAATTGGCAGGCTACACCAGAGCTGGAGTATGGCAGGATGAACATTGGGAGCCGGCCATCGAAACGGAAGCCCAGTGGTGGCATCGAATCACTCCGTGCAATTCCTTGGATATTTGCATGGACACAAACACGTTTTCATCTACCTGTGTGGCTTGGTTTTGGTGCAGCATTCAAGCATGTCTTGCAAAAGGATATCAAGAATCTTAAAACTCTTCAGCAGATGTACAATGAATGGCCATTTTTCAGGGTCACCATCGATTTGGTTGAGATGGTTTTTGCAAAGGGAGATCCTGGAATAGCTGCCCTGTATGATAAATTGTTAGTTTCAGAAGAATTATGGAAATTTGGGGAGCACCTCAGAACCAACTATGAGGAAACAAAGCGTCTTCTTCTTCAGGTGAGAAGTTCTTTCGTTGACCCTTCTTGAGTCTAATTCCCATATATATGCTTTTCAAGCATAAGAATTCTCCTAGTTTCTTGCAAGCGCTGACAATCTTTGCCAATATCTCTTATTACTTATACCCACTCTTTCTCTGCAACCAAGATCATGCTTTAATACCCTGAAACTTTTCTTCAAGGGAACTTTTATTCGCGAGGAGCGAATCTGAATTACTCAATGAGTTCCTGTTAACTTTTTAAAGTTTGCTGGATTCATATGCTCTTTCTAGGTGCTTTACTTCTTTTAGTTTCAAATGCTATCAGTCATTGTAGTCTGAAGCGCCACATTGTTTCCCCGCTTGTAGGTTGCTGGTCACAAAGATCTGTTGGAAGGCAATCCATACTTGAAGCAGCGTTTACGACTACGAGATGCGTACATCACGACACTGAATGCTTGCCAAGCATACACCTTGAAGAGAATCAGGGACCCGACCTACCATGTTAATGTGCGGCCTCATGTCTCAAAGGAGATTACAGAGTCCAAACCGGCTGCAGAGCTGGTGAAGCTCAACCCGAGCAGCGAGTATGCTCCGGGACTGGAGGACACCCTCATCTTGACCATGAAGGGCATTGCTGCTGGAATGCAGAACACTGGTTAAATTCATGAACCAGATTAATTACATCCCATAAATAAGGCATTGCAAACTTAATTATGACCGATAAACTTTTCAGCATCTTTGCCTGATCATGAAAGGTAAGAAGAAATAAGCAAGCTGATGGCAAACTTAAATCTTATCATGTGTGGATATGTTTCATTCTTATTTTGCAAATAATGAACTTCTGTTTATTTGTTTCTTCATCCATTTGCAAACAATGAAATACTCAAAAGTCATACCTAACAACAATAGGCCTTCATTCATTCCTTTTGGCATCCCTATGAATCTTTAAAGAATGGTAAAGGATATAATACACATGAAATCATATATATGGTCCATGAGTTAGCTGAACACTAGAGAGATATTAATGGGGTTGGTCATCAATTAATTTCTTTGTCTGGAGTGGACCTTGTTTTAAGGTACAGCAAAGTCCAAATCACTTGCTAAATACTTTCCTTGTTCAATTATGTTTCTGTTAATTACTCATGTCGAAGTAACTGAGGATTCCATTTTGCAATAGTTTTGTGATTCATTATTACCTCAAGCTTCTCCATTGTTGCAAGCAAAGTGCTGATCAAATAAGTTCGACCGACCGAATGCAATGGCTTAGTTGACCGAGTTGATCGAATTAGTTGAGTAGATCAAATAGAGTAGGCTATTAGACTAACCAAATGAAAGAAGTATGATGCAATTTCTGACCTAATCAACACGTCCTTAGCATAGTCAATCTTATCTCATTTCACTCAACTCATTCATCACTAGAAGCTAGGAAAATGCCAAAAGATAATATAAATATTTCTTGAGGACTTTGGCATGGATGAAAACTCGCACAGGAATGAAAAAGGAAAGGGACCTCTCAATCTTAAATCATCATATACAAGTATTAGACCCCTTCTTTTGCCTAATAACTAATCAACCATGCATTTCATGCAACAAATTATATTCCAAGACAATGGCTTTTGGACCCATTCTTCATTCTCGATGCAGGAAAGCACAAAGAAAGAAGATAAGCAGGGGAAAAGGAATCTCTGCTGAACGAGATTCCAACATCTGATGTCAAATTCAATTCCATTTTATTTACTGAGCTTGAACAATGTTTTTTCCAAATTCCTCACAGAAAATTGTTGGTAGAATGTAACAACAACTTGGAGGTTCACTTGCCTGCTACAGTTGACAGACTTCCCCACAATTAATTGAAACACAAGTTGAAAGGACTAGATATTGATGATTTCAATCAATTCCCTCATTCCAACCTCCCTCCACTAGTTTTCACAATCTGAGTAAAATCAGACAATATCTCTCTGCGTCGTAATCAACTGCAATTTCTCAATTTACCTTCTCACAGATGATATATGATCGTGGGACCGACCGTATGGGATTTCACCTTGAAACCTTCCTCCATTTTTTCTGCAAGTTTGTTGCATCGTAACCAACTCAGCTATGCCTTTTTACATAAGATGAGCAGGAGAGAGAGAGCAGAGTCTGATCCACTGTTCAAAAGCTTCTTGATGGATAAAAAATGGTTTCTTTGTGAAAACAGAAGTTTCTCATGGTGTTATTAAATTAATTTGTAAAAGGTGCAGAGTGATTGATTTGATCAAGCCTCTATATATTGGCTCCGCTCTGCTGCATCTTCTTCGTCTCTCCTTGTTTTCGATCGCCATCTCGTTCCGATTGGCATTTCGACGAACACCGCATGTCCCTCTCGCTGGCGCACGGGCGCAAGATGGCGGAGGAGGAGGGCACAAGTTTCAGGCTTTTCGGGACGGTGATCCAGAAGGGGGATGGGCGAGCCAAGGAGGGTGAGGAGGAGGAGGAGGAGGAGGAGGCGTCGCCGCCGCTACAGGAGCGGCTGGAGGCGCTGCCGTGCCCGAGGTGCAAGAGCAGAGACACCAAGTTCTGCTACTTCAACAACTACAACGTCAACCAGCCGCGTCATTTATGCAGGGCCTGCCACCGCTACTGGACCGCCGGCGGCACCCTCCGGAACGTCCCCGTCGGTGCTGGCCGCCGGAGGGGACGCCTTGTCCCCCGCGGAGGAGCCGCCGCCAGCTGAGTCAGAGGCATCCAGGGTCATCCGGCGCCGGCGAGAGTTGACCCGAGGGCCGCCGTTGACTTTGGAGGCTCCACATCTGTTGGGTAATTGCAATCTGTTTGCGATTCCCCAGGAAAAAAAATTCCTCGCTTTCGATTAAATCTTATATTCCTCTTAGAAGAACCTTGAATTTGTCGTCTCAAACGCATACCTTTTTTGATCGTAGACAATTGATTCCTAAGAGTCAACAACATCTCATGTTTTTTTTCTGTTCACCATCAAAGATTAGCTGTTGCAGAAGACAAGGAAGACAACTACTACGTGATCAATTAAAAAAAAATCTCAAGACTTGCATCTGAGTGTGAAAATTAAACGAGTGTTTGTTTTTTCTTTTCCTTTTTCAATCATCAATCATTCTAGCTACTTGCCTGTCTCCATTTTGATGTCGCCCTTTTGGTCTTGATGCATGGATCCATTTCGTTGAAAAGTTTATTATGAACAAATTGATTGTTAAAAGGTCGTCGATTCATTGATGACTAGTAACGACATTATTTGCATGGAAAATGTGGATTATGTAGGGAAAGCGAGGTATGAATATTTTGAAAATCGATCTTTGTGTATAATTAATAGGCATTCCAATTACAAGTTAACCTTTTCTTCCTCATCTCCTACCTTGTGATCATCATACAGTAGAAACATTTTTCTTTCCATCTTTATGAGTGCATGTTCTGAGTGAGTGAGTAGCTAGCTAGGGGACCTAAAAAGATATTATGAAACAGCAAAGAAAGGAATTGGATTGAAGTGAAGTAAAACTCTTTTTTTCCCCCTCATAATTAAGTTGATATAAAATTATATATAGGAGCAAAAACATATGCGCTGTTGTTTTCATAATGTATAATGAGCCGGCACTGACGCTTCAAAGTTGAGGCATGTGTTTGGGCGGATATATAAACTATCCACTGCGAGGTGCTTTTGCAATGCCCTTTGCACTTTGCACGTGGGGTTAGAAATCCAAACAAGATAATACACATATATAGATAGCGATGCGGTGAGTAGTCGGCACCACCCACTCACGTGGTCTGATAAAAATCAAAAGTCAAATTTTTAAAAGGCGTTCCGGATGCGTGCCCCGGGGCTCGCTCCGGGGCGAAGCGTTCCAATACTATCCTTGGACGATGGAATTGCGTAAGTGTTGTAGGCGTACGCCCATAACTTCAAGGCATTCGCTTGGGCGTTAGGGCGAGCCTTAGTTCCGATTTAAAGGCATAAGCCCCATAAATTATTTTTAAAAAAATAGAAATTTAATAGCTCAAAGCCTTAGACTTATCAAACAATAAAGAGGATCTTTCTCCAAAATATCATTTCCTTTAAATCCCTAATTTAAATAAAACCCTAATCCTGTCTATAAATCATCAATTTCTTCTTTCACCACCATCAACAATTTTAAATCTCCATTTCTCTGCCTTCAACAAGCTCACAAATCACAAGTGATTTGCTCTTCTCAATTCACGAATTCCATCCAGATCCGAAGATCAATCAGGTAACTTTCTCCTTTTTTTTCTTCCATTTTTTCGTTTTCTTTTTCTCTCATTTTTTTTGCATTTTTTGGGAAAGGTATGTTGCATGATTCTATGAGCTTGAAAATAGAAATTTATTAGGGGCATTAATTTGTTTAAAATTTGGCTACTCATAATAATAACCATTTTTAATAAAAAAAATAATAAAAAGGAACGTAAAGTTATTTTTATAATTACTTTGACTTAGACATTCATATCTAATAAGAGTGTGAGAAAAGCAAAGGAAAAGATCACAAGAGTCAAGACAACTAAATTGTGTTCTCCAATCAAATTGCAGAAACATGCAAAGCATATATACAACATGGTCTTGCACTGAGCTCCGCACATGTATCTAGTCTAGTAAAATTTAAAGAAAATAAGTCGAAAAATATATATAGTGAAAAAACCATAAAAAGGGAACCAAATATATAGTTCATTCATTACTTTAAAGTAAAAAAGATATTAGCTTTGTTATGTTCTAAAAGTACTAAAAGCGCAACTATTATGTGTTTGACAGGATGACTTCTGATGAAGATATTAACTCTGAAAGTGCTAGTAGAAAAGATTTTGCTTTGAAGCATGCTCAAATAGAGACTAATGAGAAACACTTCAGATGTCGCTACTGTAACCAAAGATCTATTTATATTTTTAAAGTATTTTTTATAATATATATCATATTTTTATATATTTAAAAATTTAAAATTTATGGGTCTTACGTCCGACGCCTCAGGGCTTTCACCCCGTGTCGATAAACGCCTCACCCAAGCTTCACCTTTTAAAACACTGGTCCAGACGAAGACTCCAGTTTGATCGACGCAAGAGATCAGATCAAGTCAAGATCGATTACTAATCTTGGGAGTATATGTCTAACTCCTCGACACTCGACTCCTTAGCTCTCCGACATGATCTCTCCTAATTCCTCGTACACTCGATTCGATGAAATTCGTAGGTATAAATCAAGGCATTTTCTGACGATAATGGGTACCGTCACTATATGTTACACCCACGACAAAAAAATCATAGGTAAAGGCATAATAAAAATGACGAAAATAGATGTTCATGGGTATAAATTTTTGAGGTTTATACTCACGATTTTCAAGCTTTTACTTACGATTTTTTTCCGTGAGTATATGATAATTTTCTTGTAGTGTCAGTTCTAAATGCCCCTGTACTTCCACCACATGTACTTACGTGTAAATTATGTGGCTAGCCAAGGATGGGAGAATGTGAGATCACGAGGTGCTAGGACGTAAGTGGCGGACGTGGGCATCCCTTCAACCCAAATGTGGGTGGTTGGGAATGCTGAGAGAAGAACATAGGAGTTGTGGTGGTCGTGTCTCGCTCTCCTAGCTATCAAGTAGTATAAAGGAGAATTTGCTCTCTCCAGATGTAAGTATGCACACATAAATCTAACTACTTCTTTGCTTGGCAAGCCTCTTCTTCTTCATTCTCCAATCATTGGGGCCTAATTTAAACATCGGAATGGTTGTATCAAAATTTACCTTGGTCTTCATTCAAACTATTATTGCAGATATATGATTTTTCTAACCTAGTGATATCCACAGTGAAGACCTCCAATCCGTTGCTAGTCTCATGTTTGATAAAAGATAGAATCTGTAAATTTAGCAACATATATATGAAAGTAGCGAAAATTGAGATTTCTCATGAATTATAATCGTTTTGAATGGTTAAATTTATTATTTGTTAGAATCATTAAATAAATTAGTTTCGAACCATGAATGGTTAAACATTCCGAACTGTTGGGCCGTTGATTCCGACTTGGGTCGAGTCTAAATTAGTTTGCTTGGGTGGAGTTTCCAGAACCTTCCCTACTCTGAAGAATGGACAGCCCCGGAATCTGGAAGATGGCCTTCTCCCAACGGCTGCGATATAACCAAACTTCTTTTCCTTTTACGATTCCTGCACAGTCGATAATCGATGGGAGCTCCGGCGATCGTCGTGTTGTCTAACCTGTAGTATACAATGGTCGAGGAGCAGCGACTGAGGCTGGATTTGGAGGAGTTGCAGCATCGCCAGAGCATCGCCAAGAGACCCCGAGTCGTCTCCTTCCTCCCATCCGAGATCCGCATCCTAGACGCTAAGGTACGATCGCGATCTTGCTCATCCTTTTTTTCCTGAACAGAAAAAATAGCCTTACGTTTTATTCTCCTACTCTTGTTAAGTAGACGAGATAGTTCGACCAATGTATCGTTTTGTTGTGGTTTTCTCTCCATGCTGAGTTGCCATTGCTCGATGGGCTATTGTTGTAGTTGGCGAGGGTTACTGCTGCGACAGTGGCAGCAGAGAAGGCTGCAGTCTCAGCGGAAAAGGCCCCTGTTGATGCTGCTGGTGGTTTCAACAGAAGCTATGTCACTCTTGGATCGTTCAGCTGGGATCAAAACAATTTGCGTTGGTTATTGGGAATTGTTATCAGGTTTGTTTAGTTCAAGTATTATATTTTGATCCATCAAGTTAAGCCTTGGGGCAACATTTAGGTCTCTGCATTACTACATGAGAGACAACATTTTAGATGACAAAACGTATCACTGCTAGCAATTATAGGTACTATATTGGCCTCCATGGCTTCCTCTACTCAGGATCGTGTGAATCTGACCACAACCAGCTAACGTGGCTCTGCCTTTGTATGCTACTATCAAGCATTACTTCTGAAATTTTGTACCTATGAAACCTTGAGGCCGCTTAAGGAGTGAAAAGGATAGCAAAGCATGTAATATATTCAATGCGGGCAGAAGATACATGTTTATGGAAAATACTGGATTTTCATTTTCAAACAAAGAAATCAAAATCAAGCATGCTTCAGATTTTGTTTTCAATTGATTATTGCAACTAACGATGGATGTTTGTGATGACATGTAGTATATTGTTTGTATATATTTTGATATTGTTCATTAGCCGTGAATTGCTTTTATAGTTAGGGATATGGGGACGAAAATGAAGAACATCTTCCCTTCCACTTGTATGCACATCATGACTTGAATGACATTTGTTCATTAGCCGTGAATTGCTTTTATAGTTAGGAATATGGGGACTAAAATGACAAACACCTTCCCTTCCACTTGTATGCACATCTAGACTTGAATGACATACTTTTAGCAACAGTTTGAGTTTTTTCCCAAGTACAGAACTTTTCAAGACTTTATATTTGAATGTTCTCGTGAGTACACATTATTGACTGGATTAAGGTAGCACCACACTAGCCCTCACATAATTGACTCCTTAACACATTTTCTAACTAAGTTTATGTTTAATATATATATATTTTCACCTTTACTTTTGTTCTCTTTAAACTGATCTTGTCTAAGGTGAATATTGATTTTAGTAACCTTAGCTCTCTTAGTTATTTTGCATCAGATCTATATATCTACTGAAGGTGCAGACCAAGAGAAGGTGGATGCTGTTTTAAAGCCAATGTCTGTTGACCTCAAATTGCATGATATTAATGGGAAGAACTATCAGTTTTCTATTCCAAAATTGAACAAGGAGATATCGCCTGACGAGTGTACGTTGGTAGTTAAACTCAAACCCACCAAAGTTATTGTTACCCTTGTCAAAGCTTCCAAGGGAAATTGGCTGAACCTGCACTTTAAGGAAGACAAGGTACTTGTAGTTTCATAAATTATAGATTCTGCTATGGTAAATTCATATGTATTAATACTTTCCAGTGCTCCACATAACATAGCCAGTATACATAACATCTGGAAAAGAGACAAGTAGAATTTGGTATGTTAGCAAAATACAAAACAATACCCACTCCTGTTTCTGGCATACCTGTGAAAGTTGTAACAAGATGTGCCCACCTTTACATGTTTATTTATACTCTTGGCATTTGTTGCCTACATTGTTTATCTCACCCCCAGCTTTTTTAAGAACACAACAAAGTGGAAGATGTTATCCAATGTTAAAAAGAGATTATACTCATTGACTGATTCAAGCGTTGTTTAACTTGAGCCTGTGCGTAGGGTTTGTAGCATTTTGATTCTCACACAAACACAATGTTGATTCTCTTTAGTATGTCTACGTTGTTTATGTAAGGCTTCTCCAAATCAATCTTGCTCCTCCTTGCATACGCATTCTGGATTTGGGAGAGTTTGTTTCATTTAATTCTAAAGATGATACTTATCCTAGGGATCGATTTGCATCTTGAGTCAAATCTTGACAAAGACAAAGATCCGATGTCAGGAATTATGGATTTGATGAAGGTGATCCTGTCCTTCATCCTACCTTCCTCCCTCTGAATTGTTTTTGGTTGGAACTTGGAAAGTTATTTTGTCCTGAACTGTATCCTCAATGGATTGTGAGTACGTCTTGTGTTTATTCAGACGACAACATGAGTCGAAACTGTTATAATCGTATTATCCTATAAAATCATGGGTTAAGCTTCGATTAGCTTAACCAATCTTTATAATTTGGCAGTCATATCCTTGTTTTTCATGCCATCTTCCACTTCCAAAAGACTGTAATTAATTATCCTTAAGAGAGAAACGTTTGACAAACAAGTACCGTGAAAATTCCAACTGTCCACCAATCGGATTCCGCTGATGGCATCCTTGTCTTTGGCAGGTCCTCCGTCCCCACGACGGCGACAGCTACCGGATTCTTTAACCCGCACGCTTCGATGATCGATGACAGCCACAGGGACGTGGCGTGACTTCGATTGATTTGCACTTTACAGTCGCAGAGCTGTCGCTGTCGGTTGCGAGCCGCGACGGCGGCGCCGTGAAATGAAAGCCACTCTGTCGACGCTAATTATTGAGTCGTGGATTCAAGAACCAGTGCTGTTTGGATGTGAGAGGTTCGTATCAGTCGTATTTTCTGCGCATTTAATTTTTTAAATTGTTTTTAAAAGACGACCTATTATATTTTGATTTTTATCAAACTATTATATTTTTAAAAAAAAAAGAATGTATTTAATTTTTCAAAAAATCCTTTCCATTTATTTAACTCTATTTCATTTAAAATTAAAATTAAAAAATTAGTTTTCTTAAATTTAAATATGAAACAATATATTTTTTAATTTATCTATATTTTTTAACTTAAAAAAATTAAATACTTTTATTTATTGTTTTTAATTAGATAATAGATAATAAAAAAATAAAGATGGGAAGGGTATTTTTAATTGTTATCGATCAATTTGGTATGAAATTTCTTAATAAAATAATTAAATATTTATTTATTTTTCCTTGATTCAATTTGATTCAGTTTTTTTTAAAAAAAGTCAACTTTTTTTTACTTTAATTTATAAATCAAAATAGATGGGAAGGGTATTTTGGAAATTAAATGTGTCCTTTGATAAAAATCAAAATATAATGTACCCTTTGAGAAATTTAGAAAATTGAATGCGCCCAAATCATATTTTAAATATCATTTTGAATTTGTTTACCGTGATTAATACTACTAAATCATATTTTAAATGTCATCCCAAATTGTCCTAATAGATTATAGATAAGATCAAAATCATACTTCACCGACTAACATCACACAATGCTATTAGTAAGTATGAGCTATTGCCCTCCATCAATACAAGTTACATTGTCAATTGTAGAGTAATAAAATGTTGTCATTTGGGAATGTAAGATCCATTTTTTGTCGTTCGAATGGATCTTGATCTCATATCAATGATAGCGATCACACTTGCAATAGAAAAGCTTACATTGTGCACGATAAGCGTTGTTATCGTCCCTTGTTAGATGCCCACTAAAGAGGTTTAATGCTCATGAGGATAGCCACAATTCGTTTTGATAGCTTGTTTGTGAGGACCATGCAACTAAATAGTGAGATGAGTTATGAGAAAACTCCCAATCATCAAGTGTGTCGGAGGGAATTCAATATGACAATGATCGAGATATTTACGATCACTCGCCACATTTGAGAGAGGATAGAGTCTTATTTTCCTTCACACCGAAAAATAATCATTGTCGTCGTGCATTCCTTTTCTTCTTCCCCCTTCTTTCCTCTTCTTCCATCTCCATTTTATCATTCTAAATACTCGGAGCCTTAAAGTTTAGCTTATTACAAATTAAGTTCTTGCATTTTTTAATCATTTTTCTCAATATATGTCTAAAATTTTAAGTGTTCAATTCTAGACGATTTCTCATTTTGAATTAGACTGTTATAAGAAATTTTTAATTGGTATAATTAATTGTTTTTTTTCAAAGTCAAATTGGTTGGATAAATCTTTGGAGCAGCACAATTGAAAGCTAAGTCAATCTAGGTTTTACATACAAAAGGTCAACATAATCTAATTAATGTCCTAATTCAGTATATAGGAAAGATGACGTGTTGAACTAATCTTTCTCACAATAATAAGATAACATATAGACGTAATCAAATCTAGGATGCAAATGAATCGAATCTAACATAATAGTATAAAATATTGATGTTCGAGTTTGAAAAATATATGTGATAGTCAAATTGAATTTAAAATTCAAAAATATAAATGATTATGGTTGGTGTTCGATTTGAAATGAAATTTGACTTCCGCATATATATATTTATATTGAAATTCAAGTTACGAATCTTGATTCGAATGATAATTAAATTATGAGTACGAAAAATCATCAACAAACTCAATTCCTTTTTAAATTTTAATTTGAGCATATATATTTATATTGAAATTATGAAGATAAAAAATAAATAGAGTTCGGTTCAAATTCGGTTCACAAGTATTTTATGAACGATCAAATAAAATATTATGAGTTCGAATTCGTATATTGATAAAAACTATCAACAAACTCAATTCCTTTGCAAATCCTTCTTTCTTTTGTAATGATCATCATCATAAAGTATAGAAGAACCACTAATTCAATCCCTTCTCCTTCTTTCTTTTGTAACTATCATCATCATTATCCAATGGTCATCCGAAATTTTTATCCATAATGATTATTATTAATTATTTTTATTATTCTATGATCTAAATTAAATTAAATTTCTCTTTCCAAAATACTATTCGATTTTGCATTCGTCTCTCAAATATTCTTTAATCTAGACATGTTTCTCAAGCATCTCATTATTTTATGTTTGACTTCCAAACGTGTTTGGATTTCAAATCCGATTTTCTAAATACCTTATTACTCTAAACTCAATTTTTCGAGCAATATACTCTCCGATCTTCTTTCGTACGGACTTAAATCAAATTATTTCGAAGTATCAGATATAAAATTATATCATATGATATGAATTTAAAAGAGCACGTGCATATGGTTAATAATGAGGAGATATGAGTGGAGACGCAAGTCAATAAAAGGAGAAGACAAAGAAAAATAAAAACATTAAAAAAAAAGTGCAACCCCACTAAGTATAATTTATCTATTTATTTCAGAAAGACATGTTTTCTAACAATGCAAATTTCTTCCAAGTTTGCAATGTCGATGAACGTCACAAGAAATAATCTTTGAAGTTCTGTTTTTCAAAACACTGATTGATTACGAATAATTTTTCGTTATCGAGATAAAAGGTGACACATCAATATCAATTTCTAGTCAACAATTGCCTTTCTATCAGAGGAATAATTTTTCTTCTTCCTTGACATCAAAGGACAACGCAGCGATCAAATCATCCAGATTCATTCACTCACGGTTTGGATGTCAGAAGAGAAGAGTTAATAATGCATGAAATGATTCCGTGGAGCCTTTCTTTTGCATGACTTGTTTTCCCAACACGTCTTCCTTCTCCAATTAGCTGACTGGCTGCTCTAGTTGTATTTCTAAGGAAGACAGACAGAGACAAGCATATCTTTGCCTGTTCTGCTTAGGGTTTAGATAGTAAAATGGGTTATGCACATGGTGTCTGCTAGGAAAACAGAGATAACAAAGAGAAAAACAGAGGAAACAAAGTAAGAAGAAGAAGAAAGGACATGCAGATGTATATATCAGTGCACCAATCAGTTCGTTCTCTGCTCTTTGACCACCCCAAAAGCTTAGTACTGAGCCCTGCATCTATGAAGCCGATCCATCAATGAATCCTCCTCCTCCTTCCTCGCTACTTCTCGAACTGGCCCAACCTATAGTCCCCCAGTTTTGTCTTGTAGGCAGCCTTCTTGTACTCGCTCCATGTGAACTCTCTGTACTTGCTCGCTTCTCCCTCTCCCATCACCTCTCCTAATGGCGCAATCTTCTCCGTCGGCGCAGGCCCGAAGAAGTAGATCATCGACGCCCGCGACTTAGATCCGTTGGCCAACACCCTGTGCCTCACGCTCTTGAACCTTCCGTTCGTCAGCACCTGCAATAGCATCCGTTAATCAATCCATGATCATGCTGAAACTATATAAACATTTTCTTCTTTTACCTGGAGAGTGTCGCCGACGTTGATGAAGAAGGACTCGTTGTCCGGTGGGACTGAGACCCAGCTCCCGTCACTGAGCGAAATTTGTAGCCCCGTGGTGTTGTTCGACCTCAGTATAGATATCAGTTGGGGATCCGTGTGCTCGCCGAACCCTGTCAAGCTGCAATTGAGCTTCTCCAGCAAGGGAAATTTCGGGTAGTGATTGAGCCTAATGAGTCCGTCACTTTGATCTCCCAACACTAGATTGCTGAGAGCGTCTCTTTGTTTGAGCTTCAACCCGTCCGCCATTAGTTCCAGGACCTCACGAGCTAGCTTCCTCACACCCTGCAAGTACTCCATCAAAGCCGAGCTGAAACAGAGGATGAGATTGTCCGGATAAATATGATGAAGTGAAGATCAAATCATTTGAGTAGCAGTAGGAGTACTTCGAGCTCACCGGAAAGAGTAATCCATGAAAGTGTAAGCGGAGGGATCGGCGGTGACGGCAAAGAGGAGGTACTCCACCCAGCCGACGTCGCCATTGGGACCGATTCGCTTGTTGCCGTAGCCGAACGGGTTGGCCACGCCGGCCTTCTCCTTCTCTGCCTGCGGCGAGTGGAAGAAGCGGAGCGCCTCCACCTCCAGCCGCTGCATGAGCTCCATGGGAATGCCGTGGCCGGCGACCTTGAAGAAGCCGAACTCCTCGCAGGCGCTCACGATTGCCTCCGCAGCGCCGGGCTTGGAGAGGTCCACGACGGGGACGCTGGAGAAGTAGGCGCCGGCCTTGGGAGAGCGGAGGAGGGGGATGGCGTCGAGCGCAGGGTTAGCCAAGACCACCATGGCTGAGACTGAGACGAGGAGGGAGAAAAGGTGTGTGCATGAGATGGAGGGGACGGCAGAGAGGGCTTTATTTATATACCAAAAAAAAGATTTATTAATTTATTTATTCCATTTCTGTCATGGCCGCAATTGAAAGCTCGAAAGGAATCCAACCAACGTGTGACCTGATCCATTGGACACGGACACAAAGCATGTACCTGTCGTCGACAATCAAAATAATTTTGAAAATAAGGTCAAAATAATTATCTAATATTTGTCTAAATTCAAGAACGACATGTGTGAACTAAACGCCCACTTTATAAAAGATTTACAACTTATACTCACGTGTGGATGAATCTTCCAAAATATAATTGCTATCTTTGAGAAACATGTACAAAAATGCCAACAAATGAACTCAAATTAATTGTGATCACGGGGAATTTTTCAATTGCAACAACAACAACAACAACAAAACTATTTGATGCAAATCATCTAGATGGATTCCACCTAGAGGTAGACAGACATATGGCACCAATTATATACGCCCATAGAGCCGTTCTTTTGTTCGGTAGGTCCTCGACACGTACTTTGGTGAGCCATCAAGAATTAAAGAACCATAGTAGAATTCTTAGGTATCACAAAACTAGCCGGCAAGTCTGATAGATTAAGAAACTTGCTGGATTCTGTCACACACTAAGTCAAAAGGAACGGCATCCACTTTTGGATTGTATATGTCTTCGGACTTCTTTTCTGGGGAGGTGATACTTTTTTAATTCATTAACTAGTATAGGAGCGGCTTCCTTTGCTTGTACTCCTCAACTTGATGGAGTATGTGGTGCACAAAGTCAACAGTGGAAACTGGGTGCGAATGGAAAAGGAAGGCTATGTTTGACCAGGAATCAATCACATCTCCAGCCAATATATTCATCTATTTCCAGCATTGGAATGTAGTGATGCAATTTTTCTCTTAATGAACTCTTGCAGAATGTCAGTTTGAATGGCTTACATTGATTGCTACCTTGACGTAGTTTCGAAAGGGCAAGGTTGCTTATCAACATGAAACTCCATGTTCGGATTTGAAGTGATCTAAAGCACCTTTTAACGACGTGTAAAAGTTTAAACAGTATCATTCCTTTGATATGATGTTTCATACCTATTGTATCACATGGAATGCAATATGTTATTCCACAGAATCTATGAACCGTATGGATTTTTTTAATAACAATAGTGAATGCTGTCGAGACAAATGGCATCTATATTAAATGCACACAGTAGAATTTGTATATGCATAATCATAGCTGATAATCCAACAGAAACCTATGAGAGCTATGTTTGACAATTGAGCCTCCATCGCCTCTATACAAAGAGATCAATCAGAGTAATGGAAGACATGTATTAATTCAATTAATCTTCTTCTTATTATGTTTTTCACAGAAAACACAAACACACCTTATTGTGATTTTTTTTTAAAGGAAAAGCAAAATCCTACGAGTTTGGCCTAACAATTCATTTTGTATGTTGAAGCTGGTAGATCCACACGGATCTCAGCACAAAAAGGGCTCAAGTTATTGTAAGTCGTTTCTTTCAAGAAATCGGTTCAATTTTCAAGCAGAAATAACAATAACAACAATAACAATCACAATACATTGTCAACAAAACGTATTTTATTTATCCAATAACTTCGTTTGCATCAAAACAAATGGGGCAGAAATTTCGAAGAGCAGCAACCGATTAACATAAATCAACAACAGAATCGCCGTAGTAATCAAGAGATTTATTATATATGGTGAATACCGAACCGATCCATGGGCCATGAGAAGATGGCCGGGCGCATAAACTCAGTGAGCGAAGGCGGCGAGCAGAGACGCGATGGCGGTAGTGAGCACAAGGATGCAGAGATCCGGGGCCGCCCCTTCGCATCCGCTCTCCGGCAACGGAGCCGGCGCCGGAGATTCCTGGCGGGCGCCGACGATGGCCACCGACGCGAACAGCAGAAGGAGGAGAGGCAACTCTATAGCGATCTTCGCCAATGCCGCCATGGCCCAAACAGAGGAAAGAGAGAACTAGAGGAAAATGAATTGGTTGTGGCGTCGGAGAGAGAGGGAAATATATAGAGAGAGACAGAGGAAGTAGCCGTTGGCGAAGGTTCGAAAAGTTTCGAACGGCGGGAGAAGCACGTGGGCGGGTGTCGGGGGCCCACGGGTGGGAGTTTGAGTAGAGTGGCCGTTACAAAAAATTGGACGCGTGGTCCAGTAATATATTGTGGGCCAAGTTACTCGACAAGTAGAGGATCGCAATGGAGATGACATGGCGTGGATCCCACCATAATTATTTTTCCCCTTTTACCTACCAAAGTGATCTCTTAAATCGTTTATCGGGCAACGAGAACCTACCTAATTTGGCAAAGGACCCGACTCACGTACTCAAGCTCGATAACCCTGTTCATCAACCAGATTGTCTGCTTTCTATTCATCAAGCCCGTGGGCCCAAGTGTGGCCCACGGGTTCCTTCCCTGAAGAAAGGAACCGGGTCTAGGGCGATGGCGACGGAAAAGTTCGTCGGGTTTCTTCACCGCTAATTCCTTCGTGACGCGGAATCGAGGAAGTTGTGAATCGTGATGGTGCCTTGATAAATTTCTTGCTTGTGATCTGCGTAAAGCTCCGGTTAGTCGCACTCATACAGCTATTTTGTTCATTAATCATCCACTGATGCACATGGTTTATATCGATCATGAGGTTGTAGCACTTGAATTTCTGGCTCTATGGATCCAATTCAGCTGTGCTGTTCCGTGGAATATATTTTGACTTGGTTAGGATGTGGAGCGGGATTTGAAGGATGCATTTTCCAGCACAAGGTCGAAACTTAATACTTCTGGAGAATGAATCAAACGTTCGTTTTGGATAACCTTAGAATAAGGGAGAAATATATGTTGTATTTGAACGAAGTTGGAGGAAAGAGAAAAGGCAAATAGTCATGTTTACTTGAAAGGTAGTGTAGCGTAGAAGGCTATTAACGCCTTTCAAATTCTTCGTTTTGTTTCTAACAGATAGGTAGAGATGTGGAAATGGACAGGAAAGAAATTTGAGAATATAACAAACACAACAGAAGACATTATTTTTAACCATTAAGTTCCATCTGACTGAAAAATGGATGGAAGTGGACGGAATGAGATTATGTCATTAATTCATTGTTTTCTTATTTTATCTATTTCCTTTCTACCTTCATTCTTCTATCCAAGTAAAGAATACATAAATGAAGAGTATCTCACACTTTTGTTGTTTGGCAAATGATGGAATGATCATTTGGATTAGCTTGGCAAGAGATACATATAAAAATGGCAAGAGGGCTCCGCATGACAATTGTTCAACAAAGTTTCAGGAAATGAAACAAGTTTCAATAAATTTGTAAGGAAGTGGGCATGATTACTGTTCCCTTATAACCTTTAGGCAGTAATGCCTTTTTATGAAATAAAGGACCGATCAATATGATTGTCACCCTTCAACCCAATTTTTTTTTAAAAGATAAAGTATCTCAATGAATAAAGCTAGAATTGAGAAGGGCACTTGTGTTCCTCAAGTGAATAGCATTGGAAGATGACAAAATCATGGAAGGGAGAACCAACAACTAACAATTATCAAATGAATATATATTAAACTTGTTTGTTGCATTATCCTGCTATAATATTGATACTCTAGCCTTCTTATGTTGTAGATAAGGATTTTTCCTTATCAACAAGCATTGGATATACTTTTCAAACAAAATAGGTAATTTTGGTATTCGTTGTGATCAAGTTCTCCTTGCATATCTATTCATCCATGAAGTTTTGCCTTTGAATGGAGGTTATATATATGCATTATTGACTTTTATATTCGCTTTACTTCATGCTTGTATGAAAAGTTACATTATTTATTGATTGCATAACATTCATATTGCTATTAACTCTAACAAGATTATAATTTTTTCTCATACATAATAATCTTTTATATGATGTAAGTTTTGAATCACTCTGTTAATATAGTCCACAAACTATCAATCTAATTATATAAGAAAGACAATCCAGAAAATTTTCACATCATTACACTTTTGTCATAAACCTTCTTGAAGTGTTAAGTTTGGAAACAATGCCTTTGCCATTGTTCGTCGTTCTTAACCTCTTTGACAATCTTACTATTTCTACTGTGCCTCTATGAGATATACATGCTCTCCATCACGTATTACGCTTATGTCATCAATTTCTGCATTCTCTTGATTGATCACTTTTGTTGGACGATATCCCACAAACTTCTCACCTGCAACTTTTGTGAGACATGATTACAAATAATGATAATATAGTACAGCTTAATTGTTTCTGGTCATAATCTATGTTTCTTTTTGAATCTTATAATCCAATGTTTATCATGTTTATGAGTATTTTTACTTCAAAAATACTAATAGCCATTCATCTGTAGCATATGCAAATTAATCGAGTTTCTATGCTATTCTTTAAATAACATCAAATTTTACTTACCACCAATCTTGAGGAGTTCCTCTATAGTGTCAGGTAAGTTAATCATTTTTCCCTTTTGTTGTCCTGCTGGATTTGCCTCTTGAGAATGCATGTGAATGATCACCTTTCTCGTTAGTTTTCTGATATTGTTAGGACAATAATGGCTTACACTTTTTGAACAACAGTTTATCAGCATTTCATTGGTATCTGGATATTGATGCCAGGTGTTCCATTCCCTTCTGCCATGGTTCTCATAGTTATTTTCATGAGATGGTTTCACTTCAAGATATGTTTCAACATTCTTAGTGAAATTCATCCTGTTTATATCACTAGAGAGTAATTCAAATGTTCCTTTCTCATGCTTCCTATTAAAACGTTTATCCATCCATGTGGTACCATCAACATTGTCTGTATTGGCCTCCTGCTTTGGCAGAATTTTTGCAGTTTCATTGCCTCTTTCCTGTGGAGCTATATGAAACTTAATATGGTGATCTGCATGGCCAACTAGGTTACCCTGACAAATTGAAAGTTCCTCAACTGCACAAATATCCTTGTTACTTTCAGTCTTGCATAGTAGGTATCCTGTTTCCATCTGTTCCAAACTATGTAGCTTCTCAATTTGAAAGTTATGTCCATCACTTGCATAGTTCATAATCCTATTCATATTATCTCTGTCTAACTGTTCTCTCTGAAAGTCTTCTGGATTGTTTTGATGTACTCCTAGGTATACTTTGTCATGAAGTTTTAACTTCTGTAGGATTTAAAATAGAATATCAACTTCTATTTCTCTGAGAAAATGATATTTCAATTTATCTATTTAAGCTGTGTTGTCAAATATTAAATGTACCTGGTAAAGGTTTTGCATGATAATAGTTGCATCTTCTTTGCTTTCCTGAATAGTGTCAAAAAGTGCAGTCCTATCAAGTCTGAGAATTTGGGATAGTTCAATGGTTTTTATGGTGAACGGCTGTGGAACTTTACATAGAACTCCTATCTCCCCAAATACTCCTCCTGCAGTTACCTTCCCATGTACCTGAAAGTCATACACAATCAGACTCACTGCCAGTTTTTTGTTAGCTACTCTATACACAATCTTCAAGTCTTACTTGTTCTGTTCCATCTGAATATGTTATCATCTCCTGCAATTAGAAAACTAACAATTAGTCCTATTTTCTGAATGGATGTAGAACAACCAATTACACAGTGCAAAAGTGCACACATTCTTAATTTGTAATAAGTACTAACCACTGATCCTGATACTATGATGTATAGATCTGTGGGTGTTTCTTTCTGGAGTATCACTTCTTCATTTGGCGCAAAATACTCAGCTTGCATTGCTGACACCTATTATTTCACACTGGTTAGAACAGTGCACCTTTAAATATCCAAGAAATAAATGAAAATATAAAGGTCTTATGATTGGAGACCTACCAATTGAAAAATGAGATTAAGTGAGACCCCCTGGAAAATGTATACTTTTTGAACAATGGGAAGGAACAAATGCTCAGCTATGCTTGATTGAATGGCCTTTGGGAGACAATCTAGAATCTTTTGCTGTTTGAGTTCCTCTGTCTTGAACTTTAAGCAAATGTGAGATAGCATCTGCTCTTCTATGTGTTTTGGAAGCTTATTTCTCGATACAAATTCAGAAGCAGCTTGGATGGTGTTTCTCTGACAGCAAAATGGGCAAGGTAACAGTTTCAATATATATATATATATATATATATATCCCATTATTCAAGCTGTTACAATATTACTTAATCTCTTACTACAACGACCGAAGTCAATTGTAATGTATAATTAAATAAATGAGGTATAGGAGACTAACTTGTCTTTTCCCCCTTAAATTAGGATAAAATGCCAAAGGAAGAAATTGTTTACACAAACTGATCAATATAGTAGTGCAACCAGATGAGTATGGGATGTTATTTGTATCTTTGGAATTTCAAAATAACTTTAAGTCCCAATGATGCATGCTATGACGCTCATGTTTTAAGATGGTCAAATGGACAAAGTTAGAGACAATTGAACTTACAAAAATTTTTGTGCGACTGGTCCCATGGACAACAAGGTTCGTCATATTTCCAATGAGGTAAGCTGTCAAGCCCAGATTAAAGAGCATGTAGCAAATATCAAACAACATTTCTCTTGTGTTTTCTGCATGCAGGTCGCCATAGCCTGTAGTTGTCAGTGTTGTAATGGACCAGTATACTGCTGTTACATATCTGATCCAAAGACTAATTTCCTTGAAATTTGGAACGACTGCACCTATCCAGGTTCTTTTTGGATCTGGGTATCTTTCGGCAATCATATAGTTAAAGCATGCAGAACAGTGAACTGCAAAAAGAGTTACCTGCAATACAATAAAAAAAAAAGTATTAAGATTTCAGAACCTACATAGCTGTGTGAAGAAAGAGAGAATGAACAAATGCTAAATGCTTACTGATAAGAGTTTTATGCACCGTGTCCAGAAATAATTGAGCCTAATATCCTTCTCAAGTCTGAAAGAAAAATTAGTTGACTAATTTCTGTTTTTTTGCATTGGTCATAATATGTACTACAGAAATTGGAGAAGCTATAGACCTGGCAAACAGGGAACCGACACGGTGCAATCGCCAGAGTCTAAGCATGCTAAGAAGTTGGAGGCCAAGGCTATTGCCATGTCTATTGAAGAAGAGGCTTATTGTATGAAAGGGAAATGTTGAACATGCATCAAAGATGAACCAGGTGGATAGGTACCTGTTAAGTCAGCTTGGATGGAGCTCAAATAGCATTTAAGCTTCATGGTATACAAGATTCATGTAGACTTTAGATAAAATCATGGAGTGTCAATCAATGCTTGCAAACTGAAGATACATTTACAGTTCAAATGCTAACCTGACAGCGATTCTCTTGTGATCGTCAACAAGGAGGTAGGATTTATGGTCAATGTAAGCAACAAAGAAGGTCAATGTGATGTCAATAGCGAAAATGCTATTGACTATGTTGTCCACAAGGAAAATTTCACTTGGCAAGTATTTCAGAAATGCAAACTCAAATGGACAGATCCAAGCTGAGTAGAGAACAAGGAGTATCAGAAACATCTCCCATAGTCTGAAAAATGAATTAGTAAAAAAGAGATAATTAAACGCACAAGTTTTGTAGACTTGACAATACAAATGGGAGAAAGCGAGGAGGATTGAGTTAGTATACCTGTAATGAGGATGGTTTGGGGATATAATGTGCTCCCTTTGTTTGATTGTTTGATTTATTGTGGCTCCAAGTGATGGCAAAAGATCATTATCTATGTGGAATTCTTTGCAATCCAAGCTGAAGCCCTTATTGCAAAAATGCTGCAAGTAGTTTGAGGAAGAAAGCAACATGGTTGTGCTTTTGATGTTTTGTATTATATTGTGGCAAAGGACTTACAATGGCCTTCATATATATAATGTGGTCGAAGTTGCTGTCTGTCCTCTGCCATTGTTCTCATTGGATGGTTGGTAATGCAAAGTAACGAGTTGAATAAGAAAAAGGTTATAAAGAAAAGATATAAGAAAGGAATGCTGTTGTTTCTAATCATTGGGTGCCAGAAAAAGCTACACATTGCATGAATACAAGTCAGAACATCAAATTTCTGAAAAAACGGGAGCTTTTATGCTAAAGATATTTGTGTAGTTGCTGGATGGCTGGAATTACTCCAAATTTCTTTGGAGATAATCTGAACGAAGGAAATTTGACTTTCAAGGGATTAGCTACCGTCTATAAACATTGAACTCGCCATTTAATGATTCTTCCTTTCATGTATTGCGTGCAGAAATGTCCGAAAGCATGCCAATTTTGCAATGTCTGTCCTTTGATGTGGTCAATATATTCAATGGAGTTAAATTATCTGATCATGGAACATTGATGGTGTAGTGAAGCTTAACTATTTTCTCCAGAATCATGACAATCCTCTATGCTATACAATGTTGCATTGTGATGCCAAACCTACTCGCTTACGTGTTTTTTCCATTGCATGAAGCTGAATTATAACATAATGCAAGTGATTTAACTAATGTGTCTAACTGTAAACCGGAAGGTTAGTGATCTTAAGTTGGCAACACATAAGATGAAATGCTCCTTAGTTCTTGAAGAACACAGATGCCTCTGTTGTGCAAAACCCTGAATACTATCATTTGATGTTCATTGCAGAATTTCAATCTCAGTATTGTTGCTCCACCAAAGCCATGTGATCTGGTCTTTAGATAGGTGGATTTATTGCTGATTATGTCTGCGTAATGTTGAATAATTGGGTGTCAAACCTCATGGTGGACACTGGACACTTTGAATGTATGATTGATAGGATGGAAAAGACTGTCCCTTTTTCTGACCTGCTTCTTCTGCTTTGGGATGTTTTAATGCAATAAGATCAAGCACATGAGAAGCACAATTCTCCTCCTATTCGAGCAGAGTTTTGTTCCATAGAAATAGTTATATTCGGTTGTCATTGGCTAATCGAAGAGGAAAAATTATCATAAAAACAAGGTCAAGAACCTGAACCACAGATTTGGTCGGCTGATCCTCGTATAGTTTTTAACCTCAACCACAAATTGATGTAAGCTCCTGTTTTTTTTATATATATTTTTTTATCAATTTATATAATTTTTTTGATGCTGCTATTCCATTTCTTGGTGAGTTCCCCTCCTCTGATGTCTCATCTTATGGTCCTTCAAAGTGGTCCTTCATTGTTCTTCGGTCTTAATTCTTTGGTTATAACTGCCACAGCTTAGAGATGAAGATTTGCATTGAATAATCTTTTTCCCCCTTTTTCTGTTCTTAAACAATACTTGGTGGCAAACAAACTTTGCTTCTTCTTCAGGCTGCTCGTTGTCCTTGGGAGGATTTTTTTTTCTTTTTTCTGTGTTAACATTTTCCTTTTTACTTTTAGAAAAATAAGATGTCAAAATCAAAAAAAAAAACTAAGCATTTATTCTTGAATGCCAGAAAACATTGTTTGATTTTTCAAGCTATTGCCTGAAAGCTTATCGAGGCAATTGAATATGTTAATTTAAGTTTAGATTCTCATTATCAATTTAATTTTGTTTGTTCATGTTTGATAGGTTTGAACATGGATGTAGAGTAAACTTAAATACATATGAAACATAAATATAATTATGTTTTGTCCTTCAATCAAGTGATGGATTGATTACAAGGACAACCATCCCAAGAGTTCATCCAAAAACATAAACAAAAACAAAGTCACGTTTTGATGTTAAATTCCAAGCTTCAATCGATGTCATGTGCTCCCATGTTGGTCTACACCGCGTTGGGTCCCACAATTGTGGATTCTAGATTTTTACTTGTAAATATTTTTTAGTCTTTCTCAACCAATGCCCTTCGACACTTAACCTCATGGGGGGCACAAGGCCTACAATAATTAGCTTAATAATTGAGGGGGAACAAATTATGGACCATCAAAACTCTAATTGATTAAATTGTTGGAACTTCGTACTAAAAGCTAAGGCAATGTCCTCTTCTGTAATGGTCAATTGAAATTTCTCGATTTATTTCCTTACATATGGTCGTGGAATCGTCTGTATGGAATTGTTGGGATGATGAATTCTATCTTATTAAATGGAAGAAACTCATCTGCAGCCTCTGCGATGAAGTATCAAATGGATGAGAGCAACGTACTCTTCTACAAAAAGAGCAACGTACTCTTCTGTAAAAAGGTGAAATTTGTCACCTTAGCATCGCCCCCACGACCATTTGTGAGGAGGTAAATCGAGAAACTGCAGTTGATCACGACGCAGGAGGGTATTGTCTGACTTCGCTAGGATTCGAACTCTTGTCCTCTTTTATAAGTTTGTTGCGTCGTAATCAACTTAGCTATGCCTCGGGGCAAGAGCGACGTACTCAAGTTTGTGGATCATGTTGGATCTAACTTCAATTTTTAAAAACAAAAATTAAATTATAATGTTTGTTTGGTTTGTTGGATTGATAACACTTGAGTTATATGGAGGGCCGGGCCGAGCAGAGATGGCCCATTTACTCTTCCATGTGATCAGGCCCAGCGTGTGCTCCGCCACACCCTGTCCCGTTCCCTAGGGTTCCGTCGAACCACTATGCTTCTCCTTGTCTCCGTCGTCGACGCTAGAGATGATCTCTCTACCGGCTTCCTATCCACTTCTCAGGTTCGTTTTCGCCATTTACTTTGTCTTGCAGCTCTTCCTTTGCTCAGCCCATCGCGTGTGCGATCCTTTTGTTTCTCTTCCGAGAAGCGATACGGTTTGAAATCGTGGCCGTACGCGCACCTCGATGAGGCATTTCTTGTTTATGATGGGAAGATTTATGATTGGTTTAAGATTCATGTGTGTTTTTCTCCAGATGGATTTTTTTTCTGCCGTTCTTTCTACTTTGCGAGAATGGAAGATGACTTTTTAGTGTCTAGATGGTGTTCATGATGTTTAATGGACACACCTTTGTCCTCCATTTTTTTTTTTTTGTCGAGTTGGCATCAAAAAGATGTCATCAAGGGTCTGATCCTTGTTTAATGGTGGTCATCTACTGATTGGTATTTTCTGAGGGCGGAGGAGGAGAAGGTGGGATATTGGAAGTGAATCTACTGATGACCCGTTGAAAATTAAAACTAGTCCCTAAAAACGGAAACAAGAGGCGAATCATTTGCTACGACGGTGGAATATTGGGTCCAACTATGACATCAAAGATGAAATCTTGTTGCTTGGAGACTCAAAATCTGTTGCAATGTTGGGGTGGAAACTTGTCTTTCTCTTATTATCTTCACATAGTGCAGTCCTGGTTTTCTTCCTCTTCTTTTCAACCACATCAATGCCATTACGTCACTGTTATTGAGGAGGGTGGAATCATAATGTTTGTCTTATTGTCAAAAGCATAGACGGTGAATGTCTCCTTGTCCATTTCATTTTAAAAGTGAAATAGATAATATTTTGTAACTTTTTGATCAAGTTGACAAATAGGTGGGAAAAATTTACTTTTGCTTTATTTGTTTTTCACTTATACTATGGGATGCCTTTTGGCGCCTATCTTGAGACTTATTGATGAACCTCAGGTACTATCTTTGTCCATTTCTAAGAATTATGTTATAGCTTCTCCTTCATGGTCGTTAGGCTAAGTGTTCCTTTGACATAGATATCAAATATAACATAATTCCTGACCATTATAGTTTTTAGGTTAACTTTATGTTCAATTTTAAATTGGGGTATATTCTTTTCAAAAAGATGGGAAATGGAGAATATTAGCATATTGTAAATCAATAGAAATCAACCGCACATATAAAAGTTATACAGTGCTAATTTTTTAAGAACATCTGCATGTTGTCTTTAAATGCATAAATGGACCATATTCTTTATGACAGCAAATTTATAACATACTAGCTAACAGAATATCTAAGCTTGGATCTACTTCATAAAATCAATCAGCACTATCAATCTAAGAAAGAAAATATTTACAATAGAACAATATGCATATAATGCATAAAAAAAGATCCTTCATGAAATGCTTTACAACAATCTCCTAATCACCCATGCTTATGCATGCTAAAGACATTGGTTTTATATTTAGCTGGATTTGGTTAAGCCAACTTGACTTATGTGTGGCGGCCCTTTTAAATCACACATAGCCAAGCAACCCTCATATTAGCTAGGTAATTTTATGCACCTTAAGTGATCATATGATAACTGCACAGTATCATCATATCATACAATATTATCATTATTATCATATACTATATATGGGAGCTTCAGGAATTTGGTGTGATCATTATGTGCTCCTACAATTAATTCTACATACTTTATTGATCAAAGTGATGGGTAGGAAGCAAAATATACAAGAAATTAATCTAGCAGATGCAAGAATGCTAAGATATATGTGTGTAGTTGAATGAAAAGATAAACTGTAAATATTAATATTCAAGATTAGGTGTGACTAAACTAGATGATCAAATGAGATAGATGATAGAATGAGAAAAATTGATACGAAATAGTTGGGACAAAATTGCATGACAATGATGATAGTGAGTCACTACATATGCGCTTATGCAAGTATATACAACCACTGAATATATTTCAAAAATAGAGAGATGCAACAAAAGAGCCATATACTAAATTTATATGTAAAATTCTAAACTACATGGAAGAGGCAAAAGACAACACAAAGCTAAAAATTTTCATCTAATACATTATAAATCATCTAGAGAAAAAATTCTCATTCAACTTAGAAACATATCAAGTTTGATTGGGTAATCATGAAGTTGTTTGGAAAGAATTAATTTACGCTAGTATTTTACGTAGCAATTTCCTTCATCTATGTGTGTGTGCGCGCGTGCATGCACAATGTTACTTAGACTAGCAACGTTCAAATGGTGAATTTCCTTCTATTATATCATGTTAAGTTTGATGTGCTAACCATTTATCTGTAAAGTTTGAAGTTATTAGTTAAGGGTCGAACTTACATTTTACCACAAGTAATCATACTGTATACTGTTAAATAATAATAAGGTAAATGTAATATCAAATTGAAGTATATGCATGATTTCTAATGCAATTATTGGATGATGAGTGAGTTGTACAATCTCCATTTGCATCAATGCAGTGCAAGACAAATCGATACCAATTAACTTTTAGGTAAATGCTTTTGGCTTTAGTGGTTAGAGATGCTTGTGTCTACTTCTGACATAAACAAGAACATGAGTAAAGATCACAAAATTAGGCAACCTCTATTTGTTCCAACTATTTGAGGTCAAATACATGAATTTTATCCCTCTATTCTACATAACGCAATGTCACCAGGGTTTAGCTTCACAAAAAATTAAATTTTCATTGTCATAGGTTGAGATAAATTTTGACGTTGGTTGTCCAGGCCTAATGCAATCCACGATGTTGTCTGGTTTTTAATCTGAAAATTTGCAGTTAGTTACTAATCAGACCTTTAAGAAAACCTTCTTCCTTGTTCATTGACTTGCAATGTCATTGGTTTATTGTCAGCACAAATTAGCATTGTAATGAGGATCCCTTTGGTTGCATTCATACTAGAACTCCTATTCTCTGATTCATGATCATGGAAATCTGTCAGAGAAACCATTTTCTTAAAAGTGCCTTTCACATTATCAGCAGTTTTTATTTTTGGTACAAAAAATAGGGGGAACAATCAGTTCACCCATGTGTTAGAAAAGGTAACAATCAAATACAAAGATTACACAGCACTATGACAATCCTATCATAAGAACGTGTGCAGAAACATAGTAAAAAACACAGCACACAGGATGTTCATTAGCAACCAATGCTCCAGTTTGGCTGGCTATCCAATGCTGCCCACATGGACTGAAATTCATTGCCAAGATAATGACTACAACCCAGCTGGATGCACACAGGATGTTGCCGTATAAACAAACTATCAGTACTACTTAATAGCCTTCCATGTAAACTTTCAGGCTTTCTGTTTGCCACATAGTTGATACCCAGAGGAATTATCAAATTATTAGCGTTAACTGGTCTAAAAAAAGAATCCCCATAATCTATGACTATGCAAATCTGATTGCTTTAGGACTTTCTAAGTTACATTACTAGTCAGCAAGTATTGTAGTCTACAAGGCATCATAAAACTAGGTTTTGCAGGTTACATTTCTGAGTCTTCACACTCAAATGTTGTCAACAACAATGTTCTGCACACATTCTGTGCCGCATGAACCATGTCTTTCAATTTGATTCTTTTGTCTGATTATTTCAGTGAGGTCTGAATTTGTATACTGCATAGATTGGCTAAGAGACAATGCAGCTGAGCTTGTTCATTGGTTTGATCGTTCACTTGACACAAAATGGACTAGAGATTTTGTAGATAAAATGCAAAATCTATGTCATGTCTTCCTGTTAAATACTGAGAATCTGATATAAGCACTGAGTGACAGTTTGGATTTTCTTGTTACCTAAACTGACTAAAACCTTCAAGTTATGTCTCGAACATATGTTCTGTAGATTTGTTCATGTAGGAAACCAGTTGAAAATATCTTTATCGTTTGATATATACTTGATCTAAAGATATTTATAATTCACTCCCAGGAATAAAACCTCTCCATTTGCTTCTGATAAAGATTGGAGCAGAGCTCCCAAGGAAGTGGATTAATTCAGCCAATGATGTATGGGAAATCTTGTCAACAGGTGCAGGTTTGATTTCAAGTCAACCAGGATCCAACTTGTTCTGCAATTGATATATCCGTTACCTGCAAAGTACCGTACCATGTCTTTTTTCTCTTCATTTTTTTTTAAAAAAAAATCTACACAGGTATGATCCAAGCATTGTAAACAGCTCAACTATAGAAGAATACAAATCTCGTCTTGTGTCTCAAGGTGTAGCTAGCTAAGACGATGTATCCATCAATCCACATGCAGATCATTGATGGTACCACTTCTATACAACAACTTGCAGCAGCGTCACATGTAGCTGATGTGTTGGAATCTCAGACCTAGTGCATCTCACATGCAGCCTATGAGCAGGAAGAGCTCCTCAAATCTTCATATATGAGTCATAATTTTGTTTATTATATGCACTACTTTCTGATGGTTTTAAGTTTCAGAATTGTTGGAGGCTGTTCTAGTTTTTACAGAACATTTTGTCACCGACAGCTTAAGCTTATGCAGATAATTTAATTCTCAATTTAGTTTTTCTTTCACGTTCTCGGAGGATCAACTAAATCAGCGTACCACTGGATCCAGCTCTTGTCCTTGGTTCAGTAGGTCTCTATGTTGCATGGAAGGTTATTTTAGGCACAAAAGTCAGAGTAGGAGGATTCTTTTCCCCTCGAGGTAATATAGTGTCTGTTACTCCTGAACTCTTGATCTGACTTAGAAATTTCTATCCTTTATGAGAGATTATTTTGTACTCGAGTTTTGGTCGATGATTTACTTGGATCCTTTGTACTTTCTACTCTCTTCAACACTTTTTTTTCTGGCTTGTTATCTTGTATTTTGAGGATTTTATATATGCATATCCTTTATTTTAAATGAAAATGCTTTTGCTCGACATGAACTTGGAAGCAGCCCCATTTGTTCTTTTTTTTTCCTTTTTTTTTTTTAAAAAAAAGCAGGACATGTGAAACAAACAGGGAAAACAATTGAATGTATGATCAAAATTCTAATGGAATGTCATTGTTTGTTTTTTGCAACATGATCAACTAACCCAAACCCAGGCAAATAAATCTATTTTTTGTGTTTGTCTTCTTTTGCAAAAGATAAATCAATCCATGTAGAAATGTACACCAAATGCTCCATTACATGCCTCCCCACTTACAGCTTGATCATGATCACCGCTCAGATTTTATTTGTTTCCTCGCATCAAGTCTCCATTCCGTGTTTTCACTTCGCCAAATTTAAATACAAGATGATATGAAGTTAAATTTCATCAGCTCGAATTCACCCACCAAAAACAAAACAGAAAAAGAAAAAAAATCTCCATGCATGACGTGACATTAGATGTCAGCTGGTGATCAATTCCTTTTCTGTGCTGACGACAGTTGGTTCGGCGGGGGGCTGCGGCATCGTCGTTAGATTCTGCTGCTGGTAGACTTGTCGCAGTCTCTCGATCTCCTTCCTCAAAGCCTCTTGATGAGCTGATCATCCCATTTAATCGCATATTAATCATATCATAAATCAACGGCCGCTAGCTCGAAGAAACAATTATCAATTAGCCAAGAAGCAACTCACCGTCCTTGAAGATCTTGTCCTGTGCCAATGCGGCGATACGCTGCTTGAGATGGCTGTTGCCCAGCGTCAGCAGCGACCGCTGCTGATCTAAGAACGCTACCCGCGGAGACAATGCCGACACTTCCGTCTTCGATCGATCGTTTCCCAATTAATCAATCAATAATGATGATATGGACATCGATTCACTTGGCAGAAGAGAATGAGTAAATGTAAATATCTACCTGCAACGTCGTCACGCTGTGCTCGAGCTCGGAGATGTATTGAAGCTTCCTCACCCGCGACCTCTGCGCCGACTGCCGATTCGCCAGGATTCTGTTCCACGAGTTCGATCTCATTAATTAACTGTCGAGTGCAAAAATCCACGTTAAATTTGCTGAAATCTGTACCTCTTGACCCTCTTGGGATCCGCAATTGTGGCATCGACGCCGGCGGAGGGCTGCCGAGGCTCCGCCAGGCACGCGCTCTGAGCCTCGTTGGCACTCGGCTTCTGCGCCGCCGCCTTATCGTCGTCGTCCCCGTTGATGCTGTTGTGGTCGGAGGGCGCGGAGGAGGAGGGCGCGGGTGCGACGACGTCATCGGAGAAGAGGGACAGCAGCTGGTCGGCGTCGAATTCGGAGGCGGAGTCTTCGGCGACGCCGCCGGGGAGCTGGTCGAGGAACGCGACGGAGTCGCTGGCGGAGCGGCGGTGGTGGCTGCGCTTGGCGGCGGAGAAGTCGAGGAACTCGTCGACCCACGAGGGCTGAGGCGGCGCCGCGGCGCCGGCGGCGGAGGGGAGGAGGAAGCCTGCTGGCGGCGGCCAGTTAGCGTTGGAGATCATGGCGGAATGAGGGATCTTGGGAGGGAGGTGCGCCATTGCGCCGGCACTCCCCCCTCGATCTCTTATTCCCTATCTGTAACAAGGTACGTATCTTTAATTAGGAGGAGAGGACATGGGAATGAGCGATGGTGGTGAAGGATGGTCATGGATGGATGGCCATGCAGATGCACATCCCATGGGCATTATATCATGTTCCCAGTCCATCTAGCTGTATCCGCATGGCTATCTATGGATGATGGATGTCCCATGGCATGTGGAGGGAAGCAAAGCGCGGAGGACTTCATTTCCACGCACGAGACGAAGCAAGAGGCGTCGCAGGACATAAACGACAATATTAAATAATAATAGTAATAATAACAAATCGTACGCCACGTGGCAATGTGAGGTACCTCTTTATATATATATATATATATATAACTTCATCAACTGTACAATTATCAATATACAATTATAAAAAAATATATACCACCCACCAGAGAAATGAGTTGTCAAGGAATTGAAATCCATATAATTTGTATGCGTGAACAGTGAACGAGACGTACGTAGAGGGGGGAAATAGCATGTGCTTGTTGTCGTAGATTTGAATTATGCCTTCCCATGTGCATTCATGCATATTAAATCTACTTAATACGGCACTACGTACGCATGCATGATGCATGCATGCGTCGTATGGTTAATCAAGTGCTTGCTTAATTCAATGTGCAATCCAAATGAAAAGTGGAAGTTATGGGGGTCATTATATAATATATCATACATTAATTTCGAAATATATATAATTCATGTAACGTGCTAAACTCAAACGCCGTAATCCAATTCTTTTTAATAATTCCTGTACACTTATATATGCATGATGAGCGCCACCATTAATATAATTATTTGGATAATTAATGTTAATTAAAGGGGAAAGCAAAGCAAAGCAGGTAGTGCCTGCAACCACTGATCATATTCACATGAGAATTATTATAATTAATGCAGCACAGGAATATCAACTCAAAGAGTAGTGAAAGAGGAGACATGTACACGAGGCTAGCTGGCAGGCCATGCCCCACACAGAATTATCATGATATATATATCGTAATTGTCTGCTTTGTCTTCATCGAAGAATGCCAGAAGCATTGAAGGATATGAAAGCAAGAGGCACGCACAGAATTAATACATGCAAAAAGAATTATTGTCGAGCAGGAGATCGTACGTAGTTACTGACCAACTAGTGGATTAGTCCCAACAACTATGCAGAGGGCAAACAGAGATGATCTGCAGGAATAAATGTGACAAGAATAGCCAGTCCGATAGCTAGGCTCAGGCTAAGGCTCAGAGTTCTGTTCGAGTAGTTTCAGTACTTCATGAACAAAGAAATTAACTAACTGAATTGAAGGGTAATTAAGTGCTCTCGATTCAGCAGCAAATGTATAAACTAAACTAGATCCTCCTACCAACATGCCTGCCTTTGAACTCTAGGAGGAGTTGGGCCTGATGGGCCAGACGGACCGGATGAGTTGGGCCCGATGGGCACTTAATAATTGAAGGCGGAAAGAATTGAGGAAGTTTGGGGAAATTAATTCAATTCAATTCAATATATATATATATATATATAGAAATTTGATATCCTGCGCGATTTATCCCGCGCGATCCTTGCACGCTACCTTAGACCCACCGCCGCTGCCGCCGTCCCGTCCGACCATCGCTGTCCGTCGCCTCGGACGCGATCAACGTGCCGCTCGCCGGCGCTCCGTCCGGCGGCGAATTCCGACCGTGATTTGGCTTGAATCCGACGAATTTGATCAGAAACGTGGTCGGCAATGGTGCGCGTCGGCCATATTTTCGATCAAATTCGTCGGATTTCAATCACTATCCGGTTAGAATCCCCCGCCAGACGAAGCGGCGCGTCGATCGTGCCCAAGGCAGCCGTCGGCGGTGGCTGGACGGCGCAGCAAGGGCGGCGACAACGACAATAGGTCAGAGGTATCGCGCATGGGTCACACAGGATCAATCGCACATGATATCAATTATATATATATATATATATAATTAAAACCACGTGAACCTAAAAAAGTAAAAGGTAGTGACGTGCTTCGTCTGCTAATCCCCACCCAACTATCATTATCTGGTAGTTGGTAGTTGAAACATGGCAACGGCGTCTCCTTTTCTTCTCTATTCTCTGTTCTTTATTTACTTCTATTTGACAGGACATTAATCGTTATTTATTAGAATCAATATTAGCAGCTTAATATGGATAGACTTGGATCTTTAATTTGTACTTTCCTTCTCGATTGGTCCTCAGTCCTCACAAATCGAAACAAGTTGAATCGCCGGCGAGGTCTGGAAAATATATACGTCGTTATAAATTATGTATGAAGGGGATTCCGGCCATCGAAAAAACGAAAGAAATTATATATCTCAGAAAACAGACAGTCGAATGATTGTACGATTTCTTAAAAGGGTGAGAAAAAAAATTGTGATCTGTTAAAATCATGATTTATACGAGTAGCTTTCTGTGTTTTTACTGTCTTTCCAAGTCTTCCATGCCTTGCCCTTGCGGCCTCCTCGCCGTTGACCTCTCCCAGCTCAGAATTCTCGCCGACTCTGATTCTTTAGCTCCCAACGATGCCTCCTCCTGAGATGCCGGTGTAGTCGCCGACGGGGGCTCCACCGCTGCCCGGCACACCGGGCACGTGCAGTGCGACCCCAGCCACATGTCGATGCACCCGACGTGGAACAGGTGGCCGCAGCCCGGGAGCACCCGCACCATCTCCGCGTCCTCCACCGCGCTCAAGCAAATGGCGCACGCGCCGTCGCCGCCTTCCGTCGACCGGTAAGGGCGCGCCAGGAGCGCGGCGATGGCGGAGGGATCGAGCCCGGGCGCAGCGACGTGGTCGTCGTGCGCGGGGTCGGTGACGTAGAAGCGGAGGAGGCGGCTGCCGGAGGCCGCCGACGCTGCGAGGTTATTGCGGCGGCGGCGGAAGAATATGTGGCGGACGTAGATGTGGAGGACGATGACGAAGACGACGACGGCCGCGAGGAAGATGACGGCGGTGGCGAGGATCCGCGTGTTGAGGTCGTAGCTGTCGCTGCTCTCGTCATAGACGAACCATCCACCGCCGGAGCTGTCACGATTATTGGACATGGCGGCTGTCGAGATCGATCCTACTCCTACCCCGATCGAACCCCAACAATTCCAACTTCTCCCTCTGTTCTCTGCCCCGCTGGATTATTCTCGCCAACTAAATTGCGCGATTAAAATACGTCTCGAGCTATTATATATATCTTACCTTATTCCAACTGAATATTAAGATCCTTCCACTTAAATTCATCGACTTTAAAGACCTGACTTACCAGTCAATTCGACTGGACAATTTTAGTTTAGAAAAACGACCCAGTACTGGCCTTTGTCCGAGTATCTTCGTTTGTTTTGGACGCAAGTTTCGTGTCAATTATCGATGGGGCAAATAACTGCTTGACGTGCACGCAGTTGTACCTCAAGACTTGTCCTACGAGGCCCAACAGACTTGGGAAGAGTCGAGCCACAGTGAATGGCTATTCGAGCTAGAGCCCTTTCGGTATAGATTACCTACAGAATTAGAAGTAAAGGGTGCAATACTTGCTCTCCATCGAGCTCTATTCAACTAGCTTACTGCATTTGCAGAGGCTCACAGCATTTTTCATATCATAGCAGATTGTAGCCTATTTTGTTTTGGTGCTCTTTGTATCAAGTCGATTTGATCATGTCAATCTAGAACAAAGTTAATACCATTCCCAATGACAAGTCGATAAAAAAAAAACATGTTTACTGATCACAGTCTTGAGCTTGGGTGCCCATCTCCTCATCTCATCTTTGTGATCGTCCTTGCATGTAGATATGAATGTGGTGGCCATTGAGCCAGTGGCCACAGCAGAAGTGGACAGGAATTGATGGGCACCTATCAAACTACATATTCCAACCCTAAACTAATAGGAAGAAATGGACAAGGACATGCATGATAACGATACTGTAGCATGGGGCGACATAAACAAAATGTTACCTTTTAGTTACGCTAAGTGCACCCTTTGCTATTAATTTTTTTATTTTCAGCAAGTAAATGCTACACTTTAGTTATACAACGTGCTCCAGCTTGTACCATCTTTTATTAGTATTTTGCAAGTGATGAGAATATATATTAAGTTGTTGTTTATCTTTGATAAGTGTTAATATTTTATTATGAGAGGTGCTACTATTCTTCCGTCTTATGAGTATTAACAATTTATTTGGTTAAAATTAGGGCCTAATTAATTATATTGAAATTAACACCGTCCCACCCCACTCCACCTTGTAATATAAATGGAACAAGTATAGAGTAAATAAATACTGGAAACAGCCTCTTGCCAAAGTCAAGATAAGACTGCGTACAATGGATTCTTTCCCCGGACCCCGCAAGGTGCGAGCTTCGTGCACCGGACTGCCCTTTTTTTATAGAGTAAATAAATAATAATAATCCGCATATAAAATAGAATTGTCACGCTTTAATTTAGTTAGTTTATAAGGATATCTATTGTTTTGAACCGGACTACTATAAGAATTATATATACCCTTGAGTTGTACTAACTACGATCCTTAATTATTTATTAACAAGATCCCTTTCCCTGGATCTTGGGTGAAAGAGACCACCATCACACAAGTCAGTCTGTCTATACCCATTATTAGATCAAAAATTCAAACTCCCTAAATCCTAAATTCTAAAACCACCAAAATGAAGATTTCCAGCTAGAATCTCCATGACCCATATATACTCCCGATCGATCCATTAGCCTATCCCCATAATTCCATTATTTAATCAAATATTGCTTACAAATAAAACTCCCTTTGTTGATTATCACTTCACTTCGGAATTATACTCATAATGTCATCGATGAAGTCTCTTCTTCTTGTTCTCCTTATTTCTCTCAGTTTTCATCTCCTCCTTTGCAGATGTTGCCATGCACGAGCGGTGGATGGCGCAGCACCGGCGCATCTACAGGGACACAGTGGAGAAGGATCGGCGATACCATGTCTTTAAACGCAACGTCGATTACATCGTCGCCGCCAACGGCAACGCCAGCCGCATGTACAAGCTCGGGCTCAACCAGTTTGCTGACTTAACGAATGATGAGTTCATGGCTCTGCGCCCTGGATTGAGGCCGGATGGAGCGAACACGGCAGCGGCATCTACAAGCTTTGGATCCGACGGAAATTTGTCGGCGTCCGTGCCTTCCGCCGTGGATTGGCGGAGCAAGGGAGCAGTGACTCCGATCAAAGATCAAAGGAGAATGTGGTAAAACGAAAGAATTAATTAAAATTTGAAAGATATTTTAAAAATTATATTTAAAAAGTAGATTAAATGCCCCAAAAAAGGCTCCTATATATAGTTCGACAATGTCATTTTGTCAGCATGCTGCTGGGCCTTCACAGCAGCGGCAGCAAGCCAGCAACAGAGGCCATCATCCAGCTCCAAACCGGCAAACTCGTCTCTTTGTCGGTCCAAGAACTAGTAGACTGCGACGTCACCGGCGAGAACAACCGCTGTCATGGTGGCACCGTCGACGACGCCTTCGACTTAATTCATCGTCCACCGCGGCGGGCTGACCACGGAAGCAAACTACCCTTACAAAGCGTCAAACGGCAACTGCAACCCGTCGCTAGCGGAGAAGCCAACGGCCGGAATTTGGGGCTACGCGAGAGTGCCAGACATCGGCGAGGCGTCGCTCACACTTCACAGCCTCGGTGGCCAGGCAGCCGGTGGCGTTCGCAGTCGACGCCGGCGGCCTGGACTTTCAGTTCTACTCGAGCGGCGTCTTCACCGGGGAGTGTGGGACGGAATTGAACCACGGAGTGATGGTAGTGGGCTACGGACGGACGAAGGGAGGAAACAAGTACTGGATAATTAAGAACTCGTCGGGAGTGCCATGGGGTGAGAGTGGGTACATGCGGTTGCAGAGAGATGTTGGTGCCACTGAAGGGCCCTGTGGCATTGCTTCCTACGCCTCTTATAATACAATATAATTTATATCAAAAATAATCTACAGAATGGTGCAATAAATAAACATACAAGTTGAATTTGCATAAACTTGACAATAAATTATTCTTTAAACTGTAGAATTTAGTACACTAGGCATGGAGCTGAGATGACGCAACAAATCTCGCTTCCATCGGAAAATTATAGTGCCAAAAGGTTTTACATTCTTCAGTGATTAATATACATATTATCAGCTAACCAATAAACAATGATCTTGAAGCTAAGTAGTTCTGCTGGAGGAAGAACTCATACATGCTCTCCCACTGCAATGGTTCCAGCAAAGTGTGTCCATAGTAATAACTTTAATCAATCATTGGGAGCAGCAGCAAGATGTTGGAGCCAAAGAGTGACTTTTGATACCTCTGCATTCCTGTGATGGTTCTCAAGCAGCCATCAGATATTTTCTCTAAAGAGTTTTTTGCCCAGAAACTTTCCCCTTTGTTTCGATGCACTTGCACTTCGAGCACTCTTTTCTTTATGGTCATTGTCAAAGTTTTCTGACCTTTCAAATCTTTTCCTTCGCGCACTTCGACTGCTCTTTTCTTTATTATCACTGTCAGTGATTTCTGGCTTCTCTCTTCTGTCTTGCCAATGTTTTGATCTTGAAAATCTCTTCCAGGATGGTATGCTGTTGCTGTTGTTGTTCGGCTTCTCTCGAGGCAGTGGCTCATCGTCGACCAATTGCCAGTTATATACATCACCTCCATTCTCAAAATGATGTGCTTCCATCATTGATTTTTCTGCTCCTGAGAGAAGGTTGTTAAAAGTCAGTCCTCCATCACTAGCCCCTTTGCGATCAAAAAGGACTGGATCTGGACGTATGATGGTCCCCAAAATGCCACTTTCCGGACCCAACCGCATGATGGCCTTCACATCTGTTAATGTAGAGTGCGCCGCTGCAAAAGCAGATCTAACCTGCAGCAAGATAGAACATTTAGCCAGAGTTGCAGCTTAATTAGTCAAAAATGTTTTGCTCACAAGTCACTACCTGAGAAGAAAGAAATGCAAGGTTATGAACACAAGAAAAGTTCACGAACATACAAAACTAATTCTCTATATATCAGAGATGTAGAATATGTAGTTCATGTATTGCCACTGAAATTGGAGAAGCATCTCGATCAAAAACAGAGACAGCTTACCATAAAGTAGTTGTAGGAATTCTTCCCGATGTCATTGTCTGGTGCCTAATTCAGTTTAATTCAAACAGATTGAACATCCATTAATACAATAACCATGACTAACAAATAACAAGAGTGCAGCTGAAAAAACACCTGGGGATCCTCAATGGATAGCAAATATGATCTCTCCGAGTTGAAAAACCTATGGGAACACATATCAGAAACAATAACAAAATTGAATGGCCATGGATAGCACATTGGAAAATAAAATGATATTAACTACTAAGTTTATATTAACATCATTTTGCACAAGGCAATGGTACCCTTTATCAGTCTTGGAGAAAAACACCCTTTTGGAGTTGCAAGATATACCAACATTGCTAGTGTTCAATTTTCTTCCAAAAAACTCAAAGAAGCCAACCTATTCAAGGAAAGAGGGGGAAAATCATGAGAATTGAAACATTGTGTTTAATTGTCTATCTAGAACTCCATGTCAACCAGCAACAAAGTTTGGTAAATGGGACCATATGAATTTTCAAAACTGCATATTCCATCATGCAGATGGATTTAATCTTAACTTTTTGAACTAAATAGAGAACCATGACAAATATACAACAAAGCCCCATGTTACACATCTGCAATTGTCTTTAGAAACCTGCACATTAAAACTTAAAGAGCATGTGTTTGGTACAATGTTAGTGCCTATGTGGAAAGATATTCGATAGTTCAAGAATGTCAGTGATTTCTTCATCTATACAAAGATTTAGAACAAAGGGCTCTGAATGAAATGGAATAAAGCAACTTGAACATCCTTTCATATGGAAGCCTGTATCAAAGAAAAAGATGAGCAGAAAACCCAAAGCATCAGTGGTAAAGGCTAGTCATATCATGGTCTTCATGGTCCTTTTGTGAAGTTCCTCATTCATGCAGGAACTTGAACATTTCCATCAGAGATTACAAGAATAAACAGACATAGTAGTGTTGCATGAACTTTTCCAAAATCATGAATACTTTGATCCACTGGAGGAAACAGGAGCACATAATTAACTTCAACACATGATCATTATCTCATACATCGAATATACATGTTACCTTAGGTTATAGGTTATCATAATTTCCAGGCCAAAGGTTTACAGTTTCTGTATCCTAGGACTACTGTTTACCAGTATGATATTATTTTCTCAGAATTAACCAAATAACTGAGTTGAGAGAGTAAGATATACTATTGGTATTAATTAAGAAGTGTTACACCAAATGACATAACCAATCATTAAATACTTCATACGGGACCAAACACAACCATATAACTATTAGCTCAAATATTCCCTACAAGTGGAAGCATAGATATGATTTTTGTCAGCTTGTTATATAGAACAGAAAAGATCAAGCAAAGGAAAAATAAACTAATTAAGATGCTTAACAAAGATGAAGATGCGCTATACAGTTGAAACTATTGAGAAAGGTCAATGATGAGATACTCAAAGTTATCTTCAAGAGTTGTCGGCTGGATTTGAAGATGAACTGAATTTGTATGAGTAAAATTTCTCAATAAAATCTTATTTCTTATGACTCCCCTTGAGCTGAGGTATGCAAAGTGGAATAACAATTTGTAAAAGGTTGTATAGAAAAAAGAGAGATTATGATTCTAGTAGAAAAGAGAAAAAAAGTGCCTATCTCTTGAAGATGCAACAACAAAGAGACAGATAAAAGTGTTGTTTACATTAGTCTAAAACAATTTTCTTGGAGACGGAAATAAATTTTAGGAGAAAAAATATGTTGGAAAAGACAAATGATAACTAATCCCGTCTTCAAGAATGCAGAAAATATCAAAAAGATGAGCTAAAAATAATGAGTTAATCTGTGGAACATTGACTTAGGCCAAAAGGAGAGGAAGATGCATTGTTGTTTCAAATTCTTGGCTTCAAAATCTGTTTGTTTTGAACAAGGGCTCCATTTTTTTCAAGCATTCAATTATTGTTGTCTATCCTTTTTTTATTAATAACCTCTTTAACCCACCGAACACTTTCTTTTTTCAATCTCCTTTTCTTTAATGGGTTGTCCACCAAACACTTTCCTATATCTATGTGATTGTAGATATAGGTACTCTTATTGAACCACATAAATTTATTGTCTCCCTTTCATGTTGTGCATATATTCCCTCTTGTCATGCTTCTTCCTTGCGAATATTCTCTTGTTTCTGCAACACATAGGAACTGTTTTTCTCCCAAACAGAGAAGCTCATGGTCCCAGTGATCCTGAACATTTCTCTAAAGATATGACTCAAACACACACCTAATAACTAAATACACCATGTGAGACTACACTGACTATACAACTATATGCTTACATGGCAATGGCAGCATCTAAGTTTAGAGGTCATCATAGCATGTAGCTTATTATCATCACCATGTCATGATTGTGTTGTTGACAAAGGCAGCATGAATATATTCTTTCTTAGATGGAGGAGTTCAAGCAGTTAATGATCCCACTCATACAAGATAGTACTATAATAGATATTGTAACTCATTCTAAACAAAAAGATGTAGTATTTTCATAAAGATCAGAATACTTTGCTGCCATATTAATAAACTCAAAGTTGATCATATAAGCATAAATAAATGAAAAACGAGAATGAGACGACAGGAAACATATTAGTGCAAGTCATACCAAAAGAATGCCCAAATTATCTTCCATATAACGGCGGGAACCATGTGAATCTAATCCATTCCAATGCATCTAAAAAAGTGACTATCAAGTATTGGATGAGTTCATAATGAATCCACAAGAATAATGCACTATTTACCTGTAAGTATACTATTAGCATCACAACAAGTGCATAAGAACCAATACCACCTGAATAAACCTGTGAAAAGTCAAAAAATAATATTAAGATGGTGCATCCCCTATGATATGAAATAAGATCCCTTGGTTCGATAGAACATAAAAAGTTTATTGTTGGCCAGTTTAATTGATGAGGAAGACTTGCAGCATTATGCATGAGCAAGCCGCAGGAGATTGGTTACTCTATCTACTTTAGTTTGATTGTAGTTCAGTTCAATAAATGATTAGTAGAACATAAGTAGGAGAATTCATTGATCGTGACAGAACCTCATTCAGTTCCCTTTGCTGCAGAAAAACCTTCAGGACTAAGCACAATGGTCTTAAAGGAGGCAATTTCTGCACAGCATCCTAACCAAGCAGAAAAAAAATTAGTTCAGCAAGCTAGTGGATACCAATGGATCTTTATGACAAACATTGTGGCAACTGGTACTTAATTAGCTGAAAAAAGAAAATCTTAAGCTTCTAGCACACTAATTCCTAATAAACGATAGCATTGTCATATTTTTGTGTGAAGACCTTCCAATGACTAGGACTAAATGAGAGGGGAAAAAGTGAAACATGAGCAAGTGGGAAAATTCCTTGATGATACATTAGACAATCTTTGGTCTTTTTGCAACATCAATAGCAAGCACAAATCATGTCCCTAAAGTGAATTAAGACATCTTGTAACAACACTACAGAATGGGCTTGCTATTCTCAAATGTGCATTTCCGAGTTTCAGGGTAGTATATGTTAAAAAATCACCTCAGATCTACTCAGCAGTTATGCATCTTAGGTTTCAGAAATGAACTTCTTGCGTGGACTCCTCTGCTCAAGCAAAAATCTACACCTGAACTAGAAGAGATCCTAGATTATTCAGAATGGTCTGCTTCAGTGAAATCTCAGTCGAGGTCCTTTCTTATTGAGCTCCATAATATTGAATGGTGTGATCCAATTAAAAAAGTATGATATTTTTTTACATTCTCAAAGCACTGCTCTGGTTTATTTCAATGTGTCTTTTGAAGCATTGGTGGCATTGCTAACTAAGCTGAACAGCAAACTGGGAAAGCTAAACAGGAGAGAAACAATGCAGGGAAAAAAAGCATGAAGATTTTGAAGTTCTTTGAGATGTTGTCACATACTAATTAGTGTTTCTAAGCAAATGGCCAGGATAAATTTCCGTTGCTTGCCTAGATAATTCCTGTTGATAACTTTGTGTATATATGTTGAGCTTCTACTCTAAAGTCGTATGCACCTACTCTAAAGTTGTATGCACCTATTACCAGACAGTTTTTGGAACTTGATATTCATACTATGGTTTAAAATTTTGTACTATGCCGAGCGAAATGAGCAAAAGTTGTCATTCTGCCCATCGCCCGCCGCTGGCACCGCTGGCTGCCACCGGATCGCGAAGGCGCCACAATCTCGCAGCAACCTCTACGAGGTGCGGAGGCAATCGCTACTCGCGAGACGTCGCACGGACATGAGGCAACGATGGACAGGCTTGTCGCTGGTGGTGCAGAACAGGAAGGGCAGCATCGGCGTCACTGCTACTCGCATGGACAGAAGGGTAGCATCGGCAATCGGATGCATAGTGGGGACATAGAACATCACATGGGTGCAAAGCAGCAAAAATTAAGTTTTAATTAAACTTGGGTTAACAATTCCAATCAACTCCTAGCTCTAAATAGGGATAATCAACTTACATCCTATATATATATATATATATATATTATTTATTTTAATTCCGAAAATATATAATAATTTTTTTATTTATTTACCGCATTTTTCTTTTTAAATATTTAAGTTAAATTTTTTTATTTTTAGTTAATATATCTTATATTTAAAAAATGCTGAAATCGTATCAGCACGGCACGATACGAAACCGAAATCATATTGTTCCGGTCATAAACCGAAATTCCAATACGGGTCGAGATTTTAAACCATAATTCATATACCATGATGTTTTTGGCAATATTAGTTGCATGTTGTTACGCTAGCAATCTACAGCAAACCTGTTCCCTTTCTGTAGCTAACTCAGCCAAATACAAGCAGCTTTTCTAAACTTTTGTTCAAGATAAATAACAAAAGCATATGATTACCCAGTGATGTTCTTTTCAATTACCTTCATATAATCAGCAGCTTTAGGTCCACTATCCATATCAAAACTGAAAGAATAACCAAACCCAAGATTTAAGTGTTAATTATCCAAAACAGAGAGAGAAAGGAAGACGAACTAGTATTATTAATCTAGCATGAAATAGCAAGGATTATAATACCATAAAAAACTATTGGTTATATATTAAGAATTGATAAAAAAAAAAAAGATTGAATATCATCAGTCTAATGGAACAACCCTTGGTAATTTCTCAAAATATGAGAGTTTTATGATATATCCATCATTATAATTCAAAAATAAAGAGCATTCTTGGTCAGCCCTAAGATAGACTGATTGTCAATATTCTTAAACAAAACACTGTAAAACATTAACAGTGACCTGTTCCAAAGAGAATAAATATCAGCTTGTTCTTTTCCACAGCTATGCGCAAGGAAATCATAACAGCAAAATGAAGCCAAAATAATAATAAAGAAATGATGAACAATACAAGAGTAGAGAAAAAGGCCAACAGCCATTACTAACCAAAATTTCAGAGATTTATGTTATAGAAGAGTGTATAGAAACAGAAATATTAGCTAGCTGAAATTCCTTCTCTTTCCCAAACAATCAGAATTTAGAGAAAATTTTAAACCTGATATCAAATGCTAAACCACTTTTCTTCTCCATGAATTTTATAATTGGGACTCGAGCCTTTGCTATAACCTAAGAAGAAAACAAAGAAAAATTTTTAATCCTTGCATTGGTTCTTCATGCATTAGCAACTTTAATCTGCTTTTTTCAGAAAATTTTGAGGATATAGACCACACACTCATTGTATTGATGCTTAGTGAATGAACAACTATAACTGGTTTAAACAGAAATTTCAACAATATAAACTACCTGCACTTTTTTAGCAACACTTCTTTGAGATAATGCTCTTGCAAGAGCATAAAGCCCAATTTGTGGAGTCTTCACCTCTGAATCAAGAACCACAACCTAAGAAAAAAAGTTAAGATAGTCAAACTTAAGAGGCATAGAAAGTGGTTCAAGCTTAAATACTGCAGAAAACAGGATATCATCCATCACAAAGGTATATTGTGTATCATGTGGGGCTAAAATGTTTGCAAGTTAGCAATAAAGGCAATTTGTAGCGGTCAAATAAGTATTGTAAATCCCAAAAGATTGAATTCATGTAAATGGTCCTTTTCCTGCCTGAGAAAATTTTGGAATATTCCTAAAAAGACCTCAGAAGTTTGCATGAAGGGTGGATAAATGGATCCAGAAAGATAAAGCAATTAAAATTCAACAAATACAAGATTTGAAGAAAAAAGTCAATGATTATCTTCTGAAGAGGCCATTGAATGAAAAATAAAATCCAAGAAAAAGGACAAAAAAGGCATGCCCCACCTTTGGTTTAAATATGATCCTTGGTACCAAGATTTAATTCCTTAATACACAAGACATGTGAAGCTGTAACTTTGGAAATTGCAATACTTAACACCAGTAGGCTAACATTTTGTTATGCAACATCATGTGATGCAAAATTTAGCTTTAAGTGTATGAAGGCAAGAAATTAATCACTAATTAGATTGTCAAGCATGAAGCTCAAAACACATTTTAAAAAGTAAAAAATCTACGATAAGACAATTCCTATCAATCAAAGCAACAAAAAAAATTACAAGATACTTACTGACAAATAATTTCTAGAGATCTAAGACTTACATCGATATCACTTGTTGGAAGGTATAGACCTGTCCTAAATGATCCAAAAATTTCAACCTAGATTACAGGGGGAAATGCAAATAAAAACAATTCAGATATCTCAAAATCAATTGAATAACTCTACTACAAGCTAGAAAAAAAAATGAACATACTCTGCAGTGAGACCAGATATTTTTGATAATGTCAGATATGCATTGCACAGCTGCACTTCGTGAGGCTTGTTCCTCTGGAGTTGGTGAGATGAAATCACAAAAATCAAGTATCTCTGCAGAAATAAAATAACTGATATCAGTACAATGGTTGTAAAATTTACATGAAATTTAAAATATATGTACCAATGATGAGGAAAACAACCATAGTAACGTGAAGGAATTCAATGAACCAGTTATAAGGGTAGGGGACAATTTGACTTAGAACTTGATTCAAAGTATAACCTAGTAGATAAAAAAGAAATGCTAGCATAGAAAAAGTTATCTTTTTCACAACATACAGTAGAAAGCATTGACTTCCAAAACCTCAAAGTGGTATGAAATACAGTCAAGAAATTATTCAGAGCCGCCTATCAAGGAAACTGAAATTTTTACTATTGAATCTTACCAGATATATAATAGCAAGTTTGATTGTCATGCTAGCCAAGTCCCAAAGCTAGCATTAATACCAGTCTGACCAAGGTCCAAAACCCAGGACTTCGACCAGGATAATACCAATCGGATTGGTCCATAGTGAGGCTAGCTTATATGCCATAGCAGAAAGAAAATTGATTGGTACTGCTTAATAAATAAATGGCTATTCATTTGGCAATTACCAATTCAAATACTCAGTACAAGTTTAGTCACTAAAACCTTTGGGCCCTAAAATATTTGTATTTAACTGCCAAAAGACTAATTTATGAGATAATTAGCAGACATGCTCTTCAATCTGCTGGAAGTTCTGATGTTCACTGTGCTAGCTATTCCTAGTGATGCCTTTACATTAACGTCTTTTTGATATCTTCTTGTAATGTGAATTTGCCTCCCATGACGTAACTTCAAATCTCCAATATTTTTCTCATAGTTATACCCTTCTGAATCTAAATAGACTTAAATGAGACAACGATCACCTTCTCACAATGTGCTATGTTCTCCCTGACCCAAGGTTTCTTTTCAAATTTGCATCAAATGTCTCAAACCTCTTCCACCTGGTCAAATATGCTTAAACAAAATTCAAATATCAAGTTGTGAATAATGAATTACCTTCCTCGGAAATGATATGTATGATAACATATTCAAACCCAACTATCTGCATGCTGCATTATATACTAATATACGACCAAAATGAACAAAGATATATAACATGGATCAGCCTAAACCTAATCCACAAAGAGAATGCAAGCCTATATGATGCGAGAGGAAAAAAAAGTACACAGAAACCTAGGACAAGCCAATATCCACATTGTATAGAGAAACAATCATAGTGTTTAATATCTACAGAGCAAACTCTTCTCTACAGTCTCTATGAAAATAGTACGAAATCTACTCGAAAAATTGGGACTAGAGAAACTTGGGACAAAACACTAAATATGGTTTTTCAACCAACTTGTGCCTATTGGACAAGAAGTATTACTTGATTCTGCTCATGCACGCACGTGCAAATGATCTAGGCTGCTTGATCGGGTTAGGCATGAACTGATCTACTTAAAAGTTCACCAATATCCAACTCTGATGAAACTCTACAAGGTTGTGTTTGCATTGATGGATCGGAGTAAAAATAGAGGAAAGGATGACAGAAGAGAAGAAACTTTGTTGTTTAATGGAGTTAACAGATAAAAAAATGAGAAATAGAAAACAATCCATGACCACTCCTTTCCATCAAATGTATTCAACTTTAAAATATGAGATAGATCTCTCTTCCTATAGCCTCCTCCAAAACAACAGAAGCATGTCTCTCCCCTCTATCTCGTTCTTCACTCAAGAGAACATCATAAAGCAAGATTAGCAATTTCTGTTTTGTTTCTCACCAGCAATCAAGGCAACATTAGGTTTTTGTACATTTCCAGAAGGTGAATATCGAACTTGTAAGCTACAAACTAGGTAGCAAGTAAAAGAAAATTAATTAAAATAAATTAGGTTTGAGAGTGTACAAGTATCGTCGACTAATCTGATAGCTCTGAACACTAAAACAATACTAAAGTACGATGCCTACGAGCAAAAATAGACAATCAAAAATATGATTTTTTTTCCACCCTGCAATTTCCTTTGAGAATATATTTTGTAGCGTGGAGTGACCCCAATAGCCATGAGCATAGACAAACCAAAATCCGACTAAAAGAACGACAACGAACAAACATTCAAATTGTTTACCCTTGTGGAGCTGGAGCATGGGGCTCTTGAAGCGACAGCCAGCACGAAACCAGGCTAGCTCAGAGACTCGGCCATGATCAGCACTTGAGGGCGCAGGCACAGATGCCGACGGAGGCGTCTCGAGAGGCGCGGGTAGCCCGACGGTGCTGATGGGATCGAGGGATAGGTAGTCGTTGGCGGCGATCTCAGAGAAGGAACCGGCCGAGGAGGTGATGTGATTCCGAAAGACGGAGTACGACTCGGTAGGGTATGGATCGACCTCGGGAGAGTAGGCGAGGGAGCAGACGGTGTCGTACGAGAAGCCCCCGATTTCGCCCATTCACGCCGTCTGCTGTGTAGGAAGCGAGGCCAAATCCAGGGATCGAAGAAGAGTTGTAGGGCGTCCCAGGCGGCGGCGCAGGCGGCGGCAGTTTACCTGTTCGAGACCCTTCGCGATCGTGGGTTCGCGTTTTTAGATTTAGTCTTATTTTCCACATTTCATGCCCTAAATAAAATTTTCTTTTATAAATTTCCGTTATTCTTAAAATATGCCTAACGGATAAATTTCATGTCCTCAATTGCTACGAAACAAACTAATGTTCTGTTTACTTCAGGGAGCAAATCGATGGACGGATGGATGTTATGAACTTATCGTTCGCCAAGTATCACATATAGGAAGGACTATCCCAAGTGTTTAGATTATGATTCATCCACAAATTAAATTTTAGGAAAAATCTGATCTGTCTAAAATTCAAAGGAAATCTCAGTTCTACTCCTTATAAATTAATATATCTGTAATAAAATAAAATATTTTAAATTTAGATTTATTTTTTATTTTTTGATCATTAGTATTTTATTTTGATATTAAATATAATATGATAGGATCATTATCATCTTTATTAAAATATTTTTTTATTTACCGGTTTAAAATTTTGTAATTAATTATTTTTGAATTGATATAATTTCCTTGTAAGTGCATTTGAGTTCGCACGTGCAAGGTAATATTCGGTTAAAATCGAATTGACTTGAATCAAATTAATCAAAATTGAATTAAATTAAATTTTTTAATTAATTAAATCGATCAAATTTTTAAATAAAAATCAAATAAATTGAATCGATAAAATATTAATTAATTCAATTTTTTGATCGAATTAACTGAAATAATCAAAATTTTTAAATATTATGGAAGATTTACTAATTAATTAGAGATTTATAAATTCACTCAAAAATTTATAAAGTTTTTTATTTTGATTTAATCAAATAAGAAATTTTAAAACTGAACTGAATTAACTGAATTTTTTAGAAAAATATTAAAATTTTGAAATAACTAAATCAAATTTTTAAATTTGATCAATTTATTTTTAACTTAATTTTTGCTTACCCTCACAATGCACTAAACTAGTAATGACCCCCTACATGTCTTTTGCTCCTCCATTGTTCCTGCTGTTGCGAGACGAGCCACCAAACACTAACTTATGTGAGATCGAGTCGTTGAAAATCTAGAGATAGCTAGACTAACCGAAGAGCCTGTGAAACTTAAAAGATAATGAGAATTAGAAGAGAAGTCAAGAAATGCCCTAATGAGAAGATAGAGACGAAGAACAGTAGATGTGCATATACAGATGTAAGGGTATGCATGTGCGCACTTTTGTCTACAGAGTGAACTCCTTTCATATAGCATAATAGGGAGGAGATGTCACATCCATAGTAGAGAAAATGTCTCATCTTCTACGTCACATACTGTAAAAGGTCATACTGTATTAATCATAGATCATGATACAATGTCATGCTGTATATCATGTGACCCATATTTGCCATGCTAGCCCACGTGTCGCTTATGCTGTTACGAAGTGTCAAAGGGTTTGACTTGTTAGGGTGATGAGCGTTGGATCGAGAGAGTCAAATTACCTAGAGCGGGCCTCAAGAAAGACGAGCAAGTCAGGTCAGTCGATCTTCATAGGAAAAATGAGTCAGTCGGCCTTCACAAGTTAAAATGAATCAGTTCATCTTCTCCGGTAAAATGAATCAGTCGGCTTTCACAAAGAAAATAATAATAATAAGTCAAAAAATTACATCCATCTCTTCAATCCAACTTATCCTTTTTCAATGTGACAAGCTCTTAACATCCATGATGCTTTCATTGTATAATTTCCCTTTTTTGGGTGTGGTGTATAATTTAGGTCTCATGCATGTTTTAATCCTATGATAATTTGTTTCTAGTGGACAGCTCGCTAATTCGGTCTTTACAGTGCCAATTTTAAATGATGGACGAAAACAAATTGACATGGTGTTGGTTGGTTAAGAATTGATACATTTAAATTTACAATAATAATAATAATCTTAGTTTTTTTTAATGCAAACTAAAAAAAAAACAGAGGAAATTTTAATGATCATCTCCTTCATCGCGTCATTTTCCAAATTGTAGCAAGTGGATTGAATTATGATCGCAATGTCCTTGTGGTTGATCATGCTTTACACTGGAATATGATGCATCAAACATGACGCACGGCATTTTTCATATTTCACAGAGTCTCTCGCCTGAAATAGCATTTTAAGAATTAACATAATTAAAGAAACACACATATAATTAAAGAACGGAATATAATCTTTAAGAAAAATGGCAACAGGAAATTGGTCCCAGAACTCTCGCCTCCGGACGCATATTGTTGACCAATCAATGAATATATGGAATTCACCCGATCGAACAAAATTCCGTTAATTTATCCATTAATTCACCCTTACGTACGATCACCGCCGATCAGATCGAGTCGCGGGGTCTCTGCTCGTCGATCGAAGTCGCGGAAGCTCCGGCGGGGAAGGCAACGCCGGGAGGGAAGTTGAGGAGCGCCTTGGCGCCGCGCATCCGGAAGGCGGCGCGGTCGTAGGCGGCGGCGGCCTCCTCGGCCGTGTCGAAAGTGCCGAGCCAGAGGCGCGCGCCGTGCCGGGACGAGTCGCGGATCTCCGCCGCGAACTTGCCCCAGGGCCGGCGGCGCACGCCGCGGTACTTCCTGGCCCGCGGCTGGGGGGCGGCGCGAGCTCTGAGGAACAGCGGGGAGAGAGTCGTCAGAGGCGGCGTGGCGGCGGCGGAGGGGGCCATGGACGAGGCCTCGCGGAGGACCTCGAAGAGGATCATGTCCTGAGAGTCGTTCTCGTTGAGAGGGAGCTGCTGCTGCTGCTGCTGCTGCGTCTGCTCCTCTTCTTGCTTGATGGGGTGGCGCATGAGATCGGGGGCCATGGAACTTGTTGAGCACAGAGAGAGAGAGAGAGAGAGAGGGTTGTGGCTGGAACTGGTATGAGGTGAATTAATGGATTGCTGGTGGGAAAGGTAAGAGGCGTGCTGGAATTGGCTATCTCGAACTGTTCTGTACACTGGGGATGATGACTCTACGTGGTTGGTACTATGGACGATTTGGCTTTTGAGACGAGAGCCGACTTGAATTGGAATTAATAGATTTATTCCATTTGTTGGGATCGATTGATACGTAGTCTCATCTGTAGATCGAGTTGATAGAGCTAACTAACCTAATTGATTAGTTTGATCCAGTCAATTAATCTATCTAAATCACCCCGATTAATTATCTAAGCTATTGTTTTGGCCAATTCGCCTGCTCTATGTATTGTTAGGGTAATGGGTTGGTATAACTTGAATCATAAGGTCAATACTTGATCCGATTGGAGACGACATGTCAGACAAAAGACTTGACTCCAGGATTGACTAGCTTGGTCCCACACCCGGGCTCCACAACCGAATTCTACGTTCACGCTCCATACCCTAGCAAGGTGGTCAGGCCCTAACTCGGCAAACAGTTCAAACTTCGGCTCCCCAACTCGGCAACTAGCACGACTCGAGACACAATACCCGACTACTCTACTCAACACCTAAAACTTAGTCTGGGCCTTCCGAAGTTTCCACTCGGCCCTAAGCTCCATCTCGGACCACGTCTCAACTCCCAGTCTCGAGCGACCTCGACCTAACCTCTCTTTGTTGCCTAGCCGCTTAAGCTCCACTCGCCCAGTGCCTTGCTCAGTGTTCAATCAGCTCGGTCCCTCCGAACCCGACCCTTGACACTCCATCATTCAGTTTGTCAGACAGCCGCCAAAAGAACATGTGCTATGATATGATAATTAGGATAGCTCATCTGCCCCGTTACGGCAACACGATTTAGGATGGCATAGGCAGAGGCTATAACAGGCATGGGTGATAGGACCCTTCACTACGATGACAGCGGCGATCTCCTTAACAAGACATCTCTCACTGATGGGATACTCTCCTTAATTAATATAAGATATCTTTCTCTCTCATAATAATTCTATAAAAAGACCTTGCCTCTCACAGGTGCAGGATCAAAAACCGCACGTTATTTCTCCTGTTACTGCGGCTTGACTTGAGCATCGGAGCGGTTGAGTCAGGACACCCCTGGCCTCTGTTCTCACTCTCGTCTTCTTCCTTGCAGCTCAGTGTTCAGTGGTATGTCAGGATCAGGAACCCTCCTCCTCAATCGGTTGTGGATACTACTTTTAGAAAAGTCAACATACAAGTCAGTTGTTCGATGACTCATCCGGTGACAATCTCAAACAGGAACAATTAGTTTGAACCATTCCAGTCACTACACTTTTCGTAGTGATCAATATTATATGAAAAGAAAATTAAAATAAAATTTATCCTTCTTATTATTCATTCACTTAGTTTTTTCTACTTTTGGCTTCGACAAACCGTTTCCATAAAAGATGGTTCAAAGGTCCCAGATTGACTCAAGACCATGATAGAGAAGAGCATTGCCTGACTAATTAAGGAAAAGTCCTATCAACTGACGGTTAAAGATCTAGATCTTATTTTTGTAATTTAAATCGCAGATCTTGAAGTTTTCTAAGCGTACGTGATCAATTAGATATACATTATTCTAGATGCAAGAATATTAAGCTATGCATTATAGAATTTTCCAAGTAGGGGGGGGGGGGGGGGGGGGGGGGGGCAAAAAGAATATTAGGAAGCTCTATCCCTTTTGACTAGTTTTATACAATATGTATATTTTTTAAATAATTAACAAATTTTGTTTCCTTAAAAAGATAATATAAAGTTACCCCTCCTAGTTGGTTTCCTAAATATTCCTCATCAATCTTAAGGAGTACTTAACAATTAATGTTCGGATTAAAATTCTCTTCTAAACTAGAAAATTGTGATGTTGATTTTGCTCGTATAGAAGACAAGTCAGAAATCCAGAAGTCATTAAGCTTTTGATATAGCCAAATATACGATAATAAGAAGATTAATTATAAAGATCGCTAATTAATTGTTAAGGCAGCCAATTAGCTGGATCCAATCCTACGTTTTATTTAATTGTCATTTCTATTTGAGGGGTGTCAAAAATTGAATCCAATCCAAGTTGATTTGAAAAATATCAAATTATAGTTGAAGATTTTCGAGTTCAAATTGTGTTCGGATTGAAGATTTTTTAGTTAGATTGGGTTTCAATGAACCTAAATTGATCTGTATTTAGAATTTATAATTTTTTATTAAATTAAATTTTATTTTAAAAATTAAGATGTTTTAGGTAGGAATGACCATGTTAAAGTTTTAAGAGAAAAATAAAAAATTATTAAGAAAAATAATTTAAAAATTTCAGATGGTTGAGGTTATTCATGTTTGTCGGATTCTTCATGTTCGAATTTACAAGTTTAAGTTTTTGGATTGGGTTTGAATTAGAATCGAATTCTGATTAAGATATTTTATAATATTATTATTTCAATCATATCGGATCTGGACCAATTAGACGTGTCTGAATTGACAGTCATTTCTATGCCGTAACACATCTCGACGTGATCAGCATTTAAAAAATGTTCTTCAATTAGTCTACCACATGTTTTTACTCTTTCACGATTGATTCGATCGACACGTGGGCGGCCAAATAAACCACGAGGAAAATTCAAAAATCATTTAGCTATGCGACCAAATAAGCATCAAATAACTAGAATGAAATGGTAAGAACAGCTCAAGATCGATAAAACTTATTCCAAGAGCATACACGTCTAGAAATTGAGTGCCAAGAATCTGGAAATTAAATGACCAAGAAATGGTTAAAGTCGGCTTCAATTCAAATCTCCAGAGCTCATGCTGCATTAGCTGATCTTCTTGAGGTTTTTACTCTTCCTAATTGGCCTCTTTTCAACCATGTCTGCCCGTGTTTCTTAATTCTAGCTTTGCTAGCCAACACCAGCACCTGAGAGGTTCAGAAAAAGGATCGATGTCGACGAAAGGAAGATGTCGAAGGCGAAAACAAAATATTGATCGGACACTTGGTGATCGAAAGTCCAAAAGAAATTGACAAGAGGAAAGTATAAGTGGGTTGAAGTTGACCGAACACTTGATGATTGAAAGTTTAATGGGAAGTTGACAACAGGAAAGTCCAAGTTGATCGAGGTTAACCGAACACTTGGTGATTGAAGTCCAATGAAAAATTGACAAAAGAAAAGTTTAAATGGGTAATGGAGGACTGGACACTTGATATGAGTCAGGAAGTTTTGACAGATCAAGGTTGCCTGAATGTTAAACAATAGAGAAGTCCTGGTAAGTTGAGGTAAACCAGATATTAGGCAATGTTGAAGTCCTATTAGGTCAAGGTTGATTAGATATTGGACAATTAAAAATCTCAACAGGTTAAGGGTAATTAGATATTGAGTAAAGGAAGTCTTGATAGATTAAGGTAAATTGAATATCAAGAAAGATATGAAGTCAACCTTGAAAAGGTTAAAATCAAGGTTAGCAATCAATTACCAAAAAGTGATAATCGATTGGCAAATCGTAAATTTGGAATATTCAAGTTTCCTGCTTGAGCTATGATCAATTGGTGTAATCGATTGATAAAGTAAAAAATAGTCGTTCTACATGTTTAAACGGTCAGATCCAATGTGACAATCGATTAGTAAGTGAATTTCAACCTGATGTCGACCCTATAAAAGGGGGTTTCATGTGGAGGGGAAGCAACTAGTTCTTGGAGATTTGAGGCAAAGTGTTGATGCATTTTTGTATCAACAAGAAAGCATCCAAGGCAATATTTGATTGTAAAGATATTTTCAATTTCACTTGTATTTATATTTAATTTTCCTATTATATTCTTATAAGAACAAGGTTGTAAGAGGTTTCTCTACATCCAGAAGGTATACGAAAAAAATAAGATTCTAGTGAAAAAATATCGATAGAAGCAGGGTCTTGAATTAGCCGTTTCAAGGAGACGGATACCAAATAAATCACAAAGTTATGCATATGGCGTCAAATTTAATTCAAGAATTTCATTGCACATTCAAATGGCTAATACAAGATCAAAACGAGAAGCGATCGAAGCTATTCAACCTTTCCTTTAACTTACAAGTCCTAACAAGCTCTACCATCTGAGTTCACCCTTGCCGATCACTCAACTCAACCCTCCTTAGCTCAACCTTGCCAACCGATCACATTAATTCATCCCTGTTAACTTCCCTTCTTATTTCAACCACCTCAGTTAGACCTTGCTAACCACCTCAACTCGGCCTTGTCGGCCACCTCAGCTTGACCCTGTTGACCTCCTCAGCTCAACCTTGCCGACCTCTTCAGCTTGGCCATGCCGATCTTGATCCTTATCTCAACCATCTGATCAGTTCGACCTTGTCGATCACCTCAACTTGGCACCCTGCTGACCATCTCAACTCACCCCGCCGATCAACCATCTCAACTCACCCCTATCGACCTCTGCAGCTCGGCCCTGTTGATCGATCTCCTCAGCTCGGTTCTGTTGATCTCTTCAGTTCAACCACACTTAATATTTGAATCTAAAATTGGAGACGCGAATGTCTCCAATACTAAGCATGTGAGATAACATGGTCAATTGGATGTGAAATGATATAATCCATAGAGTACAGTGATATGCCACCCTCCATCCAAATATGACAAATGTGAGATGACCGAATAAAACGTAAGATGAGAGACATGACCTTCAAAGGTGATGTGACATCGTTATGTCCACATGTGATGTTCCATCGATCAGGACATTAGACATTATTCTCCCAAGGGGTAATGCATGTATAAAAGAGGAGTCGTTCTTGCGAACTAAGGTATGCGCACAAGTGACTCTTGAACCTTTCTCTTATTTTTCTATTATGTTTCGCTTCTCTTCTGCAAAAGGTGGCTCTTAGTGGCCCCACACGGTCGGTCCCACGATCATCTGTGAAAAGGTAAATCGAGAAAGTGCAGTTGGTTAACGCAGGAGGGTATTGCCTGGCTTCGCCAGGATTCGAACCCTTGTCCTCTTCTGCAAGTCTGCTGCGTCGTAACCAACTCACTTATGTCCCGGGGGCATATTTCGCTTCTCTATTCTTAGCTTGGAGGTCTAATTTAAATGCCGGAGTGGTAATTCAGTCAAGGTCAATCTTGATCTTCAATCTAATTACGGTTACGTTGAGTTTCGCAGGGATCCAAAGAGTCTCTTTCTCAACAGATCGTTGAAAGTATATGTCAATCTCGAAGACATCTGATCGAAAATTCACCCTTCTAAATACGAAACAAGAACAATAATTTTCATATATAATTATTCTTTGATAATGAATTTTGTCTGTTCGAATTGATGGAGGCCTGCAGCCAGCATAGGCTGCAGCACCCGGAACGGCCCGCATCAGCCGCTGCATCCTTCCCCTTCCTGTTCCCGCTCGCCATTAATCTCTTCGCGCATGCACGCAACGAGTAAGAGTTATTGACGTCTTCCTCGAGCAACTGAAAGCTTGCCGTAGCTTGTGCATTAATTTAGAACTCTCCCTGCTTGCATGCGCTTTTAAAGCGTGCACGTGAGGCGCCGAAGGCTCTGCGCAAACATATTTTTTATTCGCATCCTTCAATTCGAATCGATCGTCAGCTAGCTAGCTAGCAATCTTAGTTCGCAGTAAATAACGTTGCCATATTCGCAGAGTGAAGATTGCCGGCACAGGCGCTTTAAATAGGGCTGGATAAGTAAAGCGAGCCCCGACCGTTTCAGTTTAGAAAGCCAGCAGCAGGCTTCGCACGCTTTATGGGTACGGAGAAATGATGCAGAGAGGAAACGGAGCAGTCTTTCAGTTCCTCCCTCTTTTTCTTTCTCATATATATACAAACTGTACGTTCGCGTCGATAGTGATCGAGTGAGATCATCTAATTCCCATGCATGTCGACTTCAGTTTGCAGGAGGAAGAGCATGCACGGCTACTTTTCATGGGATTTGCGCCCCGCGGTTTGTGCTCAACCGTACATGGCTCATTCAAGGCCATTTATTGTATTTATTGCCTTCCTTGTTTTCTTTTTAAATGTTTTTTCCTGTTTTGTGCCCATAAATTGCACCTCATCGGGAGGGAGGAGGAATGGAGGATCCAGTAGTTGTTCGGTGGTGGTGGTGATGGGCGAATCTGTCTCCGTCAGAGCCTCTCACTGGTCGCTCGCGCACAAGCCATCGTCTCATTGGAGTCATGCATGCATGATATGATTAGCCCTCACGAGGACGATGAATCACCATGGCAGCTCATTGGGTTGACAAACATGTACAATGCCATGATCTCCAAAAGTTTCGCTTGTCGAACACGTATGGAAGAAACCTTTTCGGATGTAAAGCAGATGTCATATAATTGGTTGTCGAGTGTCGTGATGCAAAAGGACAGTGAGGTCTGTGTTTACTAAAACATGTAAATTAATTAAACACTAGTTAGCGTCAGGATGAAGAAGTTCGGTTAGGTCGTTCCATATATGAATGACCAGCCATTCTGATAATTTGCAGCGAATATATAGTTTTAGGGCAAGCAAGTTTGGTGTGATCAGATTCATCTGAAAAGTGTTTCTTGTAGATTGTTGTGTTTGAAATTTGCAACAAAATATATATGCATAATGCAGCTGACTTCAAGAATGCAATGGTGCAATCTGCATGCGTGTTGTCGAACCGTTGACTTGTTCTGATCTTTCAGCCTCAAGGTACTTTTGTGAGGATTCTCAGTTAATAACAGCCGACGACAAATTTTTGTAGAAGGTTGGTGAAGACGATGAATGGTCAGACAAAGTTGTTCACCTGGGTGGTCCAGAATTAGTTTAAGAATTTTTAATTGTGATAATTAATATTTTTAGGAACACATTTTAAAAAATAATTGTTTGAGATGATTTATTTATATATTTTAAGAAACATAAATTTGATTATTTTTTAATCGCATGTCTCTCTCTCTCTTTTTAAATATTTTTTATTGACTAGTTTAAAATAAAAATATTAAATGTCAGTAAAATTTTAAAAATAGTCATTGTATAATAGAAACATTAAAAATCATATATTAACATAGACATTTGTTCAATTTAATTTAATTTGTATTAACTACATAAAAAAAATATTTTACTAAGTATTTAATCATTAGTCAATCCTATACAAATTAAATCATTAGGATGCAAAAATCTGATTGCATGAAAATTTTATTTGCATTCGAATAATGAACGCGAGACATGCTTATACATAGAATTAAATCATTAGTTTTTTTATGTTTTATTTACTATATGATTTTTAAAAAACTTTGAATTTTAAAAATAAACAAAAATTGTTTTTTCCTTTCTATCCATAATAAAAAAAATTCATGATCATATTATGGTTTAATCTCGATCTTATTAAAACAGTCGGTAAGTCTCATTTAATTTAAATATCCAATTAAAAAAAATTTATGTCCTTTTATTTCCTTTTTTTATCTCGATGTTGAATTAATTAAGGAAGTCTTCTAACGTTAGTTAATAAATTTTAAATAATGAGTAATTAAAAAAAAATATCTTTCGATCATTATACACTAATTTTATAAAATGGTTCATTGGATCATCCAAAATAGTGAATGATTTTTTCCATCCAAAATCAAGATAATTTGAATTATTCATTAGATGGTTTTTCCTTGTACTTATTTCTATGAATTGAAGCCGAGCCATTGAAAGTAATGAAGCTTTTATTGCCTCATCATAAATATTTGCAAGAAGTAAGAGAGACATAGAGAAGGCAAAAGGGTGAAGATCCCTCGAGTCAATCCAACACCAAATGACCCAAGTAACCTAATTCATCCCATGCAATTAATTACTTCTCCCAACTCATTTCCCAATCAACTCCACCTCTTTGTGCTTAATTGTAATCTCCCTTTTCTCTCCCTTTATGCATTTATTCCTCCACAACAAACCTCTTCCATTAGAATAATCCTACACTTTAACTCTTCCCATTCATTTCTCCTCCTCCTCCTGCAAACATGCACTACACTTCGAAACATAATCTATATCTCCACTTTCAAATTGAACCTCTCATAGAAAGAAAAGACCTCATCAAAATTCATGCCCAAATGCTTGCAATAGTAGTAATTCATCTCCCCTTCGGTGCTCTTTCCTAAGTTCTTCTTTAGCCGCATCTTTCAGTAACTTCAGTACCACAAGTCATGTATAGTAGAGCCTTTTCTTATATTTTAGTTTACAGAAGATATATAAATGAGTTATGTTAAAAAAAAATTTAATTATCGACTGCGGAAGTGGGCAGAGAGGACTACTGTTCCTTTTAATTCAGCATTTTAAATTTATAGATAGATGTGATGAATCGAGCAGAGGAGTAGGTGGTGGCTGTTATAGGAAAGGAATTCGACATGTACATGCATATCACACGGATATAAAGAGAGACTACTGTTTCCATTATACATCACTCCTCACCACCACCACCACCACCACCACCACCACCACCACCACCACCACCACCACCACCACCACCATCATCATCATCATCATCATCATGGCCTCATCCAACAAGCATTGGACGAGCATGTTCAAGTCGAAGCCCTGCAGCAACCAATGGCAACATGATCACGTCTTTCACCAGAAGAATCCAGGTCAGTCGACATCTCAGTTCAGTTTCGATTTCCTAGCTAGCTGCTAGCTCTCTTTTTCGAGAGTTAGGGTTTTGAGAAATGATGATGGTGATGATTGCATGGTTGCTTGGTGGTGCAGGTTGTGAGGAGAGGAGCCCGGATCCGAAGCCGAGGTGGAACCCGAAGCCGGAGCAAATCCGGATCCTGGAAGCCATCTTCAACTCCGGCATGGTGAACCCTAGCCGCGACGAGATCCGCAAGATCCGACTCCAGCTCCAGGAGTTCGGGCCCGTCGGCGATGCCAACGTCTTCTACTGGTTCCAGAACCGCAAGTCCCGCTCCAAGAACAAGCACGGCAACCGCCACCACTTCAACCCGGCCGGCCGGCGGCAGCACAAGCCGTCCCCCACCGCCTCCTCCTCCTCTTCGTCCGCCCAATCCACCAATTACTCCGTCAACAAAACCTCACCACTCCCAACTATATTCCACCTCGCTCCCCGGCCGCCATCTGCGACCTTGTTCCTAAATCAGACGAACTCCTTTGTGGCGCCGGCAGAGCAAGACATCGCCGCGATCATCAGTTCGGAACAACTATGCGATCCAGAGATGCTACTCATGGGTCAGGATCAGAAAGGCCAGGATGATGATCACCAACAGTGCAAGTTGAAGATGCAATATTTACAGCAACTTTATGCAGCAGCTGCTGTTGCTCCAACTGCTAGTGCTTCTACTGTAGGCAGCTGCGTTAATGGTAGCAGCGATATACAAGGTATGCGCCATTAATAGCCAGATCTCACATACTGAGAGTGATGGTTCAGTGCAGCTACAACTATTCTTAGATCCTCCCTCATCTACTTGACATTATGCATTTCCATGTGTTTTCACTTCAACTTTTGTAGCCACCTGGTAATGCTCCCGAAATTGAGAGCTGTCTTACTATTAGAACAACAGCTACTATACGTGCACGCAATCCTTTATCATGTAAAGAAAAGACAAGGAAGAACAGAGCTCTAGGCAGTCCTGTCACCAAGACACATATACGATGGGGATTGAATGACACGGTAGATGGTTGTGTCATTGATCTCCTACAGATTGGACGTTGGACGTGTGCATGAGATTCATATAGATTGTGCTGTGTCTTTTTCATGCATCGACTTCAAACGATTTAGATATACACAATCTACAATTCTACATGCCATTTCCTCTTGCTAGCTTCTTTAATTTATACATCAATGAACAGTGTTAATGGGGGGAATTGGTAGCGGAATATTTGACGGTACTGGAGCATCCTGCAACAGCTGGTCGACGGTGATCACCAGTGAGGCGGCGTACGAGGTGGCAGCCGGCCGGATAAATGTGAGGCAGGTGCTCGGGCCGGAAGCCATCCTTCTGGATCAATCCGGGCAACCTGTGCTTACTGATGAGTGGGGTGTGACCCTCCATCCTCTCCAACATGGAGCTTCCTATTACCTCGTAATTATTTAATTTAATTCATTACTACCTAATTAGTTGGTTACCAGCTACCATCTCTGATTAATTATAGTCATTTGATTATACTAATTGTTATGCAGGTTTAGTAAGTAGCTGAAAGTAGCATGGTCAGCACTCAAGAATGTAGATTCACTGCATAAATGGGTTTTATTTTGCAAAAGTGCCTTTCCAACTTTGTAGTAATTAATCCCATGAATGTTAACTCTTCTATGGAGTATATATATCCTACATGACTGATGTACTTCTTTTTGGATCTTAATTAATCATCTTCAAGTTAATTTTGTAGCAATAAGTACCCCTTGAGTTTTGTGATCATATAAACCCAATTTGTTTGTGCATTGTCTTGGATAGGAGCTATATATATATGTGGACAGTTAAATACTCAATTACATAATTTGGACAGCCTTCCAAACATGATCATTCATTACACTAATTCGAATCATCATGGACCTCACATTCTTAAACCAAATGGATTATTTTAGAGAGTAAAATAATGACAACAGTAGGGATCAAATATTTTATATGCCATATTTTTGTCTATAAATTGACACTGATAGATTCCCAACCAGAAGGGAAAGAGGGTTACAGAAAATATTTTTAATCACATTACACACAACAACTACAAAATTTGTTTTGACTTTGATACAGAATCTAAGCTTGCAATAAGTGTGTGCTAGCTGCAATCCACAATGTCGGGTGCAGCAGGTATCGTGCATCACGCGTGTCAATTTGTTTGACTTTGATACAGAGTCAAAGATTGCAGCTTACTTTGATCACGCAGGGCATCATTTGCTATTTAGCGAAGGTGCAGGCAAAGAAGGTTGCGTAGAAATCTCGATCTTGTTCGTGCGTAATTTTTTGACTACGGAGCTGTGGAAGAAGCTTCGTATAGATATTGGTGCATGCGTTTACATTTACGACCGCGTGGAGTTGACTCAGACTCATACGCTAACGTGGCAAAAGTCAATAATCATATAGTGACGTGTCAGTGACAACATTTGCGTTTGACGAAAGCAACGTTCTTTTAATATTACGAATCTTGAAGCACAGCTGTCGATTTGTATTTGTTTCGCGTATAAATATAAAAGAGGGGGGCAGAATGGTCATCAGAGCCAAAGAGCGCCGGCTTCCTTCAAGATCGGCACGAGCTCGCCGGCGATGTGAACGGCGAGGAGGCGATCGAGCCCACCGAGAAGTCTTCCGCCCACGAACACCGCTGGAAGAATCATCGGCCCCCTACAATTCCCGCCGCTGACCTCGACCGCCCCTTCTAGCTCCGCCGCGGCCTCCTCGCCAAGCTCGCACACCGCAGGGTTGACTCCCAGCCCCAGCAGCAGCCGCCTGGCGACGTGGCACATGCAGCATTCCCTGCGCCCCGCCACCACCACGGGATTCTTGGCCACCATCTGATGCATCACCGCGGCACGCTTTCCGCCGCTGGAAGAGGAGGTGGAGGACGACGACGGCGAGGAGGGCGATTCGGCTGCGAAGAGTGCCGATCGATAAGATACGGTCGCTTCCTGCATTATTACGATTTCTTTCCCTTTTTATCAGCCAATTTGAGAAGGAAGAATCCGAATTTGGGGTGGAGAAGTGGAAGGGAGAAAGGGGATGGTTATATAGTAGCAGGGAGGGCGCGTGGATGACGTCAGAACAAGAAAATCTGACGGCATCAGAAGTCGTCAACACTCCACCCCAATTCGAAACGTGGTCGGCGCACGTAGCCTTCGTGGGTGACGCCATTGACGCGTCTGCACCAACGTGTCGCCTAGTGTATAGAATGAAACGGTGTTTGGTGTCGGGTGGTGTGGTAAACGGATCGGACCAGAGTTTGTAATAAAATAAATGAGTTAAACCATGTTTAAAATAAACTTAAAATCGTTGTTTACATTGACCTTAATTTCTTTTTTTTTTTAAATCTTAATTTATTTAAATATTATTGAGCTTTTAATTTAAATTTATTTGATTGTTTTAAACTTGTATAATCTTGAATTCGTTTAGTTTATTAATAAGTTTGATATTAAAATTTTATTTATTTAAATCTATTCAAATTGATAAACTAACATAAATAACTTCTCAAACATTAAATAGAATTATAAATATTTGATTCAATTATTGTTAAACATCAAATTTAATTACCAAACCAAACATTAAATAGAAAGAAACAGTGTTTAGTTAAGGTAATCTAATAAAAGTTTGTGTTAAACTTATTTTGATAAGATAAGTAAGGTAAAATTAAATTAAAAAAAACTAAATTGCTAAAATAGTTATTTGAGTTTGATTTACCATTTTTTAAGCAAAAATTTCATCTGTTTAAATATTATTCGCTTTTAATTTTTAGTCGATTACTATTTAATTATCCATGTTGAAAATTTATTTATTTATAGATAAAAATTTATTAATGAATATGATTTATAAACTTTATTTATAATATTATTTATAAATAATTTGTAATATTTTTTCATGATCGTTAAATATATTATATATATATATATAATTATATAATATTAATTAAATTCTTACTAAATCAGGTAACTGGCAGCTTCCTCGCCCGCGCGGCAGTACAGGACCCAGCAGCAGAATTGAAAACGACGGAACGGTGACTAGGGGCAACGTATTATAAACGTGTACAGAAAAGAATTGGGCCCATTGGTGGCCGTGTGGGCCACAGATATCAATTTGTTGATAAATCCCAGTTGGACTTGGATCTTGGAAGTACAGTCAAATGTAATCCCATGTGTCCGGTCCGGCGGCAATCGATGGTCGGAATGTATTTTGGAAGTATTATATATATATATATATACACGTCAGGATTACAAGGGCTCATGTAAACATTCGCTCACGATTACGAACGAGAACGTAGGCATCCACCTTTTCCAGACAATTCAACTCGTCAAACGATTTAAAACAGATTGGAGTCATTACAAAAATAATGCTATTTTTAAGTTCAAAATCTATCACAATCAAACCAAAAACAATTAACTCTAAAATGATGCAGTATTAACATCCGTTGGCCGGATTCCTTCAAGGTGAAGGTGGTCGTAGCATTCATTCAGTTCTGCCATGAGCGAATCTACTTGCTTTGACATCATGCGCACGCATATTGTTCATCAAAAGCACGCAGAATTGATGATCTTTTTCCAGCTCCACGCGTACTTATTATTTGCCGATGCGAGCAGTTGTTACTCTTCCACAACATTCACCAACTCGTACTCAACCAGAGACAGGTTGTTGTCCTCTTTCACAGTGAAATTGGCTGGCTCAGTCGCTTCGATGCGTCCCCACTTGTCTACAGCCAGTCTCATTGAACCTTTGAACATGTCGATCTTCGCATTGCGGAGAATGACAGTGTTTCCGGGTTTCATCAAGTCAACTGTGAAAGAATAAAAAGATCATACGGGAACAAAAACTGCAAGATCAGTTTTCCAAGAGCAAAGATATTCTTTATTATGGGTATAAAGAATTACATCTACAATTTATACTTTGCAGTACTTGAAGAAAATTTTGACTGGGACAAGTAAAAACACATTAACAGCATTACTATTCATATCATATCCATGTGGTAATGGCATTCCCTTATTCATTCATTTTAAATGTGTTTAGCATAAAAAAACGTCCGGTAATCTAAGTATCACTAGGTAGCATTCTGACAACCTATAACTGTCTCCATATTCCTTGGATACAGATAAAAAAAGACAGATGTGATGAAGCACATCTTCAATGCTGCTCTCCCACCAGAAAGCATCAGGAGGAATGCAATTTCATCACTTTACAGTATGCGATCATTTTACCATGAGCATTCATGGGACAAAGCTTAACACACATGGTCACATGCATGCACAAAGAATCTTTCCCAGGAAAAATCCAGTTTATGGCTTTTCAAAATGTACATATGCTTGAGAAAAAAACAATAAATAGAGGTATCTTAAACATAATGACAAAAACAAAGGCCATTAAGTAAGACGGACAATCTAACATTCCACTACAATTTTGCCATTCCATAAATTTAGGCAAAGCCAACTTAACATATTGAAGTAGTCCGGTTAAGAAGACAATCCAACAGGAGTCAAGGGACAATTTGAAGACAAGCCAAGCAGACACTTGAAACAGAAGGGAATCAAAGGACAAGCTGAAGTAAGAGAATTGCCGGGCTGGTGGGCACAGTGCATATTCAAGAGACTAAGCGCTGCTAAAATCTCCTCTATGATTGAACAGAGGAATCAAACAAACAACCCTTTGACTGTCTCTTGAGTTCATATTCAAACTTGATAATAAAATGAAGTAACAGTTTGCTAGACAAAGTCTAGCGAGTGACTTTACAGCAATTAATGTCACTAAGAGAAACTGAATTTATGTGTTTAAACTTCAAAGTTCTACTCAATTGTTTCCAAAGTTTCAAAAAGAATGTGTAGGCAGTATGCAACAGATCCACTGCATATTGCATATGTTGCATGGAGAGGCATATCTGGTTAGTATTAAATATAATTAAAAAAATAGAAAAAGAGTAACATACATCCAATATAGTATACTAATTGACAAGTCCACTTCATACTTCTACATAGAAAATATAAGTTAATCATGTTTAAGTTAACATCTATAGTTGTAAGCTACCAAATAGAGATAGGTTACAGTTTTAGGTCAATGTCATTTGTTATCACAACGTTTAAACTAATCAAATAAGACTCTTTTTAAAATGCACGTGCAAATAGCATTTGTTATATCAGGCATATAAGGGCGCTACACAATCCCCTTCAGATTATTCCTCGGTAGCTAAATATCGGCCCAAGCAGTTGCTTTTGGAAATCATAATCTTTTCATCTGTGAAATAGAAGATTATAAATAGTGTTGTAAAGAATAATTATTACTGATAATACAATATCTGAGTTAAATCATCCATAGAGTTAATTGCCCACCATTTTCATACCTTAAGACATGGAATCAGACATAGTAAGATTTATCCTTCCTCCACTTACATTAGACGTAATCCATACGTTAAGAGAAGGTATAGCTTCTTTATTCTCATCTTTAAATTTTCATATGGTAAAGAACCCCCCATTTCAAATTCCTGTGTGCAGAAGTAGGAAAATTTTTCACTTTGAAGACTGAAAGGGTCCAGCACTTAATCAATTAAACTATTAGACACCATCAAGTCCATTAGAGTATGACACATCATCCTTTCGGTCCCTGTTTACCCAGGTGGAGACAAAATCCAAAGAGAGTGGGGGAAAGCTGTAAGCTCAGCCTCTCACCCCCACTGTTTTGCCTTCATCCTGAAATTTTGGAATGCTAGGAAGAGGCATTCTGTAATGTGATTCTTGGTGAAATTTTTCGTCCTCCAAATGAGGAAGAAAAGGGACAAATTTATGAAATGACAGTAATCATCCTCGCCAAGAAGGCCCTAACGTCAGCAGAGGTGTGCCAAGATAGCTAGCCAGGGAAGTCAGAAGAGCTGCACTATGCTGAGAAAGATGTGCCTCCAAGGGAGTTCATTTGGGAAGTTGAAGAGTAATGTGACATGCCGAGAGAGCTGCGCCAAACGGAATTGGACAGAGCTACATCCTGCCAACAGATCTGCATCATCGGAGCCAACTTCACCAGCGCAATCGGGCGGAGCAACCACGAAAGTAGAAGACGACAGTTGAGTATGAGGTAAAAGGGTCATTCTACGCTATATCCAGCAGCTGGGCAAACAGGCACTCCGCACTCGTCGGTGGTCATAGTGGGCATACTTCTAATCGAGCTGTATTTCCATTAATGTTGGTCAAGTTTTTTGTCCCTTAGTAATCTTTCACGGAAGAATATTTCAACAAAAAATTCTAAACGAATCAACCCTAACTTCCCCCCAAAAATGGCAGATATTATCTGGTCATCTATAGACGACAATAATGAGGCACTGGGTGAAAGATAAATCCATGCATGCACACGAAATCAATCTGAGACTGAGAGAATGGCGAAAGCGAAAGAATCGAACCCTGTTCGTTGCGAGCGGTGAAAACGATGCTCCCAGTCCCATCGCCGATGAGGCACTCGGCTATCCTGGTGGGGCGAACGCGAACTGCGGTGGCAGCACGGCCCTTATCGACCACGGTCTCGGATTTCAGCACCACGACCGTGAGGGTGTGCCCGCTCGTCCCAGGCTTCAGCCGATCCACCTTCGTGAATATTGGCTTCCTCTTCGCGCCCACCGAACTCCCTCGGGACTGCTGCTGCTGCGTCGTCGCCATTGCCGACAAAATCGAAACCCTAGACTACAAACCAGAGTCTCGAACGTTGTGACGACACATAATCCCCATTGCGCTGCAAACCTTGATCCGGGCCGCACAAACCGTGTCCAAACCGGTCCATAGTTCAAACAGAGTCGGGTTAATATTTATATTCACCCGGAATGAACTCTTAAAAATTAGACATGTAAAGAGATAAATCAAAAAATTACAATTGATCGAATATTATCTATCCGGAATGAAGTATCGGTTCATCGTCTAATCGACTAAATTCACCCGGTTAAACAAAACCCCAGTAACTGATTTCAAGCACCTTGACCGTGAGGCTGTGCCGACCTTTTTCATCCACTGGCTTGTGAATCACGGACTCAATTTTATATAAGTAATTTGTTAACAAAGTTTGCACATAAATAAAATCGATGCCGTACTTGTATCGCTATTGTATGTATCAACATATTAAAACACTCAATTTTAAATTAATGTATTAAAAATAAATTCGAGGCGACGGTTGATATAATTTATATTAAAAATTAAAGTAATATAGATTTATTGAAAAAACAATAATTTGTTAATTAAAATATTAATCCACTACCACTGGCATGTGAACCACGGACGCAATTTTATATAGTGCATTTAAACCGCTAAACACCCAGTTTTAAGTCAATGTATTAAACTGGATGCGTTCGTGAATATAATTTATATTTTTCATGTATCAAATATGAATTTGATAAAAGTTAAAATAATATAGATTTATGTATAATAGAGTGTATTTAAAATTTTATTTAATAAAAATTTAAATATAATAGATCATAATAAGGACTAAATAGATCAAGCGTGTAAGTCAAATAAGTTGTATAGACATGAAGACTTTGCTGACGGATCTGCAGTGCCGGTCTAATTAATGTGCTAATTAATTATTACTACTTCATTAATTAAATAAAAGTTTAAACTATTTCAAGATTATGGAATCATGGATGTTTGTCCACACCACCGTATTTCTATTACTAATTATTAATTAGTAATGATGCATATATAATTAATTACTTGATGATGAGTTTTTTTAAATGAAGAAAATATTTTAAAGTAGAAAATTTATTTTAAAATATAACGGAAATAAAGGCACAAATAAAACTTATGCTCGTATAGATAATTTAATTTGCACTATATTTAAAAAACGAATTTGAAAAATATTTAAATGCGAATATCTTAGAGTAATCAAGTGTGTAATATTTCCAAAATACACTCATCTACAATCCGCTTCCAAATATTGTCAATCATTTTAGTAATTATTAATGAAAATTTAATATGTGGTATATATATATTTGTAATTTAAAAATACATCGTGGTAAACACGGAATTCTTCATGTGTGCTATATATTGATGAAGCGAGTATTCATTATTGCTTCGTTCCATCGTAGAGATTCTAACTCTAGTGATTAGTGATGGACCGCCTCGTCGCCGACGCCGATCCCCTGCCGCTCCGCGTCTTCTTCATCCCTTTTTTCGCCACCGGCCACCTCATTCCCTTGGTCGACATTGCCCGCCTCTTTGCAGCCCGCGGCGTTGATTCCACCATCCTCGTCACGCCGAGAAACGCGGCTCTAATCCGCGTTACGGTCGACGCCGCTGCCGCCGGCGGACTTCCTCTCCGCACCCTCATCTATCCATTTCCGTCCGCCGAGTCCGGCCTACCCCCAGGCGTCGAGAACATCAGCGACCTCCCCCCTGAGGAGTCGTACAAGATCGACTTGGCCACCCCCTTCACGCGCCCAGCCCACGAACAGCTCCTCCGCCTCCACCGCCCGGATGCCGTTGTCTCCGACGTCCACTTCCCGTGGACCGCCCTCATCGCCCGCGATCTCTGCGTACCCCGCTTTCTCTTCACTGCTGTGGGGCTTTTCCCCGCCTCCGTCGTGGCCTCCGTAAGGAAGCACCGGCCCCACGCCGGTGTCGCCGGTGACGATGAGCCCGTCCTGGTCCCAGACCTCCCTCACCCAGTGTTCCTTACGCGTTCCGAGCTCCCGGATTTCCTCCGCCGAGATGTTCCCCTGCGTCGGTTCCGGGACGAGTACGTCGAGGCGGAGACTGCAAGTGCGGGCGTCATCGTCAACAGCTTCGCCGAGATGGAGGCTTCCTACAGCGAGTACTACCTGCGAGCCCGCGGACTTAGAAGCTGGTTCGTGGGACCTGTATCCCTGGCGACCTCCAACGCCGGCGTGCGCGGTGGCGGCGACCCTGCTGCCTCCGCGAACAGATCACGGTGTCTCTCGTGGCTAAACGCGCAGGCGCCGAGGTCCGTCGTGTACGCTTGCTTCGGGAGCTGGAGCCGGTTCGCGAACGAACAGTTGAGGGAGATGGCGCAGGGGCTAGAGGCGTCCGGGCGCCCGTTCCTGTGGGTGGTGCGCGAGGAGGACGGCCAGGAGTGGATGCCGCAGGGGTTCGAGCAGCGGGTGGAGGGGCGTGGATTGGTGCTACCAGGGTGGGCCCCTCAAGTGGACGTGCTAAGCCATGAGGCGACCGGTGCGTTCTTGACGCACTGCGGGTGGAACTCCTTGCTGGAGGGCGCCGCTGCGGGGATGCCTATGGTGACTTGGCCGCTGTCGACGGAGCAGTTCATAAACGAGAAGCTGGTGGTGGCGGTGCTGCGCGTCGGCGCTCGGGCGTCGGAGCGTTGTCGGAGCACGGTGGACGACGAGCCGCATGTGGTGAGGGCGGAGGAGCTGGCGCGGGCGGTGGGGAGGATAATGGACGGAGGGGAGGAGGCGGAGGGGATACGGAGGCGGGCGAGGGAGCTCGGGGAGAAGGCGCGACAGGCGGTGAGGGAGGGCGGATCTTCCGACAAGGGGCTGAGAGATTTGCTCGTGGAGATCCGAGAGGGGCAAGGCAAGAAGAAGGACGTCGCCGCCGCTGCGGTCGGTTCTTTATAGGCCTTGACCCCATCGACGAACGTTAGCATCTCCAATAAGGAATAAATTTTATCTTTTATTTAATAATATTGATGTGAGACGAGGCATTCTCTTTAATAAAACACGTATGTAATACGAAGGTCATGAAGTGTCATGTTAACACAAATCGAAGAGAAGGTTGATTTCATCCCGGTGAAGTTTAGATGCGTTTAGATATCATTTCGGTCTCCAATATCATATTGATTTTGGACGTCATTTTGATCTTAGATGTTATTTCAATCTTAAACATCACTTCAGTGTTAGACATCATCTTGACTTTAGATATCATCTTAGTTTCAGACATCATCTCAATTTTAGATATCATCTTGACTTCAAATGTCATCTAGGTCTCAGATGCCACTTTAGCCTTAGGTGTCATTTTAGCTTCGTATGCCATCTCAATTTCGGACGTCATCTTAACTTTAGATGCCATCAAATGTCATCTCAGCCTTAGACGCCACCTTGACCTCATACGTCATCTCGACTTTAGACGCTATCCCAATTATGTCATTTCTGTTTCAGATGCCATTTCAACCTCGGATGTCATCTCGATTTCAAGGCTCATTCTAGCTTTGACTTAAGTCTCAATTCTATACACCTCTAGGCCTGCTCCATATCCTAAGTATGAGTATCTATCATTTATGGGTTCATAAACAAGGGCTACAAATATTCCCAAAACACGTGACAACTTAAAAATAAAAGAGCGATTACGAGGTTGTTATATCTAATCTCCTCAGATACTCTCCTATTTGCACATAACGTCAAAAAGAAATGGAAGCAATCAACGACGATCAAATTTGATCTCATACACTCCCATAATGATGTTGTTCCAATCGACATAGAAATGCTTTTCCTGATGGCTATATAACCCTAGAAAAGGTACGTCAAGGGGATTTCTTCTTCTTCTTCTTTCGGTAGTCATTTTTTCCTTCGAGTAATCCTAACTTGAGTGTTGGAGTGATCTGTCGGGACTTTCCGATGTCTATCTAATCTCTTGCTAAAGTGTATTCTAGACCCTCTTCATTTTCTTTAACTAGAGTTTTCAAAGGTCACATACATCGCATCATTCATTGATGGGTGGTTTATCCATCTACAATATTTAGCTAGAACAACTACATCATACATTTTTTTAAATTTATGTGATCGGTGTCTCATCTCTCAAATTTATCATAAAATTTTAAAATTAAGTAATCAGTGATATCTTACAAAATTAATTGGCGAAATCTTAAAAATATAAGCTTAAAATGGTCCACGTTTAATCGTGTATCTTTGACATATTTGAGAAATACAATTTTGTTAGATTTAAACACTTGTGGAAGAGGTGATTTTTCATCAAATAGTTAACATTTTTTTTTTATTGTGAGAGAACAGGCGAATAATTTTCATCAAATCCGATCTGGTTCATTATTTAAATATTTTCCTTATATAATAGAATATGACAATTTATTCAGCTCTCTTTTTCATCAAATATTAAACATTGATGAGGGTTAGGTCGATTGAACGAGGACCACGAGCGGGTAGGTCGCAGTTGGTTGTTGTGCGTCCCGGAGCATAATTAAATTGGTTACGACACAGCAGAGTTATAGAAGAGGACAAAGGTTCGAATCCTGACGAAGTCAGGCAATATCCTCTTGCGTGATCAACTACAATTTCTCGATTTACCTTCTTACATATGGTCGTGGGGTGTGGGACTACTAAGGTGGCAGATTCCACCTTTTTAAAACATGTGAAAGGAGAAGATAATTATAATTTATATATATATATATATATATATATATATATATATAATATATATTTTTTTTTTTTCAAGAATTGAATTTGAAATACGGAGCAGCGTCTCTTATTCTTGACCTACCATCCATATGCTACCGACCACCGTCAGTCAACTACCCCCGCTTCTCCACCTGTTAATATGCACTCTTCCGATCTGCAAGCTACCTCGGCTCCGACTGCAGAAGCATGGCTCAAGAGTGCAGCAATTCGGATGAGGTAGGGATCCGGAATTTGCGATCTATGTTTGTTTAAGTTATGAATTGGTCCTTCCGCATTCTCACGCTAAGATCCGGCATGGCTCAATCAATCGATAATTTTCACCAGGTAGTTCTTGGAGCGGAGGTAGGGATTGCGAGGGTGATCACCTTGAACCGTCCCCGGCAGCTCAATGTCATCTCTCCTGGAGTAGTAAGTTCGCGGAGATGGCCTCTCTTACGTTTTGATGTGGTTTTCCATTTTCCAAGGATTGATGAGAGGCGTATTTTCGTGGCAGGTTTATCTCCTGGCCCAGTTCCTTGAGAAGTGGGAGAAGGATGATGATGCCAAGCTAGTTATTTTCAAGGTTGGATTTTTTTTTTTTTTCGTGAAACCTAGTTTCGGAAGTTCCTTTCTCCTTTGAAGTCGCCGGTAATCTGGTTTCTTTCTTTGTGTAGGGGGCGGGTCGTGCCTTTTCTGCTGGTGGGGATTTGAAGGTGTTCTACCAAGGGAGAAAAGGTTGGGAATTTTAAAGGAAACAAGAGCTTACGTTGCATTCTGTGCGACCTTTCATGTTTTTTGTTGTTGTTGTCTAAAAATGGGGATATTTTTGCCAGATGATTCTTGCCTTGAGGTCGTTTACAGAATGTACTGGCTGTGCTATCACCTTCATACGTATAAAAAGCCCACGGTATTTATCTTTATTTTGAATGTTAAAAGGTTTCTGTTCTAGTTATGTTGTCTCAATACCCAAATGGTGTTTCTTATGTATCTCAGGTTGCCCTCACTAATGGAATAGTCATGGGTGGAGGTTCTGCTTTGGTTGTCCCTGCAAAATTTTCTATAGTAACAGAGAAAACTGTGCGTTTTGTAGTTTCCTTGTAGTGAATCTTTAAAAAAAAATTATGACGCTTCGTATTTTGTCTTTTTATGATGCCTAACCGGTTAATGCCTAACATCCACATAGGAAACTTCATCTAACATACAACAGAGCTCTGAATGCTTTTTGCTCACTAGGTTTTTGGAATGCCTGAGGCGAGTATCGGACTACACCCTGATTGCAGCTTCTCTTATATCCTTCCACGCCTTCCAGGATACTTTGGTGAGTGTAATTGTGGGCAATGCTTCTCTATGAAACTAACAAATTTCTATGAAAACCACAATTGAAAATTTGATGTATTTTTCCATTGCCTTTGGCTTTTAGTACATGACACATTAGCTTTTTGGTTCTTGGCTGGATTTACAGGGGAGTTCTTAGCATTAACTGGTTCAAGGTTGAATGGGAAGGAGATGATTGCTGCAGGACTTGCAACACATTTTGTTCCATCTGAGGTTTGTTCAAGAACTGATTCCTATTCCTCTCTGTATGGATATGCAAGGTCAAAACTTTGTATCAGATGGGTCAAGTTAGTTTTTCTTTTCCTTCCCCGATTGTATTATCTTCGAACCTGTACTTAGTGTCTATTAAACAACCAGCACCACTCATTCAGATAAATATTATGGAAGGGAGTTTTTCTTCTTTTTTCTCTCCTTATTTTTGTAATGTTAAATGCAGAAATTGCAAGAACTTGAAAGTGCTTTGTTGGATTTGAGCACGAATGATGAGAATTCTATCAGATCAGTAATTGAAAAGTTCTCATTGGATGTCCAACCTGATGAACAAAGCATCTTAAATAGGTAAACAACACCGGATCTTACATTCCTAATGTTGGAAAATAAAATGGTATATATAGAAAAAAACTGTTAGGAATGCGCTTTTTCAGGTTGTCAACAGTTGACAAATGCTTTTGTGGGGAGTCTGTGGAGGAGATCATCAAATTATTTGTGAGTTATGCAGCTATTCATTATTTCTGGATAATCACTGATACCCTGATCTTCATGTCTTTGATAAATTCCAATCTAAATAATGTTGTTCCTTTGGATTCTCGTTCTCAATTTGCATTACCGTTCAAGACAGTGTCATGTTCTCTTGCTTGGTTGGAATACAGTTGATACTGGGTATGTTCTGTAGCATATCATATTCTTATAAAGTCCACATTTGTTTTAATTATCTTCTTTAAGTTTTATAGAGATAGCTTTAGCATAATCTGTGTTCCTTTGATGTCTTCAAACTAGTAGATCTTGTCACATACTTCAATGAGATATCAATTTCTCCATAATCCATAAGAAGCATTCTTTTGTCCTATTTCATAAGTATGTCTCTAGAAAATGAAAATATGAAATTTCCACCATTTAGCAAGAAGTATTAGTTCACTCCACTAGAGTTCGGATTCTTTTTCACCTCCCATTGCAAGCATATTTGCCATCAATTTTTCAGTGGAAGTGTTAGCTAGTGCACTTGTAGAAAGTGTTTATATTGATGCAGGGTGGGAAACATGACAACAGATTGTGAGTATAAAGTCTGGAGTGGAAATTGCAGATCAGGACAATCTGAATCTTTTCTCCAGAATATCTGGTGGAATTTAGCTCCCCGTCATTTTGCACTAGTGAGATTGATAGCAGCAAATCAAAATTGAAGCCGAAAGTTTTATGAGTTGCTTTGCCTCTAATTAGATAAAGACACTTATGGAGGGCGGGGGCTTATTCACTATTGTCCTAGAAGCAACACATGCATCTACCTAGAACTTCTTTTTGTTTTTAAAATTCATCAGAAAAAGAGGAACCACTAATCTGAGGCATTGACACCTCTATTTTCAAGCTTGACATTGACACTCATCTACCCTCTTAATCTGGTAACTAATTCTTCTATCACAAAAACGTTGGACTGAAATTTTGGATTTTTTATTGAAAAGTACTACTAACCCCACTATGGACGATACAAATTATAAATATGGTTTCAAGAGGCTACTATTGTCTAATGAGGTTTTCAGACAAGTTTCAAACTCTCTAAGACAATCTTCTGAAGATTAGTACAACAACTATAATGCAATGACTCCTTTTTTTTTAATGCATGTTAAGGAAAAATGGCAATGTCATATGCGTTGTCCTCTTTCCGTTGCTATATTTTTAGGAGCAGTAAGGAGCTAGATATACTTGACTCTTCGTCTACCCCTTCGTAACCATGTTAGACATTGACACTCTGAATTGGTAACGGACATCCCTATTGTTTGCATGCAAAATTTTTTGGAAACAATCATGTTGAACACTTTATGACCACACGCACCAATGTTAGATACTCATACCCAACGCCAATAAATCTGAATTATTACACTATCTACAGTTTTGTGAAAAATATTTTATCAGACATCTTAATTTTGGTATGACATATCAATATTGGAACAACACAATTTGTCACTAAGGGTATATTTAGCTTGTATGTGTCAATTTTAGTGTAAAGCGGTCAGAAATTAGAATCTCAGATTGGCTGGCAGTAAAAGCATTGTTTAACATTTTGTTGTTAATATTGATTTTGAGCTCGCCTTTGTTAAATGGACAACATATGTAAGACAGTTCCTGTTAATTTTCATTTATGCCAACTGAGGTAGCAATGTTGCATGCTTATTCCATTTTCTCTGACTCCTTTCTTGAGTTTCTTAACCAGCAGGATGCTATTAGTGATTTTAGTATTTTCAATAACCATTTGAAATTTGTTTATTCTTCAACCTAATAGTACATCTAGCTACCCGCACCGTGTGGCTTAGAATGTCTGATTAATACAAGTCTGCTTTTGTTGTGATGCTGAATCTTAGCTGTTTAACCTATGCTCAGTAAGAGCGGATGAGCAATGAGCTTTAGATCTGCGTTATAGTTAATTTATTGTGATTTATGGTTCACTAGACTATAATTATTTAGGACAGAAGGAAGGAGGCTAGTATTGGTACAGGAAAATTTCAACCTCTGGGATGCAAACTTTCATTAGAATGTTAACCTTTTGTGTTCTAAATAAGATAGCATTTTCATGCATGAGTATAAAATTGTTTAGATTTTATCATCATCTAAGTGAGCCTTATTTTACTTTTTTTGCAGGAAGATGAAGCAAACATGGCAGGACATGAATGGATCTTTCCTATACTAAAAGGATTGAAGAGAAGCTCTCCTACTGGATTGAAGATTACACTGAAATCCGTAATGCAACTTACTTTGATAGTTGAATGAAGATTGCTATACTCATACTCCTTTTTAAAAGTGTGACGATAATTTTCCTCTCCAGAAAGATAAATAAAACTGTATGAAAATTGCAAACTTGTGTATGCAGGATGCTTAACTAATCAAAACAACAGTTAATAATGTTAGCATACAAAGGATACCTTGATTAAATAAGTCATTGGGCGAACTAAGCCGTTTTAGAAAAAAAAAAATGAAGGATGCATGGAATACCATAAATTACAAGGAGAACATATATTTTACCCTTGAAAGAATTAAATGATTTAAAAAGATATGATCACTTTCACTGGTATAGTCTTCCGTAGAGTTCAATGGTAAGATAAGATCCATGCACTTGAGCACACAGAAGTAGCTTCTCTGTTGTCTGTGTATTGAAATGCTAGGTAGTCTAGTAGCTTAGGTGTAAGTTTTTGCATGAGAGAATTTTGAAACAGACCATTGCGGTATCTCCATAATATTCTGCAAATTTTATTTATGAATTTGTGGTAAAGGTATGGTGTCTTTCTACTAAAATGCATGTCACAGATGATCGACTGTCACCCCCCTTCTTTTCTACTATTTATGTCCAAAATGGCTTCATTCGCAGAAGATTTGCTGTTTCATCTGCTGAACGACAGGTAGTGTTTACTAACATTGTCTTGCTTGCAGATTCGAGAAGGAAGAAAACAAACTTTAGCTGAATGTCTGAAGAAGGAATTCAGACTTACCATGAATCTGCTTAGATCAGTCATTTCTACTGACATATATGAGGTAACTGGAAAACATATTGTTGTAGTGAGAATTTTTCTTCATTTCATTTTGATTTAAATTTCTCGTATTATCTGTAAAGAGGATAGGAAAGATTGGCCGCTATGAAAATTTTCTTGAGTCTCTATATGCTTGAAGCAGCACTAACATTGGATTTTGGTTTTTAACCCTTTGTTCATGTTTCACATTATTAGGGCATCCGAGCTCTTAACATTGATAAGGACAATTCCCCCAAGGTAATCCATGGGATGTCTACTTTATCTGTCTTCTTTTACTTTTCTTTTATGTTATATGGTGCATCATACTGGTGTTTTAACATGAAATTTTAGTGGGAACCATCGAGCCTACAAGAAGTGAGCACTGAAAAGGTAGACCTTTGTTTTAAACCATTTCAAGATGAACTAGAACTGCAGATACCCGGTGATGAAGCGAGCAGGTTAGTATCTTTTACATCCATAATCACAAAGTCCTTTACGCAGTTCCCCGGTTTCTGATGCATCATTTTGCAGATGGAGTGGCAAGTATGAGAATACAGTCTATCCGAGCCTGAAAGGGAAGCCAGATTACCTAGTTAGCAATGTGGATAATTCCTTTGGAACTCGGAATTAAGTTGCAAGAATTCTGAATAAAATCTATGTCATCGATTACTTGGAGTAAACATGGTCGATGCTTGCAGCGAGTTAGTAGCAGCATCACTTCAATTGTTGATCCTTTGAAGAGGTGTCTATGCCATCGAGAGGACATTGATAACTTACATCTACTGGCCTTCAGCCTGATGCCAATAAAAATAGATGTAAAATTATTCTATATCGAATGTTCTGTTATGTTGAGAGTAAAGAACCAGCAAGCTTCTTCGCTGTAGAAAATTTCCTTGAACTTGTTACAATATTTATGCTTTACTCATCGCTGCAGCTAATTAATTGGTAAGTAGAACTGTCCTTTTGTTGACTTTTTATCTATGAGTGTGTTAGACCAAAGCTGTCTCGGGACATGATTGAATTGGTTATTATGAGATATATTTATTACAGTGGATAAGGGTCGAATCTTAGCAAAGCTGAGATAATACTCTCTCCATAGTGATCGAACTGTAACTTTCTGATTTACCTTATGATTATGGGATCCACCGTGTGGAGCCGCTGGGTGGCAGATTTCACTTTTTACTGTAGTGTTAGGTCAAAGTTAATTTATCATCATAACTTCGATAAAGAAACTTAAATCGCCCGATCAACTGTATATATACACAGGCAAAATTCTTCATTCAAAAAAAATATTGAAAAGATATTTCATCATATGTATTAAAAATATTTTTATCAATTTAATTAAAATTATTTTAACTTATTTAAAATTTTATAATCATACTTTTCCAATAATATTAAATCAATTTTAATTAAATTACAATTATTTTAATTAAATTTAAATAATCTTAATAAATTAGCAAAAAAAAATAGATATCACTTATATTGTGAAATAAAGAAATTTTTAAAATAAAAAATAGAAAATAATATTTTGGTATGCTTTTAAAATATAATATTTTTTAGACGAATATATACTTGTATACTTTGGTTGGAAATGAAGGACGTGAATTGTCAGCTTCAACAATGAAAAAAAGATATAGATTGTCTTCGAATGGTAAGGTTGGCATTTTTTAAGGGAGGAGTATATGATGGAGGCTAGCTGGTTGGACCTGGATCAGTAACTTTTGGTGACGAGTCTTCTACTTTGCCATCATTAGCTTTTAGACATCAAGTATGGAGAAAGCCTGGATGGAATAACATATCTGTTTTTTCTTCTAATCATGTCTCATCAACATACTTACTGAACTAACACAACTGTTTTTTATGTAACAATTCACGCACACCCAGAGGACATATGCAATGATTTTTCAAAAAAGGCTGTAAATTAAAGGATGTAGGCATGTAAAGAAATTTTTAGCTAGTTTAACCTGCTCAGCCACACAAAATGGAGAACATCCACATCTTGGCATCACCAATAATAGCTTAAAAGATAATATTCGCAAGGAACATGATTGTTGAGCACCAATAGGTTCGGTGGAATGCCAGAAGATCGTTTTATCTTCCTGCACCCCACCACACTCACCTAACTCCCACTTATTTTTGTTTATTCTCTTCAAATCTATGATCCATTTTGCCAAACAATGGCAATCTTAATCTTCTTGTCCACCAAAACCCTCACCTTAAAAATTAAGCCCGAGAGTCCTTTAATGTTATTATTATATGAATTAAGAATGCATCTGGAGGGAGGGATTTCTTCCAGAGAAATGCTATTTCTCCTTGTGGCTAGTGCTTATTAATTTGTTTTGCTAGCTTGTTTCTTCTTTTCGATATCAATATCAGATTGCATCGAAATCAACTATGCAAGCGCTTAACAAGGCGTAGCAGCAACAAGGAAGTCCACTCTGGTTGGTGATAATGCTGGACTCCAGAAGAAGAAAAGTTCTCATGGTATTTGGAACTTTGATGGCTGCTTCTCTTCTACCATCAGTCAGTACTTCATCTTTAGACAAGCACAAATTTGTCCCAAAGCATAGGACTGACCAGCCACAGCCATTGAAGGTATGCCATACTTGCATTAGATGCTGCATCTTTTTAGTAGCAATTATTTATGTTGCTGCAGGGGAACCCTCAACTAGAATTCCACATTAAACTCCATGCATTGCTGCTTTGGGCTTCAATCGGTGTCTTGATGCCTGTTGGAATAATAATCGTCAGAATGTCAAGAAGAGTTGAAGGCATTAAAATGCTTAAGGCTTTGTTTTATGCTCATGTCATCGTTCAGGTATGCCAACAGGTCTGAAATCTGCTGAATTTCCAAACCAAACTGGATTGCAATGAAATCACAAGCAATTGAATGAAATCACACAGTTCACAGCAATCCTGTTGGCTACTGCTGCAGCAGTTCTAGCTCTGATGAACTTCGAGAACTCCTTAAACAACACTCACCAGAGGATAGGATTTGTGTTGTTTGTCTTCATTTGGCTTCATCCATTAGTTGCCTTCTTCAGGCCTCAAAGGTCATCTTATAATTTTACCTATTTCAATGCCTAATTAGCACATCAAACAAAACAAAAATCTTATTCAATGTTGTTGATTTCTTCGCAGAGGCATGAAGATAAGGAGCATCTGGTATCTTTTGCACTGGTTGCTTGGAACTGGAGTATGTGTGTTGGGCATGGCAAACATCTATATTGGCTTAAATGCATACCATGAGAAGATGTCAAGAAGTGTGAACCTGTGGAAGGTCCTGTTCACTGCACAAGTCTGCATCATTGCCATTATCTATTTGTCCCAAGATAGATGGGATTATATGTTGAAGCAAGGAGTGATCCTGGATGAGCAGGTCATGCCCAGTAGCCACTCGACATCTCCAAGTAGCAACCAGAAGGAGTTGGTGGTGATGTCCTCAAGAGTCAAATGATTTTTCCTTCCTCTGTTTTCTTCTTCTGGTTGTGCATTCGAATCCACGCCCGATCCGGAAATGAACATTGGGATGGAGGAGATGTTTCTGAATGCTTCATTGTGATATCAAGACATGGAATTATAGATTTCATATGTGTATAATTGGATATGATCGAGAGAGCCACGTACATGATGATGCCTTTGGTCTGTAATAATTCAGCTAAAAATGCCTCAATCCAATTCACTGTGAATTATGTGAAGAAAGCATCTAACGTACACAAAACCTTGTGATGGTCTTCTCTAACAGTGTTTATTGTTTCTCTTGAGAGAAAGTTGGATTGCTTTGATTGAGTGGAGAAGAAAATAAAATGGAGTGATTGATTCACATTCACAGTGCACACCCAAATTATTTGGGACACTGCACGCCACTCGACGTTAATTTGCTTAGCTGTTCTCTGCATCCTCTTTATTCTGTTCTACTCTTCGCTCGTTAATTAAAGAGGGTTTAGATATACAGTAAACTCATCTGGATACATAATGTACAAGAAGATAAACCCAAAGTTACCAGTAAATTGGAGTGTCTAATCTCTGGATCATTTGTTTCACTACTATAAATCTGTCGAAAGAATTAAGCAGAAAGATGGGAAGCAAATGAGACTTCTGGAATATAAGATGGTGTAAGATGAATAGGTTATACATGGATTCAATTAGCCACTTAGTCACACCAATGGATCACGAACATCATAGAGCTGCTGAACCCCCAAAATTTAAGAACACCAAGTCAGCTATGAATGCTGAATTCATGACAGCCCCATAATCATTCATAGTCGATCCAAATATATAAAGTCAACCAATGAGCAGGCATCTGGAATCTTGCATTTGTTTGCTCGTCGATTGCTGTGGTGACCAAGTAGCCAATGCTTCAATTCTTCTCTTGTCTATCTCTTATTTGTATTGTACTCCTCTCTTTTAATCAAGCATTTGTTTACCTCTTAATTTGTTGCCCTACTTATGGTGGCAACAAATTTCTACATGCATTGAATGCCATGTCTCATCTCAGAGTCAACATAGTTTGAGAAGTTTAGAAGACACAATTCAACCTCTACATCATCAAACTCTTCTTTATCCTCAAGCACGTTGAGTTTGAACGTCTAAAAATTAAATGAAGCTCAACCCAATTTTAGTTGGGTAGGTGGAAGCGAAGAGCCCACGACCCAAGATCAATTCTGAAATATTTCTTTAAAAAACTTAAAACCGAGGCAAACTGAAACAGTTAGCAATCATCACGTCCAGAATATCTTTTGCATCAACCTAAAGACGAAAGATTAAATCTTAAGGAAGCTACAATCAATACTGCTCTGACTTGTTTAAAGAAGTTGCTAAACCGTCAGGGAATCAGCTTTGTCGAACTGCTTCAGCACATGCATTTCTTTGGAAAGCAGAAAAGACTAAATCTGAGAATGAGAAAACAACTCTCAAACAAATTAATTAACCTTGAGCATAGTTTGTGACAAAAAAAGATAAACCTATATGTACATGTTCAAGCAAATTAAGTTGATTGCTGAAAGGTAAAGGAAGATTCTCTAGATCATACACCAGGCTGTTGTCACTCGATGAAAATGTAGATAACACAAGTACCATTATATTTCAGAAACTGATCAGTACAAAACAATCATTAATTACTTCAAATATAATCCTACTTAATTAGATGAGTAGCCACAAGGCATGCACACATTCTCAACTGCTGAATTGGAGCAGACATGGATTTAAGGCACTGATCTTTAAAGTTCATGTCCCTATAAATCATTAACTCAACCAATTGCAAAAAGGCAGGTCTGCGGAAAGACTAAGTGAGCTTGTACTTGCAGAAGCACAAACCAGATCCTATATGTGCCCATCCATCATTTATTGCTCCAAATTTATCCCCTTCCATAGTAATAACGTAGCAATTCACACCACACCCTCTTTGCATTTACTCCTTCCACCAAACAATTAGAGGCAGACCGACCCTGATGCGTAGGCCGGCCCCGGCCTTCCCATTCCATCTCCCATTGTGTTTCGCATTTAATGCAGTGGTACAAAAATCATTGGGCTTTATCAGTCGAAAGCCGGTATGAAAATTTAATGCCTTTTTATGCAACAACAGGCACTATAGGCTATACTTTGTACATAAAAACTCACGAAGAAGAAAGAATATATCCACTTTCCACTAGTAGCATTCTGAATGAATCGTTTCAAATTAATTAATGCGTTTCTGTCAGATTGTGTTCATTACAAAACAGTATGAACTGATTGAAGTTTATACTAAATACCAACATCGATCAACAAATATGGTGAATTTAGAATGGAGATTATATATCACTTATTTTAAAAACTTAAACTAGCATAGGAAAATATATATGTATTCCAGCTTAATTATAATAGGTGACAGTCTTCCTCACATATATATATAGCGTAAGATTTAATTTATTCCCATGATTGAATCACAAGAATGAGAGAACGTAAGTTCACACAAGGAGAACACAAAAAATATAAACAATATAGATGAGAAATTTGCAACTCAAGATATATCTATATGCATGCCAAAGCTTGATTTGTTAGGAAATGACTCAATTTATTTATGAAGAATGATGGCATAACATATCATAAAATCTAACAAGCTCATGATAAACACTACATATATATATTCACCTTTTGCACCGTATATACTAGTGTAAAAACTAAATTGAGTTCCACTTGATAGTACTGTTTTGTTTTGTTTTTACAAGTAAAAAATTTGATTCATCCCATGATCTTATACATTTTCCAGAATGCATCATCCATATATAAATATATGTGTATATAGAGAGAGAAATAGTTAGAAATTTGATCAGAGTTTAATACCTTAAGGTCGATTAGACAGGATATGCTACATTTAACAGCTACACGAACATGATGATATTACCCCCAGTAATAGAGAAGCACGGAGAAATAAGGTACACATATAGTTCTACTCATTTAGGTTGCCGTTGCCCATCCTAGGCAAAATGTCTTGCAGTAGACCGTGATCGGCCGACACTTGAGGAGGGAGATGATAAGGCGGTAGGTTCGGGAAATGCATGCTAGGGTTTGTAATGAATCCCCCATGGATAGTGTTATGGTCGTTCGGGTTGATATCCATATTTCCTGATGGGCACAGTAGTTGTTGCAGCAGAAGGTGTTCATCACGGAGGCCGAAGTTTGGCGGCGCCAGCGCCGCCATCGGGGAGCTCCTCATTAGGTTTACAGGACTGTGGTGATTGTGCTTCCCTTCATAAGTTGTGATCACAGTGGTTGGATCTTGGTGAGATCTTTCGACCCTCTTCTTCACATTGCACTTCTGAGCTGTGCAACGGTAGTAGCTTCTGCAGTTGAAGATTAATTTCACAATGGATGATGATCAATCTAATTCAAAGCTCGGTGATGATTACATATTGTCCACGAAATTAAAAACGGCGAGGATTAAATCAAAATTCCTACACTTGAACTGCTCACCTTGGATAAGGGCTGTTCTTGACTGCCTTCTGCCCATACTTTCTCCATCTGTAGCCATCTTCAAGGTTGTCAACCTCGCTCTTGGTCATGAAGGCAAACCTGGGTTCTCTCTCCTTTTTCTCTTCTGATTTCTTCCTTTCCTGCCTGTTCCTGCGCAAATTGAACATCAAAATTGCACCACAGTTAAAGATTATATTAAAGATGAGAGATCGAGCTGTTATTTTATGATAAATAAAGATTTCAGTGATGCATTAGAAAAGGGGTCTGAAAATTAAGAATCCTCTTCTTCTATTGTTAAACTTGGAATCGGATTGGAATTTTCAGAACTGAACCCTAATTCATCGTGCCGAAAAGGACAGAAACCCTAAAGATTAAAAGTCTTCACTCTAATATAATAAAGAACGAGTATGGAGAGGAATCAAACTTCCTCAAGAAAACTAGCTACGCTAAAGTAATTAACTTGCAGTAGTTGATTTTTTTCAGCAAGCTGCGCCTAACAAAATTGACCATCATCATGAGCAGAGAGAGAGAGAGAGAGAGAGAAAGACAATTGAAGTAAAGAAATTAAAGAGTGTTGAGTAGCTAAAGATCAAAACCTACACTTTCTTTAACTCGGTCCCTTTTACATGCTTCTCCTCCTCCTCCTCCTCCACGTGCTTCACCATCCTTCCCTTCTTCTTCTGGCATGGCCCGGATTCCTCCTCCCCTCCCAGCTCAGTCGACGTCGACGACACCGAGAAGTTGGGCGTCACCGCAGTCGTCGACGCCCCATCCCCACCCACCAACAAGTGCTTCATGCTCAACGTCGATTCATCCAAGAATTCTCTCATGAAGTAGTCTTCCCGCCCGATCCGTCTTGGCGCGAAGGCCGCCGACGACAAGAGACCTTCGTGGAAAGACAAGTACTCATAGCGGCCACTGAACTGATCTCCGTTGATCTTCCCGGACATGGAGAGAGAGGTGCGGCGAGTAAGAGAGTGCTGGGGGATGGTTGGTAAAGGAGGGGAGAGGTGTGTAGCTTTAGTCCTCCTCCCCCTTTTTGTTTCGGTGCACATCTCGTTATCATTTTTAATTTCCATTTTAATTTTAATTTTAATTTTAATTACAATTAAATTTAATTCCACTGCTGATATGGAATTTGACGCGAGACACTATTGACGGCCGCAAAGAGGACCGGGACTGCTGGAGTCGAGTCAGCAGCCTGAACTGAAGGGCCACCGGCTACAGCCGGCGACGAGAGGGAAGCAGCGGTCCGCTGGAAGGTTCGCGGGGGGACCACGGATGCTGACGTCACCTTCCTTCCCCCGACCGGATCTGAATCGAACGTGCCCGACGACTAATACTAAATACCCACCAATGTACCTGGACTTTGACACCGTGTCAGAGTGGGCCCAGTGAGGAAACCCGGGTACGTTTTTGTGGGCACGGGAACTGGATCTAGTTGAGATCGCAATCCACGTTGTGACGCCACGGTGACGCAATGCGTGATTTATGGTTCAGCGCGAGCATTCAATACAGCTCTAGGAATAAAAAGTTACCTGCAATAATTCCTCGAAATATTTTGCTCCATAATTGAATGAATTTTTTGATGTAGATGGAATGATCTATCTCATGAAATAGTTTTATTTTGAGGTAATTAAATTTTATTTTACCTCTTAAGAATGTTACTGTTTTTTTGGACATGTCCCTTTTAATTTTATTATATATTATCATTGCATGTTCGTATTTTTATTAGTATTGTCAAAATGTGCTTTACAAGTTTTCCTATTATCCTTTGGGATATCATTGTTATTATTCTACCTTTGCATAATTTTATTGATGATTATATAATTACAATAACTTATATAAGTATAGGAACTACATGATAATAGTAAAATTAAAAAACATTCAAGCATTTCAAAGAACAATAACAGTTAAGATTAAAGGGGGTAAAAATGATATATAGAAAGATTTAAAAGGAAAAAAATAATAATTTCACTTTTCTATTGAATTTAGTACTATGTATTATCACTATAAAATTAAAATATAAATATAAATAAAATGAATAAGTGGGGTGACTTAATCAAGTCCGACAAGCCAAAGTCATATGATCAGAAGGCCAAATAAACCCATACATTCTTTCTCGTACATATTTTCATATATATATTCATCCTTTCAACTGAACATGTTCCTGTAGCGTTGTAATTACGCTCTAATTTCTATTAATTATTTTCCATAGGTTTATAGAATAATCCTTAATTAACCTCTAATTAAATTTGGGATATATAGTGAACTGATAGAACCAATTGATCACATTAAATATTCTTTCGTTTCAATTATATTATTCATGAAAAGAGCTGATTACCTACTCCAACTGCAAGCTTAACTTACTAAAACTACATTCAATTTAAATTAGTTCTAGCCAAATATAAAATTAGTGATCTAATTAATGTAATATAAAATAACCTACGTTATCATATATCATTTGCTAAATCTCATATTCTAATCCTAAACTAACTATTCTTAGTACTCTGATAAACTTGTTTAATTACTTACAGAGACAGTAATTTATGTATTATATCTGTTCTTAAAAGAATTTCTTATTGCTTCTTTTAAATTTACTAAATTGTGTATTACTTAAACTCTTTTGAATTAATTTGGCAAGAGAAAACGTTGAAAAATTAGCATCAAGAATCAAGATGGCCGACAACTTATATTGGCATGTTCTTAAATGTTGGAAAATAAAATTGTCGGTAAAGAGTGATTTTTCTTAACACACTAAATTGTGTTAGACTGTCTGTCTGGATAAAAATTCCAATTCTAGGAATAATAATTAATAATAATAATCAATTAAACCTGATGAAGTCGGTTCTATTTGCCTGGTCTTTCGGCTGGAAATTAAACTGATTAGTAATTAGATTGGTTAATATATATCATAAAATTCATAGCCTGATCAATACCATAATTAGTTCCAGAATTGGCTTAAAACCTTAATTTGTTTGTATCAGTGCCAGGATATATACCTTGTTTAAAAGAGGATTTCCAGGCTAAATTCAATGATTAATTAACAAATTTACGTCAGATTACTAAACTTTTATGTGCTGGAAACGATAACCGGATTTTATTATCATACCATTTTCATTTCTTCCTCGTACCAGCCATTAATTAATTAGTTCTTACAGTTTCTTGTCAGAATTCCAAGTAGATTAATCTGTCAGCATGAATTCAGAATGCTTACACCAAAACCTAGCTTAGCTTTCTTCCTTTCTCTCGTTGAAATTGAGAATACCAAAACGTTGTTAAATGATGAATATCGGGCGATGAGTTGGTTGGCTTAACGCATGATTCGCATTAGGAGAATATGGGGCGGTTGCTTAATCTCTACGGCTGATGTTCCCTGCTATGAAAAGTGCCGGCGGCGGTGAACCACAGAAAGAGACATGAGAGAGCGCACGCCTGAGATTGTTGACCGACACAAGATCCGCAAATCTACAATAAAATCGATGCATGTTAGATTCGGTACGTGGTATGTCTTGGGTGGATTCTATTTGGCTAGACAAGCTGACGGCGTGAGTCGGTGACGGATTGGGGGGCGATGGATTTTTGTCGTCCGGCCGATCGAATAGATCGTGTCGGGCTTTTGACTTGTCCATGCGTGCCGACATCAACATGGAATTTGGAATATGTAATATTGAATTTTTACTGAAGAATTATATAAAGGGGAAAATGTATTCTTTTGTGACACGTTGATCTATGGCAACTTGTGTGAGAAGGTTGCCTTAATTGGTGGGAAATCTATCTTGTAATTTGGTATAAATTCGGTCGTCACTATAATCGCAACATGGATTGGACAGTCGTTATCATTCACATTTATACCTCACGTTGCGTATTAACTTATTGAAGTAAGGGATTCGCACATCTTGTGGACCAAAATCATGCCGACAAATATTTGGCAATTAATATAATTTGCACCTTTCTAAAAATATATATATATATCAACGTGATTTACTGCTCCTAATCGTAATTCGGTGCTGTGTGTGTATATTGATTAAAGTTGTCTTGAGATTGTGATAAAGACATGATGAAATTAAGACGTTTCAAAAAAAGAAATTTGTTTAGTTTGGTACGCGTGCAAATATCAATAAGCACGTGATTATTGTGTTTGAAAATGACTAGGTTTGGAGCTTGGTCAAAGAGAACATGGAGGCGCCGCTTTATCTGTCTAGTTGTGGTGGATGGAGATGGAGATAATGCGGGTCCCGTTGAACCTCGCCCATCTCTATGAGTTCATGGGCCTTGAGCGGCCCAGGCCCAGTTTCCGTGGTTGTATGAAAACTCAACTGGAAAATTTCCATTTCTAATTTGTTAAAATTTAAAAAAAACTAGTTCTGATAAAGGAAATTAAATTAGGATTTTTAATTTTTTATGTTGTTGGTAATTATATTGTTATGTTAAAATTGCAAAAAGACATTTTCACAATAATCATTGATGAGTGACTTACAAATTTTTAGAAGAATATTTTGAATTTTACAAAATTAGTTGGTTCTTTCATCTTTTCATTTAATTACGTTAGGATGGTTTGCCCTAACTCATTTTTACTGTAAAAATAAGATAGATTTTAACTGTGAAAATTGTCTATTTTAAGAATAGATTGTTGCCACTTTTTCAACTTTTCTCAGTACTAATTACATATAGGCTTACTCTGTATCCATAAAATCAAAATTACTGTACATTGGTGTTCTTTTTGTTTAGTATTTGTGTTATTGACAATAACCACACTAGGAACACCAAGTATGTATATTGTATCCAAAGAAACGTTCGAAACTCCTCAACTAATAAGCTCCAGCATTGTATCTGTACAAGTCTGGTGAACGAAACACCTGATCAGAATAAAGTTACAGGGAAAACCGATTCCGTTCTGTAAGCAAAACACGAACAGTTCCATTTGCTGGCATGCTTACAAGAACTTTTCAAGTGTTTTCTTTCAGTGAAATGCACATGTCGAGTATGAAATAACAAATTGTCACTTCAATCGCCCTGGCATGCTATGGGATCCTATCTTGTCTCTCTTCTGCGTTCCACGTGAATCTCCTTCATCTTCCCAATGGTCACTTGAGCATTTGAATTCTCCATATCACCCATCTTTCATTTTTGTGCTCATCGCAGTATCTGTGATCTCTGCCTAATACATCTTTGTCATACCAAACTGAACAGCACCAACTTTTCTATGTGCAACATCACCTGCTGCTGCTGCTGCAACAAGTCCATTGTAGGGTGATTTTGCCTGCACCAGGCTTGACTCTACCATGCTTTCCCTCACAGTAGGTTCAGCCTTGGTCCCCGTGAGATAAAATGGGGAGGCTCTCATGCCAAGAGCTATATCTGGAGCCATCTTATTGTGCAAGCACGGTTGTGGAGGCTTATGCTGAACGGGTTCATGTTTGGCTTCCACTGGATCTCTGTTGTAGCCATCCAACTTGCCTGAGCTATTGTGAAAACAATATGCTGGAGAAATACCAGGTTGTGGTGGAAGAACAGGATTTCTAATGAAACGTCTAGGATCATAGGCATCTTTCACACTCGCACTCTCATAAGGCAAGACAGGACCAATAACTTTTCCTGGCCGAGCTGAGAAACATAGCGTATGACTTGAGTGTTAGTGCACCATCATCATTAGTTATGGTCAATTTGGGTATAAACAATTACCAGTTGGAATCCTTTGTGGTGCCTGTGACGTCCTTGCAATATTTCCAGATGACCTTTCAACGTCTCGAGGATTCTTGCAAGGTTCATAAGTGCTTTGTCTCTCTCTTGAAGAGACCATATTGGTTTGTTCCATTGGAGAAACGGTAGAAGAGTGGACAACCGTTGATCTAACAGGGAAAATGTATAAGCGTCCCAGGAAATAGTGAAAATTAAGAATGTCTGAAACAACTACACAGCATGTTGCATGATGAAAGAAAAGAGAATAAAACGTTTCAAATAAAGTTGTTTTCTAGTTTCAGTGCCTCTTCATACACTGAAATGATGGGTGAACAAAAAAACATTTCAGATGAGGTTGTTTTCTACTCTCAGTGCCTTTTCATACACTAAAATGATGAGCGAGTGAAAATGCTGCTTCAATGAACAGGTTATATTTGCTATGATTTCTAAACGATGACTAATCAAAAGATAAAGCTTTAACTCTTAGATAAAATCTCAAAGTAGGATACAAAAATGCAATCAAACCAAAAACAGAAAAATTAGCTTCAGTTAATATTTTGGTTTCAGCTACAAACTCTAGAAAAGGAAATAAAACCCAACCTGATTGAAATTGCAGCTTTCCTTTTTCTGATTTTTTTATCACCTAAATGCACTGTACACGTGCATGTTTGTTCCCAACAAAGTATATCATACAAAGCCACAATAAGATAGATGATTGCAAATTTGTTATTCAACAAAGAATACTAATAAGCTTGGCAGCAGGCCAAATATCAAAGAAACAGAAGAAAAACCATTTGGAAGTCAGAATCAGAATGCACTTGCTATTTTCTAAGTTTATACAGAAGAAAGAAATACATGTTCATGAAAAAACTTTCAGCATAATTACTTAAAGGTTTGCCAAAATGAAAAAAAAACATATTCAAAATCTACCAAAACCATGTTTACTCTGCAACTGGAGGAAAACATAATATGCATTATGTTAAAAAATTCATGATCTAATTCTGGCCCTCCTAATTCTAAAATTCACTTGAATATTATCTACATGCATGAAAAAGAAAGCATAAAGATCAACCAAAACTTAAATGAAAAGAGTACCTAGGGAGAGAAACATGTTTCCTATCTAGTGGAATGACAGGTCCACTTTTACCACCATTCTCCTCAAGGTAAGCAAACTGCTTTCTAAACTGATCCACGGCACTGCATAAACAGAAATTGGAAGTATTGAGAATAAGGACATGTCCAGGAAAGAGATACATACACATACTGATGGGTGGTGGACATCAGGTATCAAACCTAGGATACAAGAAATTTGTTCGTTCAGTTCCATTAATGTAGTCTTTGAGTAACTGAGGATGATACTCCAATATCTCACGAAAGATAAGTTCCCGAATGTCATCTTTAGTCAACCTTCTACGCTCAAACTCAAACTCCATTTTTGTGATTGGATGGCTAGATGGTTCCCTCTCTACTTTAGCAAGACCTTTGAAATAAGGATCAGCCAATGCCTGATAAACAAGAGGTATTATTTTTATGGACACAACCAAAAGTGTGAGAAAGATGCTAGTAATATTAAATTTAATAAGGCTATTGGTAATAGTGAGTTTAGATCCATATCAGTAGGTTCTAGGTTTAGGGCCTTCTCATGATCCTATATATTTCCATTATATAGTTATCACACTAAATGCAACACAAAAATTTTCTCTCCCAACCTTAACAAAAGACTACTGGATAGTGGATACTAAAAAAGGGTGGGTGGGGGACCCTCATGAATTCAACTGGAAGGACATACCTCTTCAGCAGTTGGCCTGTCCTTAGGATCAAAGGCTAACAGCCTCTCTAAAAGTTTTAATCCCAACGGATCTACATTGGGGAACTTCTGAGCAAATGGTACTGGCTGTTTCTTCCTCATACTGCTCAAATATCTCCTTGCCTTTTCATTCCGAACCTAGGGTTAGAAAGAAGGAGTGTATTCAAAATCAGGCATCTTTGCTGGTTATTCAGAACAACCACATCTTATACAGAAAGTTCTAATCAACCACAGTACCCGAGAAATTGTATCCACAGAAGGTGTCCCCAGAAGATCAGTCATCAAATCCAACTGATGAACCACATTTTTGCCAGGGAAGAGAGGTTTGCCTGTCAATACTTCAGCAAATATGCAACCAATACTCCAAATATCAATAGCAGGAGTATACTGCAAGTTGATAACAGCCAGTCAATATCATTTCCAAAAAATGCAGTTCACACTTTAACCATAAAAACTGAAAGACAAGGAACAAACTCTATACAAGTTCCTCTTGGTAATCATATTTCAGTTTACAAGGGAGTTCAAAATCCTTCCTGAACAAGCATTAGTTTAATATTTCATCTATAGTATCACTAAAGAATTTAGGAGAAAGCCACCAAAATAAACCAACTGCTACATAGCCAAAGTTTTTGAGAAACCACTCCTAGAGTACAATGTTTTAGAATTTAGCCCCATCAAGTATCTCAATAATGGGATAATCCTCAAAAGATAATAAGGTTGATTATCTAGGAAGAAGGCATCTTAGCTCTCATATTACTAAGCCAGAATCCAATTTCGCTGTCCCTACTGCTCAAAAGTCCAGCAGAAAAGTGTATGACATAGGCATAACATGGATATATTGTAATTTTGATATAAGCACAGTAGCATGACTTTCTAACGATGAATTAAATCAAAGAAATAACTAGTGATATTGCCTTGCACAGAGCTCAATGGAAATAGGATTCATGTAGCCAACCAAGAATAATCGACTCTTTGGGTGATGATCACAAATTTATATGGTTTATCCTCAATGAACCAAATTTACAAGTTAGAATTCATGAAAATAGAAAATATTAGAATTATAGATTAAGGAATAATTTAATACAGAATATGATTACTTAATTACTAGTAATGTAAAATTTTATATCCACATATAACCTTAGTTTTGAGTCAATCAAATCGACTCCACTGATTATACATGGGTTTCTATACTCGTTGGAATCTGAGTCACACATCATAGTGGTTTGTAGTTAGTGTTACTTTGAACTAGGAGCAAAAGTCAATTTTTACTATAATATTTAATCATTTTCCCTTTACCGTTTAAACATTAAATTTAGTAGCTGTTATGAAAGGCATGTCATTAAGGAATTCATAACAAGATGCATAGCATTTTGATAGTTGTGCATGAAAAGTAGATCTGCATAGTCTGATCCAGCATTGCCATGATTTTGAATAAGCGAACAAGTGAGGAATTGAGCTTTCTTTGGGATATGCTTTAATAGCAAAATGAACCAGTTGAAATTTTCTAGAGATGCAGACATTTAAAACAGATGAGACATATGTCAATACCTTAGAAAAGAACGATCCACATAACTCTGGAGCCCTGTACCATCTGGTAGCAACATAATCCTGTCACATGTTAGGGATTTGGAATGGTGAAAATTTACCATTAACTTCTTAGATTTCAAATCAGGAAAAGAAGATTACAACAGGATATAAAAAAAGGAAATTTGGAAATAAATAAGAAAGAACCAGGCACTTTCCCACTTACTGTCCAAAAAATTGTTGTGGGGGTATCACTAAATGCAACTCTTGCTAATCCAAAATCACAAATCTTCAGTTTGCAGTTTGCATTTGCTAGTATGTTCTTTGGCTTTAAATCACGATGATACACATTAGCTGCATGTAACATCACACAATGTTACAACAGCAGGACAATAACAAAATAATAAGAGAAAAACAGTGTATCACAAGTAGAAAAAAGAATTCAGAGTAAGTGAATGATGAACTGGTCAAGGAAATGATCTGTTGCACAACATTTTCAACACCATGAAAGAAGGAATTCAAAGTTATTGCACCTAAGTAAATGAAGCGACTATAAACCACAGAATAGTACAAACATTTCTAACAGTCAATGTACATTGATTCATATGAAGAATGAAATTTCCATTCATTTGATCAAAGTAAAACAAAAACTGAGCCATCATCTATTCAATGTCTGCAACATAGTGAACCAACATATTAGATTGAAGATGGCAACACCTGTTCATGAATCGAAACAATTTCATATTTAGCATGTGGAATATACAACAACATCACCAAACTGTCATATTTAGCATGTGGAATATACAGCAACATCACCAAACTGTCATATTTAGCATGTGGAATATACAGCAACATCACCAAACTGTCTCAAAACTCAGTATTCAGTAAGTTGACATTAGCAGAACACTAATTGCTATCCAAAAGGGGTCATAGAACTCTAATAATTTTTCCAAATTCTAGAAAAATAACAGTATCCTTATTGACATGAAAGTTCCTCAGAAGCAAACTAGTAGAATGCTTTGTTAATTAATCAACAAGATAAAATTCCAATAGAAATGGCAAATATTCTCATTGCTTTTGATGCTCAGATGATGAGATTACAAACCCAACATGAGTGAATCATATCAAGGCACAGTCCATGGGAATAAGTAATAAAACTCTTGATGTGTACAAATTGTAATAGGGGAGCCCTCCTGGAAAATTGGCTTACTGTAAAGACCTGGTCCTGGCCCTGCCAATGCACAATCATCTGCATGATACCTTGAAGTCTTTATTGGCTTGCTTTAATCAAAGCCTGGTTGGTATGTTTATCCCAAAGTCATTATTGTTACCTAGCTTGGAAACTAACCTACTTAAACTTGAGATGGTAAAACAAAACTGACTAACAAAGACGATGGTGAACAATCAAGAGTTCAACTTGATGATTTCACAGCCCCTATTTTTTTCCCTCCAAAACAAAATGAAGTTGAGAGAGCCATCTCTAACTTGAAATTTATTAAATGTCAGAATTACTATCACAAGCAAGTGTGAATAGGGTTAACTTGGTGCTGGAATTTCCACCAGAATGAGGCCATTAAGTATATAAAAACTAATGGAATTTCATTACTAATTCATAATAAAAAAAGAAAGGAAACAACAACCAGAAGTAGCATTTAATCACATCACAATGATGATTCATTAATCTTGATACAATAAGATTTACCTGTGTGGATATATTTTAAAGCACGAAGCAACTGATAAAGAAAAAATTGGTAGTGTTCTTTTGTCAAGTCATCATTTGCCTTAATTACTTGGTGGAGATCAGATTCCATGAGCTCAAAAACAACATAAATATCTTTGAAATCCCTCCTTGATGGAGGCAACATTATGTGTTTGATCTCCACTATGTCGGGATGCCTTAAGAGACGAAGAAGTTTGATCTCACGAAGAATTCTGACAGCATCAGATATGTGTTCAAAAATATCATGGATCTTCTTTATTGCTACCTTCTCACCCGTATGTATATCAATTGCCGAGCAAACCACTCCATAGCTACCTTTGCCAATAACCTCCTGAATCTTGTATCTATTAGCATCACCATACTCGCTGAAAAAGTCTAGTTCTGGTGAATTCTGTAGAAGACAAAAATATAAAAGCAAAGTTAAATGTGAAAGACAAAGAGATGCCACATAGTTTGCAAATGCACTTAATGACTAGCAGTATGTTGTGAATCTAAATTCATTGCGACAAAGCTATGAATTTGAGGGGAAAATAACATGGTTAAAGCTCTAGCAAACAATCTTTGGATACTAGCATTTAGGTTTTTTTTTTGGGTGGGTGGGGGTGGGGGGATGTCGGGTTCCATCAACTTTACATGCAAATCATTTCTTCTCTAATGTGATAGCACATACAATCATCAAATTTCCTTGTCATCAACTTTATATGGCACTAATTGGTGCGCTCAGGGCTATCTGAAGCACATTTTCTTAGATTCTACAAATGAACTTGGAAACACCACAGAGAGACCATCTGAAAATTCATATTTTGACCCATAATTTGGTTCATCATCAGAAAAATCAATTTGGTTCATCATCAGCAAAATCCGTTGGAAAGCAGAATTCTAAAGATGCAGATATAGCCATAATTGAGAGAAAAGACTCTTCTGGCAACTTAAATAAGTGATACAGGGTTGCAGACAAATGCAACAGCAAAGCTATCCGAAAAGCCTCAAAAAGCTCTTAGTTAAATTTAATAGATGAAACCAAGAGTCCTGGTACATTCACCACTCATAATCAAGATAAAGAAAAGTAAACAAGAAAAGAGTGATGAGTGTCTGGCATCAGATTCATTTAGGTAGAATTTTAGATGAGCTGCAAAAAACCGAGTGTCTGGTGTTCTAGTAGAAATTATATACCAGAGTCCTAATAATACCAGAACCAAAAATAAACTTCATTTCCGATCGATCAATAATAGCCACAAATAGACAGTTTTGGTATAAAAAAGGGCATTATATAGACTTCATGAGAAGGCCGACTGAAGAAAGTTGCCAAATTGAAGAGAACAGAAAGAACAAAAAGGCAACCAAAGGCTGGACACAGAAGAGATTCGAATTGTAGCAACGGAGAAAGAAACCGAACACGCAAAACACGGATTAAGAAATCCCACCTTCTTACGCTGATCTTGCTGCATTTGTACAGCTAGCCACTTGGAATTCCTCACGGAAAAGCCAAATTTACTTTCTTTTTCCTCTCTCCTACCTCTTTCTTCACAGCCCTCTTCTTTCTTTCTTTCTCCCGAGCGCCGTAAAATTTCTGCACAAGAAGTCAAAAAGAACAGATCGCCACGGGAACCAGCTGCATTTGTCCTATCGGCCCATGCACCAAATCCCCTAGTCCCACTCACGCGCTGTATTCCACCGACCCACCGACTAAACACAGCAACCGGATCCAATCTCAGATGTACTCCCAAGCCCTCGACGAAGAGGCAGCTACAAGAACACCGTTCGCCACAATCACGAACGCAGACAACAGCGCCGGCAGATCAACCACATGCCCCCTTCCCTCCTGCATCGGCCGCCGTCCAAGATCCCGCCCCTCCGCGCTCCAACGGAAAATAAACCTCCGCCCCCACCTCGGCCTCGACCAAGCAACTCAAAACCTCGACAAATCTCCAGCCGCAATCGAATCGGACCCGAAACCAAACCCTAATCCAAGGGCTCGGCCGCAACGAGAGGCCCGATGACGGCGAGAGAGAGAAGAGAAGAGAGAGAGAGAGAGAGAGAAGAGAAGGGGGTTGTTCCTTGTTTATTCGTTCTCGATGCCAGGAATCTAAATCGTTTTTTTAATACCTCTTTGGACACTAATGCCCCTCACCTCCCGCGAAGAACTCGCTCAAACCGAAGGACTTCTCCGGTAATTACGACCAACTCGGAAGGGTATTTTCGAGACAGGACACAGCTCCTCGCTTGGCTTTCTATGCAACTTGATGCCACTTGTGCTGCTTCCTATTTTTTTACCGTTGGAAGAAGAAGACGGAGGATAATGCGATTTTGCGATAAGTACTGGAGGCTATCAAGAGTCTTGATATTATTCACTCCTCCTCCTCCTCCTCCTCTTCTTCTTCTTCTTGGATTTCTCAGTCTTTCAGAAAGCTTTTGTGATAATACTTAATTGCAGTCAACCTCCAAGGCAGAAAGGTAGATGAGAGCTCAAGCAACATTGATGATCTCATAAATGAAGCCACACATGTATGCCAAATAAAAGTAGTTAATAGTCAATAACTTGGATCCGTAAATCTACACAGCTCTTGCCCTTTGAGTTTGAGTTTGAGTTTGAGTTTGAGATGGCAATATGTCACCACTCGGACTACGATATTCCAGCCTCTTTTGATAGGGATAACAAAAAAAAATATGATAGGTAAATATTTTTTTATAAATAATAATCTCGAGCATGATTGAATAGAAATGAGATGGAGACACTGCAACTTATCATTGCAATGGCGATGGCAAAGAGTTCTGAGTTATTATAATGTCATGTGAGCAATCATCCGACCGACACTTGTGCAGTGACTTTAATTGTTGCCTACAGAACTTTACAACTGCCATTATAATGACTTGATGGGAACCTCTAAACTTTGTCATTTTAATTAGTCTGTGTTCATTTTTATGAATTCTATAATGCATATTGATGAATATATATAAAGAAATACAAATGGACTGAAACTATACACCAGTGCAGTTGACCATCCTGATCGCACACGTTCAATACGATGAGAATCATTATTTCTAAGGCTCACATCCACTAGTATTTAATGTGGAAAAAATATAAGGAAAACAATTTTTCAGAAGAATATCGTACCATTATAGAGATTTACGTAGATTCCAACGAATCTTGTGGCAGGAATACAACATGAACATATTGAAACTTTGTTTTGAAGCAAAGTTTCAACCTCTTCATTATTAATTCTGGTCTCTAAGAAGGGTCTCTAGGGTTTGAAAACCTCTCCTCTTGGCTACCTAACTGAGGCTTCCGTTTCTTCTTCGATTGGTTGGCTTTGCTTTTGTTCTTGGTGGCCTAACAGTACCAAATTTAGTTGGTTCCGACCTGATTGTCTCTGGCTAAAGCTTATCGAGAAGAGCATGAACTTCCTTCTCACGCTTTTGATTCTTGGGTCGTTTCGTATGAGTTTGCAGACCTGGCAATCACCGAAAATAACTTTAGTGATAATTATCTATAGTTAATTATGGTAAAAACCTCATCTTTGTAGTGTAGAGACTGAATGGGCTGCTGATTCTTCTAATATAATCCCAGATACATCCAGCAAAGTAGCCAACACCCTCTTTATTGTTCCAACAGATTCGAGTTAAAAAAGGAAAGGAACCTATCAATGCGAGCTAAGATTCACTAAAAAGATTGCAAACGAGCTGCTGCAGGAGGATAATTTGCATCTGTCACTTTATATAACGATAGATAAGTTCAATTTGTTAGAACCGATGAAACTAATGAGTCATTTGTTAGAATGTGTTGCATTGCACATCCATGAAGAATTTGAAAAACAATGATACTCCATTGCAAATTAAGAACTGACCAAGGAGTAACTGATAACGATAATCACAAGAATTACTCGATCGAATGCTAGAGCTACATTCTTTTTTAAATGTCCAAATATTGGGTTCACACAAAAATAACTATTAACTAACCTTAACAAGCCGTGCTCCATTCCCAGCGATGTTACAAAGCGTACACAGCGTTCAGAACATTGGATCAGTTCACAATGGAAAACTATCTGATGTCAACTTCATCAGGAATCTAAGTGGAGAGAGACCAAGGACGCTTTGCAAAATCTGGAGGGAGAGCATGTCAGTTGATCCTCGGCTTGGGCTGGATTAGAAATCAAGAGAAGCATGTGATGAACCAACACAACTGCCAGATGTTGAATATGAAGCGCCGCTTGAAGCCTCTACGGGGGCTTGATTTAGACGCTCTAAGACCAGAGATCTTCGCTTGAGCAGCTTTAAAGAGAATGTGGATGTCTCTAGCACTGTTGGCACCTGCTAGCATTTAAGTTGTCATCGATGAGAGAGATGAAGATGAATTATTGTCAACAATTTGTTTAAAAAATGAAATTGCTAATATATAATGCTCTACATAAAACTAACAGGAGCATCAGTAAGTTTGGATTCCCTTGCCATTAAGATAATACAAGCTCTTCCCACAAATCAAAATGTCTCAAAGCATAGTCCAAGCTTAGTAGATATTATTAGATTTGATTAAAACTAATAGATATTATTAGATTTGATTAAAGTTTCCACCCAAATTCTTAGGTATGGGCAAACACGGTTTCATCAAGATGATGATTCTCAATCTTTATAGCTAGCTATTTCAGATGAGTCCTAAAACTTATGATCTAGGTCTCTGGGTGTCAGACTGAAACTAAAAGCATAAAATATAAATCTGGGAGCCAAATTAAGAAAACAAACATAAAGGTCCAAGTTTCAGAAATTAAACAAACTTTAGAGGGCTATTTTTTCACTTTTTAAAGAAATTTTTTTCTATTTTAGATCATGCAACAAAAAAGCAGCACTAAGAAATCCAATGGAGATTAGCCACCACAAGATTTTAAATTCAGAAAAAGAATGCAATAACAGTATGACTATTAGTTTAGTACATCCCACATTCGAACTGTAGAAGTATTAGTATAAAAGAAATAACACAACATATTAAACAGTAGAAATGTAAAAAAAAAAAATCCTCGAACTATTTAGATTAGAGATCAAACTAAACCAAAAACCTCAGCATTTTGGCTGTACCTGAGTATTCATCTGAGCAACTTTGTGCACGTGCAAAAGCCCCAGCATATCCTGATATCCTGTGAGGAGCTTCGCCAAATCCTTGTCTTCATCTGATGACAAAGAACCAAGGACATAGGAATAAAAGGATCAACAGATCAATAAACTAAAGCACTTTGACTTGCCTGGAATTGCTCTGACAGAGAGCAAGGTATCTGCCAAGTGTTGCCATCGTTTTAAAAATGAGGGTTGAAGGAATGAAGTTGGGAATGTCACAACAGCAACCATATTAGAAGTTCGAACCATTGATTTAAGAAACCTGATAAATGCCACCATATCCCAGTCCTACAATTGCTTGACAATATAATTAAAGTGAAAATATCAATGCCACAATTGTTTATTAACCTTGCTAGAAAGAAAGAACCCTTTTCTTCCAATTAGCATATTGAAACATTAAAATGACTGCATAACAGTTATACATTTTTAGACTGCGATGGGCAATTAACTTTTCAGCTTCAGGCATGTAGTCAACCATACACTTACCCTTTCAGAGAATCCACATTGTGGTGCACAGAATGACTGTATAGCAATACGACCAGCACTCAAGTTGCCCCCATCAGACCTAGAGGAAAATAAGTGAATTTCATTTCAATTATTTGATAACAGTATGGAAAGGGATGTCACTAGGCAACTCTAACTCAAAAGATTATCTATAAACCTTATGGGATTTACTTCTGTTGACCAATAATTCTCAAATGTCCTTTCTTAAGATTAATTGTTTCAATGAAATTAATACTTTGGTGCTGGAAGAGCGTCATTAAACAAAAGATTATAATGCAATAAACTGCATTAAAACTATAACCTGTTACAAGTTGTCATTTAATATTCCTTTATTCAGTCAACTACTATAAAGTAGGCAATTTATTCTTTTACTAATGAAAATGAAAGTAGTTGATTCTTATCCATAGTGCATCATTATTGAACCTTCGATTGAATTTATCAATTTATTAAAATTCAGTCTTCTATCTGGATCAGTGAAATTTGCACTATTATCTGCACATTGAAATTGGAATCTTAGTAATGAGATATCATTCTTTTAATAGGCATAGTAAATGTTCACTTCATGCATACATGCCAAAAGCAAAAGAGCGGCAATTTCAAGATGGAGGATCTCAAGAAAGGGATAAATAACCAAGTGATGAGTTCATGCCTTGTTTTCTTAGTCCCAATCATAAAGTAGAACAACCAAAAAAATTCATCAGAGAAGAAAAAAAAGTTGAGTTGCATAAACAGATGATTCATAGAGAAGAAAAAATTCATTGTTAAATACAAAAGAAAGCAACCATGTTAAGTAGATCCTGATTTCAACCAAAAGTATAGTGCTAACAACAGACTGTAATGATTAAAATTCTTGTTTCTATCTACATGCCACATGAGCTTACCGAGGAAGCCTAGATAAAAAGTTTGAAAATCGGTCACGGAGTACAACTATATCTGGAGAATCTTGCAAGCTAATGGTTTCAATGGATTGGACAAATCTCCTTTCAAGGGGCTTTCGCAGATCAAAGTCATTGCTGAATTCCTGCTTAGCATCTGCATATCAAACAATAAGAAAGTAGGCAAACATGAAGCCTGCTTTAGAGAGTGGAATGAATATATATGTCATAAGGTTTAATCCAATAATTTTGGAGAGATTTTTTCCACTTTTTGTCAAATGTAACAAACTAAACGCAGAAAGATATGATGAACATAAACAGTTAAACACATATACACAATTCTAGCTATGTATGATTGCAACTGCTGCAACGTAGTAAATGTGCTAAAATCAAACATGGAACGCGGCTTAGCAAGCAAGCAGCTTTGATGTACAGGAATCAAACCTCTACTATTGTTCTTAATTGTTTGAAGTGGACCCTATACCAAACTAACTTTATTAATGTGCAACATCCTCACAAATCCATAAGCTAAGTGTTTGCCTACAGTTTGCAGTTATTGTTCATTGTTTTCTCTCTTCTATTTCCCGTAACTGGATTGTGATATTTTCAGTAGCAGAAAAGCAAATAATTATGTTGTCAGGCTCTTATGACCAAGAGAAGGTAGGGATTTAGGGAATGCGCAGAAAAAATAAAAAATTAAAAAAAAACTCAGCCAGTTATGATTGATCCAGTATAACATTAAAGCTTAGAAAAAGAAGAGAATTATGACAATTTAAAAGGAAAAAAGGCATCCCATAATTAGGTGCATCATAATCACACAGGGATAGTGACCAGTTTAATAGATCAGCTTCTCTGTAACACAATAATCACATAGCAATAACTTTCCTTGCTGCAATATCTACAAAACCACCACTGGTGGTTCTATAATCTAGCAAGTGTTTCAGTGAGAATGTGTTAATGTCATTTACTTCCAGAAGACTAAAGCACAAAAGGATTGGTCACCACAAAATTTCACAATTGAGGGAATAAACTTTCGAAGTGTCTCATCTGTTGCAGTATTCTTAGGCTAAATAAGTTGCTAACCATTCTTAGAGGTGTAACAGAATCCATATGACCGTAACAAATAATGTAATCACAAGTACTGTTGACACTATATTACTAGAGCTAGAAATCCAACACTCATATTTTCTGCCTAAGAAGATACATAATCTTCTATCTACAACATAATTTCATGTTCACCAATTTGCAACATTCTTGCTAACTCAAAAGAAAACACAGTGAGCAGGAAAAAAATAATAGTAATAAAGATCTGTAAAAAGAAAATATGGAAATGGTTAACCTCTATCATGAATTGAAGATGATTGTTGATCCCCAAAGTACTTCTTATACTGCCAAGCTATTCGCAAACCCTTTTCCTGCACTTCATCGATAGACTGATAGTAAAAGGCAATGGAGTAAAAGAAGAAACAACTGAAATTGTTAGAGAAAATCACCAGTTCCTGTTGACCATTGCCACCGGCCATCGTTCTCTTGATTTGCTCCTTGGACGGGGAGGCAGGCGATGGCAGCGTGCCAAGGAAGGCCCTTGGGTCCCCCAAAGGACTGGCAAAGAGAATGGGCTGACGGAGAACGACTCCCTGCGACATGAAGTTCCGAAGCAGGAGAAGATGGTGAGGTGCGTCGGCATCCTCCATTACCAACACCAACGAACCCAGAAGGAACCCGCCGCCAAGGATTCCTACAACAACAGTACACAGAACATCAGCGGAACGCTAAAACAATTGTTAGACTTCAAGTCAAAAGAGAAGGGACAGGAATAATGAAAGTACTATCAAGGTCAGGGATTCCAGAGGAGACGAAGGCGGTGCCGTTGGGACCGATCTTGACACCAGGATTCGACGGCACGTGGTGTGCTTCCATCGAAGAAGAAGCGGTACGCGAGAAGCTACTAGCGGCGGCTGCGGCGGTCGGAGTGGAGCACGAGGGGCTGCCGGCCGCCGTCGCCATTTCTCGTTTGGAGTAGATTGTGCCGTTCCGTGGATCTATTCAAGGACAAGCAAGTTCACCAATTACTGCATCGGGACGGGCCGGCCCATGTAATATAATGGGCCAGTAATACAATTAACTAATAGTGGTGAGACTATTTTAATGTAATATAGTTTTTAAAAAAAAGTGTAAAGATTATCGAACTATTTTAATATATATATATACCGGCATATGCTTTGTCGGTTCGTCGCTGGACCGCTACTACCACGTGTTCGGATCAGAAAAGCCATGCAGGCAGCCACGACGACCGCTAAGTTCTTCTGCACGTGAGCGATATCAGTACAGCTGTGCGATAGCCGTGACAACTCTTTCCCTCCCTCCCCCGTCGAGCAACATGCCATGCGTTGCCCTCCACAAACAGAAAATATGCATTACTCCATTCATGTCCGGATCGAAAAAGATCTACGACGCTCGCTTATGATCGCCTTCCGTGTCGCAATAATAAAGTGCTTTAATTTGCTTTCCACGGAATACGCAAGTGGAGAAACCAGTGTTATGTTACACTCAACGTGTGGTTTGCTGATTAAAAGTTAGGCGAATTATGGCTTGAAAGAAATCTGGAGAGGCTATTTTGCAGGTGCTATATGAAGGTTAATGATACTTGTCACAATACTACATCCACTCTCGAGTTGCATCTGTTCACCGTGTGTTCTTCACAAGGTTGTATTTTTGTTGTTTAGTTCTGGAAAAATGGAGCTTTTAAGTTGTTCTTCCCATTTTGCTGTTTGGGCAGGGAACGGCAGCCGCCATGGATGCCTGCGGTGTGGGGTTGAAGGCGAATCCATGCTTCTCCGAAGTGGAGAAGTATCGGGAGTGGGATTTGGGGCGAGGCGGTTGACCAAAGATGTTGAAGAGGAGGAACTCGTTTGGTGCACGGTTTAAGACCATCTCCAATGGATACCCTTTTACACCATTTTAATGTAAAAATGACACCAATTATTCTCCAATGGAGACTCCTAATTTTGCACTAAAATGGTACAAATAAACAGTACAACACCAAGATAGTATTGCACTGTACACTTACACCAAAATGATACAAATACTCATTTATTTTAAATTAATATATTATAATATTAAATTTATATTTAAAATATTCTTAAATATTATAAATTAATATTATTTAATTTAATTAAATTTATTTTGTAAATTTTATATATTATAAATTTATATTAATTATTAACTTAAATAAGTAATATTTAAAATATTAATTTTAATAATAATTATGAACATAATAAAAATATTTAACAAATTAATATATATATTAAAATTAATATGTATGTTGAATAATAAATTATAAGATGAAAAATAAGAATATTCTAAAAAATATTTTTTTTAGTATAGAAAATGGTGTGTATTGATTAGAGTTGAAAAAAAATTTAATGTGGTAATGACACCAAATTGGTGTTGAAAATGCACTAAAACAGATTTTATAATTGGAGATGGTAGACTGGGTTAGCATTCGTTGGTCTTACTTCAGATGTCAACCAAGAGACCGTGGTGAGTGATGGAACTCTTGAAATTTGAAGCAGTTTTCCAGAGTCAAGAATCTCCCTGAATATCTATGAAACTGAACCTGAAATTGCTTCTCTGCTGGGAGATGGTAAGGTTCCAATTGGTGTTCGACAGACACCAGGACAGGTGAGGCGATGAGGCTCATGTATCAGGAAAGGAATTCAGAAGTGTGAGTAAGTAACTATGTCGAAGTCTTCATCTTTCCAGGAACTGCATTATCGATATGAATGTCAGGATAGGAAAAAATGTTTCAATAGAAAACAAGGGGTCAAGTGTTCCAAACTGCACCTTACCTTTGCAAAAGATTGTCCTTGACGCCTTTTTGTTTATATTAATGTGTCCAAGAAGCCGAAAGGGGCTCCAAGGGCTTCTACATACGATCAGGGATTACGATAGTTTTGAAGAATGCTACAATCAAAGATGGGACAATCATATACAATAAGATGCAGTGAAGGACCCAAGGAGAATGCTAGTACCAGACGAGCATCTATTGCTGTAAAATATGCGCTAGATTGACTATATGTGGGCTATATCTGTGCATATTATGAATTGTCTTTTGCCTATGCGAATTAAGGGCCGCAATTGTAGCTGAATCCTGCAATGTAAGTCAGAAGTTTAGTGATTTATGGCCTTTAGGTATTGAATGAATTCTTGCTTTACCAGATCATCTTTGTTTGGCGGCACCACTATGATTCTCGACTTCAAACATCTTTTCTATGTATCGTTCTAATTTTAACATTTTGGATTGAGTGCCAAACAAGTGAAATAAATATTCTCACGAATTTGATTTAGCCAAGTAGAATAGCCATCAAAATGCTAAAAGGTATAAAGAATATAATCCAAACAGGTATGCTTTTTACGATAACGCCGCACGACAAACAAATAAAAGAAAAGGACTCAAAAGAAAGCGCAACGAAAACCAAGCGCTTAAAACGAAGAAGAACATGCGCGAAATAGAGTTGAGAGGAGGTGCTCAGAGAGGTTTGAATGGATTAATGTTGTCCTCACTGTTAATGAATAGATCAGATTAACGAGATGAAGTTAACCATCATCATCGCACGCTCCTTACAACTTCCACCCTCAGCTTCCGAGAAAGAGACAGAAGGATTTACCTTGCGGCGGCGGCGGATTGGAGGAACCCTAATTCTGAGAGAGAGAGTCCCAAGGAAATTTGAAACATAGCAAAACCCTAATTGAGAGAGTGTTGATCGCGATCGGGTGTTATTTATAGCGATAACGCCCAAGAGGTCAGAATCTGCCTCCCCGGGTGTTGCAGGGCCAGGCCTACGGGCTAGCAAAAATGGATCGGGCCAAAGCCCAATATGCGTTGGTTGATTTGGAAATATATTAATTAATTATTTTTATTTAGATTATTTATTTTTATATGTATTATTGAGTTTTAAAAGGAATACAAAGATATATACTTAATTATATCTTTTGGCTATTTGAAAATAAATACTGTCTGGTCAGTGTGGGCTGCATGGGTAATTTTTAATTTCATATATTGAATTGAAATTTAAAAAATTAAAATAATTCAGTTCAATCCTATTAAGTTATTTATGTCATTGCTATTAAATTCGGTAACGTGAATGTGATATTCGAGGTAGTTGACAAAAATATAAAATCTAGGGCACAACTTCAACTTGCATTGGGCCAACAACTACAATAAATTATTGAATTTGCCTTCTATCCATCGCACCAACGTAAAAGTTTGATAAAAATATTATAGAATTAAAAAAATTAAATATGGGAAAAATTTAAGAAAACAATATAAATATAAATATACGAATTTAATATCATCAAACGCTTTGATAGAACATATTTAACAGGCAGTATATATTGTAATAGACTACTTGGGCTATTTAACAGGCACATATTTGCCGCTTAAGTCATCTCAATCAATCGAATAGCCCATTTTTCATTTGCGCAAAAGAAAAATGGGCTATTCGATTGATTGAGATGACTTAGACAGCAAATAAAAGTATAGTTAAAGAATAATGGTAGATAGTATAAAATATTGTAGCACGAATATAGCATGACACATTCAATATGAGTGAGTTTCATTGACATGCAATGGAACACATCCATGCATATTGAGTGTGTCATACTACTCCTGCATCGTGATCAACTGTACTTTTTCAATTTACCTCCTCATAGATGGTCGTAGGACCGACCGTGTGGGGCCGCTAAGGTGACGGATCCACCTTTTTTGCAGAAGAGTGTGTCATACTAGCCCCCGGGACATAGATGAGTTGGTTATGACGCAACAGACTTACAGAAGAGGGTCAGGGTTCGAATCCTGGAGAAATCAGGCAATACCCTCCTACGTCGTAACCAACTGCACTTTCTCGATTTACCTCCTCACAGATGATCGTGGGACTGACCGTGTAGGGTCGCTAAGGTGGTGGATCCATACTATACAATTTTACAGAAGAGTGTGTCATACTATACAATTTTCATGCTACCTATCCATACTTATAGTTAAAATATAAATTTCCTTTTTTTAAGTCGGACAACGTCAGCCGTGACAACCGACTAAATCCGGCATGGGTCCACCAGATCGCCGCCATGGAGATGAAATGCCGTGGATTTAATCGATAGAGGCGTGCACAATTCGCACCAGAGCTTCCGCTTCCATGGCTGACCTCCACATTTTCTTCCTCCCCTTTCTCGCTCCAGGTCACATGATTCCCTTGGTCGACTTGGCCTGCATCTTTGCGCGCAGAGGAATCAAAGCCACCGTCGTCACCACCACCGCCAACGTCCCCCTCATCCAGCCCACCATCGACATCGTCAATGCCGGCGACGCTTCCCTCCGCCACCCGATCCAACTCCTCCCCCTCTACCTCCCCTGCTCGGAAGTTGGGATCCCCGAGGGCCACGAGAACCTCACCGCCTTCCCTGACCCCGACGCGTCCAAACTCGTCGCCGCCACGGATAAGCTCGAGCTTTCCTTCTCGCTGCTCCTCCAAACTCACCGCCCTGATTGCATCGTCGCCGATCTCTTCTACCCTTGGGCCATCCACGTCGCCAAACAATTCGCCACTTCCCTGATCTCCTTCCACGGCAGTAATTGCTTCGTCCCCACAATTATGTCCATCCTACACGGCGGCGAACTGAACCAGGACGAGATCGAGACCGAACGACCGATCGAAGTTCCCGGCATACCTAGCAAGATTCACCTCTCGCTCTCTCAACTTCCCAACTTCGTCCTTCGTCCAGCCGAGTTCCAGAAAAAGATGCGCGAAAGCTATAGCCGGAGCCACGGCATAGTCATGAACAGCTTCTACGAGCTGGAACGGGACTACGTCGATCGAGCGCCCAACTCGAGCAACAGAAAGCTCTGGTTCGTCGGCCCCGTGTCGCTGCAGAACAGAGATTTGGACGCGAAGATCGTGCGAGGGAGAGGCGCCGCTTCGATGGATGACGATTATTTCTTGAGTTGGCTCGGAACCAAGACCCCGCGGTCGGTCCTCTACGTCTGCTTCGGGAGCTTGGGCCGGTTCACTGCCACTCAGATGCGAGAGATCGCGCGGGGCCTCGAGGCCACGGACCGGCCGTTCATCTGGGTCGTCTGGCACGCCGGCGAGCCTTCGGACTGGCTGCCGGAGGGGTTCGAGAACAGGGCGATCAGCAGCGGGAAGGGATTAATGGTGCAGGGATGGGCGCCGCAGCTGCTCATACTGAATCATGAAGCGGTGGGAGGCTTCGTGACGCACTGCGGGTGGAACTCGTGCCTGGAAGCCATCACCGCCGGAGTGCCAGTGATCACTTGGCCTCTGTTTGCCGACCAATTCCTAAACGAGAAGCTGCTGGTCGACGTGCACCGAATGGGAATCGCAATCGGTGCAAAATTGTGCAGTTTAAAACCAGAGGAGCGGACGCCGGTGAAGGGTGAGCAACTGACGAAGGCGGTGGATGAACTGATGGGCAACGGAGAGGAAGCAGAAGAGAGGAGAAAGAGGGCGAGAGCGCTCGGAGAGACTGCGAGGAGGGCGGTGGAAGAAGGAGGATCTTCTTACGAAAACATGACTCGCCTAATTCAGGAGTTAATTAGTCTGAAAGCTGTTGGGGGATCCTCTGAATTCACAGAGGCAAGTTAGAACCAAATTATGAAATTCTCTCTAAAATGAAAAGCATGTAGTTTTGTTTTCTTATCTGTTTCCTTTTTGTTTTTGATTCAATTTGTTATGACGATAATTATAATATTAATAATATATTTGTATATTTATTATATATATATGATATGCAGATCTTTATTGATCTGACATGACAAAAAAAAAAAAGTGATCCGACATGACTTGGCATGACAAAAAATCAATGATCAGATTATACTGTAACTGATCTCCAGTAATACATCAGATAATTCGGTCGCTCTTACAGCTTTCAAAGCCTTCGGCCGCCTCGGATACTCTCATAGTTCGGTGGGCTCGGCCACTCAGATTTTTTTATATTTTTTTATGTGTTATAGCTCGATCGCTCTGACAGCTCAATCAACTTGGCTACTAATTGGTCCTGACAGCTCTCTGGCTCACCTCTGTTCGACTTGAGATCCAAGAGACAACCAACAAGGTTTAGTCAACTCATCCAACTTGACTACTAACTAGTCCGACCTCTGTTCGGCTCGAGATCCAAGAGGCAACCAACAGGTCAATTAACTTAGCCAGCTTGACTACTAACTGATCCAGCTTCTGCTCGGCTTGAGATCCAAGAGACAACTAAACTTATCAGCTCTGCCAAAAGAATAAGGACGATTACTAAATTTTCAAACTTGATTTCTAAAATTCTCGCACACTTATGATCATAGCCGTCAGATGAAGAAAATCATTTTTGTCAAGCCGTTGGATGATTGGAAACCGTCAGAGATCATGCCTTTAATTATGCATAATTAGCCCATTTGACAACTAATGATAGAGGTTATTTCTCGAAGATCGTGCTTCTCCGATTAATATATAAACCCCGCAGGTATAAAAAAATATTCTCTCGAATTTTGGACACATACTGCTTTCTTTTCTTCATTCTTGGCTGACTTGAGCGTCAGAGTGGCTCCACCGGGAATCCCAACGTCCTTCTAATTTGTTCGTTTAATTCTCTTCTTTCTCAGGTTCTTCTTGTCGGCGAGATCAACGAGAGTTACGATGACATATTATTGACTGATGATTTAACTATCGAATTGACGGCATTCAACGGGAATAATATATTTTGAAAACAATAATAAAATTTCGTGGACCAAATTACAACTCAGGTATTTATTATCGTGTTGAATTTGCAACGAACCAACAATGCTCCCGTCCGCAGAGATTCAATCCCGTCCGCCTCAATCTCTGCCACAATTTTAGCAAAAGAGCGGAGACAATGAGAAAGCAACGCCATCATCCTTTCCCAGCCTTATCCTCTTCTTCTTGATCTCCACAATCATCTAGTTGAATTTCCACCATAACTCTCCGAACTTGCAGGAGATGGGAACTATCGAGCGCTTCCAATCCGGGTTCGAGCTCTTCAAGACGGAGGTCTATGAGTAAGTTCCAATCAGTCGTAGACTCTCAGCAAGATTCCATCTCCTCTTCGCATGCTTAATTTGTCGTTTTGAAACCGTATCGATAACCTGCAGCAAGAAGCCTGATCTGTTTGGTCCACTGAAGGAGGGCCAAAGCCCCAAGGTTAGTCTTCATGCAGCGCCAACAGGTTGAATTTATGTATATCCACGACGATCTAACGGGAGCTACGACGATGTGCAGTACCTTGTCTTCGCGTGCTCCGACTCGCGCGTGTGCCCCTCAGTGGTGCTCAACTTTCAGCCTGGTGAAGCTTTCACCATCCGCAACATCGCCAACACAATCCCTCCCTATGACCCGGTAGACATCCTTGCTCTGTCATTCGATCTCCGAGTGCTGTCTTTTAATTTGTTTTATGTTTGATTCTTCCGTGCAGGTCAAGTATGGAGGAACTGGAGCAGCCATTGAGTATCCTGTGGTCCATCTCAAGGTTTGCACTCTGTAGATTCCTGCCGTAGACAGTTTCATCATAGTGCCTCTAGTTGTTCACTAGAAACGAAACCAGAACTTCAAATATAGACTGGTTCATGGCCTGCAATTGGACAAGTATCAGATCCCCTCCTTTTGCATTCGGAAGGGCATCTCCTTTCGTGGTTGTTTCGTTTATGACCAAGTTTGCTGGAGAACAACTTGACTTTGAAAGCCAATCAAGATGGAAACATGTAACAAAAAAGTATAGTAAAGAAGATCGACTAGCTAGTAATAAACCTCATGATCACCAACTAGCCATTTTATTTCCTTCATGATCTGCACAAAGAGATGATGACAAATCCAAGTTGGATGGTGCTGTGCAGGTGGAGAATGTAATAGTGATCGGGCACAGTCAGTGCGGTGGGATCAAAGCGCTCTTGGCCGCCAAGGACGATGGCTCCACCAGCACGTAGAAACTCCCGTCCATGTTCTTCATGCTACTGCTCCATGAGCATATATCCAATCCAAGTCATTGATCATGTCTCTTTTGGCTGTGCTTGAGCAGTGCCTTCATTGAGGACTGGGTGAAGATTAGTCTGCCGGCAAAGAAGAAGGTGGAGGAGGAGCACGCCGCCCTGTCACTCGAAGAGAAGTTGACCATTGCTGAGAAGGTAACCTCTCTGAACCTTGACAAAAATCATAAATAACCCAACATCTATCGCCTGTGACAAGCCTCGTGGAACCTGGCCTTTTTTACTGGCTTTATTAGTTTATTGCTCTCCCATCAACTTCTCTTCTCGCAGGAGGCAGTTAACTCATCCCTAGCCAACCTCAAGACGTACCCCTTTGTGACAGAGGCCATAGAAAAGGGAGCCTTGAAGTTGTTTGGTGCACACTATGACTTCGTCAATGGCAAGTTTGAGATATGGGAGGCCTGATCCTGCCCTTGGTTTTTAATGATGGAAGTGTACTACTGCATCTATGTTACTGTATCTATGTTATCTTAATGAACCAGACCATGGTGTCTATGCTCTGTGTTGTATGGCGTGGATCCGTATGTATCGGAACCTGTTAATTAATTTAAGGTACATATATCAGGAAAATATCATGCTGAAATATGCAGTTCTACGTGTATAAGCTAATTAATAAAGGCGTTACAACTTAGTTGCGAAATAAAGACAGAATAAAGTATTGGACCCAGGGCATGCATGATTAATGATGATGCAAAACTGAGATCAATGGCTGCAGACTGAAATAGTCAGAACAGGTAGGTCGGTCGATCGAGCGAAGCAAGACCAGTGACTATGTAAATTAGTGTAAGCTCTTGACTCCTTCAGGAGGAAACAATTTGAATAGGTTTTGCAGGATCATTTAGTTCAGGTAGAGCTAATCAGTTCTATTTCATGGAATGTAATATGCATTCAAACAATCAATCTAAAGCACAAGCTAGAATTAGTGATCTATCATTCCACTAGTTGGAATTTGAATCTTACATACTTGATTAATTGCTGAAGGACATGACCGCTAAATCGTAGTCTCGGATCTCCATTATATAGATGCAGTTGTAATTTTATTTTATTCCGATTTACGAAAGTTGACGAGATTAAATTATTAAAATGATTCCAGGGGTTGATCGAATTGAAGTCAGTAGTGGGAAGAGAGGTGAGGAAGACAAGGATGGACGTATCCGATTCACCTGGTCGCGACGAGGGGTCGACCAAAACAGACCCGCCAGGGTGCGGCATTCAGTTGGTGGCGGCTCGGCCCCGCCATTCTCCTCCGCCACCGAGCGAGCCCTCGCCGGCGAATCCACGTCCAGGTACGTAGCAGCCATGCCGGGCGTGCTCCTCTAGGGGAGCGCGCCACGGTCGTGTCTGCCACAACTAATTAATGGGGAGAGGATCATACGCACGCCATGCAGACAGTGAATCCCCTGCTGCTGTGAAATCACTGAAGCTAGCCGATTAATTACGCGATCGGACATGTAGTGAGAAAGCAGAGCAAGCACTGCGCTTAATTACGCAGCGCAGCGATGGGGGAGGAAAATTACACAGAAATAATTGAAGGTGGCGCAGCAGCAGTGAGAAAGACTACTAATTAATTTTCTGAGCAGTGAGAGATATAATTGCAATGGCCGCGCTTGATCCAAAAGTGCACAGTTGATTCGAATAGGAATATTTGGATAAACAACTAAGTACTTTATCGCTGAGAGGCAGAAGTTTATTTATGTTGCATTTAATACAAACAAAATTAATTAAATTAAAATTTTTGAATATATTTATGTTCATATTGTTAATATTAGCAGAGATTATAAATTATTCATGAATAATATTCACTAATAAAGGATTTGTGAACTAGCTATAGGTCACATGGCCGAATGGGCTTGGGACTTTTCAGCTCGGCCTGTGATGGACTGGCCCTAGGCAGGGCCCGTACTCGATCAAGCCAATTTTTGGCCGGTCCAAACCTTACCAGTTTGTTTAATAAAAAATATATATAAAAGAATAACTATATATAAATTATTAATTATATATAATAAATGTATTATTGAGCATGAAACGAGTCTCGTTCTTACCTATCACCTCAAAACTAATCAAGTAGTAAAATTTCATACTGGGACTTGGTTAAGTACATGTTGTGCATGCATCACATAATAAAATGAGAAGGAGAATAATTAGATAGATAGATATTGACATGTATCAATTAATCAAATGATAGTAATGTCTTCAATATTGGCCAAAGTAATTAAGAATATATACATATATATATAATTGAAAATAAACAAAAATATCATATATTTTTTAATAAACTGACTTTTAGTTCTTAGTTATTAATTTAACTATCAACTTGCTACCACAAAGGACCATCCTATATATGTGTAGTGTGGTCCATTGACATTGAGAAGAGGAGATGAAATGGCTGATCCTTTGAACCTATTATACATATGCTTCTTTTTTACTCTTTAATTTGGACCGCCACCTACTGCCATGCACCATCTCTCATCAACCTCCCAAAGCTGTAAAGTCTCCTTTGATTTTAAGTTTTTGCAATCTCCATCTTGGATTTGGAATGAACATGCTAAAATGATATCAGATCTAGTCATTATAACTTAATATATAAATTTATGTATTAAGTGATTTTGTGTAAGCAATTTATATATTCCATAAAATGGAGCAAACTAGGCCGGTCACTAGCTTATATATATCATTATTCTTTTGTTTAAAATTTCAGTTAACCAAATAAATTTGTGTAATTATGCCTTATGTTGAAATATAAAAGGATGAATCTTTTTTTTTTCAGAAGTTCATGATCCTATGAATTGAAACTATATATCTTTAGCTTTGCAAATATAATATATACATATAGGTAAATGATATGCTGTTGTTGCACATCATGTGAGCACCTAGTAAAAATATATATTTTTTATTTTTTTTATTTAAGATTTAGACTTTAGGCTTTAGGGTTTAAGTGCTCACAAGGTATAAGATGTGCAGTATATCAAGTATAGACACATGACAAGAATTAGCTGTCTCTACCTAATTTCCTTTTTACAAAGGAATTGAAGGAATTAATTGCTCCTAGTAAATGCTTGAATTTATTTATATGGTTGCAAACAAAAATTGTAACATGAGGCATTTTTTTCCAAAGTGGATGATGATTCACAAAGGGAAGAAAAAAAGAAACTTTACTTGTTGGTTCTTTTTACTACAACAAATTAATAAGATTTGTAAGAAAATGTAGAGGAATCAAAAGTTTAATTCTTATCATTAATTAATGTCTCTTCTCCATATCGATCAACAAGTTAGTTTATTCCACAAGAAAACAAAAATGTATAGAAAAAAAAACCCATTTAATAAATACTTCATATCAAGAGTCAACAAGTAACATGCACCAAAATACACACATTTCTATACGTGTATGAACACATTAAATTTTGTGATAAGTTCTAAGAGGCAACGGTGTCTTCGTCCCAACAATTCAAAACACATAAGAAAACAAATTACATTTCGGTGGAATATATCTATCTATGCAAAACAGGTGTTCTCACAGGTATAACTATATCTCCCAAATGGATACCTATACGTGATGATCATCACTTCAGTTCCACAAACATTGGAATATATATATTGACTGTGTAATCTGTTGATTGTTTACCAATTACTGACCTTGATGGTGTGATCTCGAAGCCTGAGCAGCAGCCCTACTGTCCCTGTGCAGGTTTCTGAAGTCATGATCATTTGAAGAACTCGCAACACTATTTGATGCAGCAGCCAAATATGAAGCGAGTATAGTTATCGGAAGGTAACCATTATTGGTGGCACTACTATTCTCCAATTGGAAGTAGGGATTGTAGGCGACCTCACTGTTATCCAGTCCAACACCATGATGCCCTAAATTTAGGTTTGCCTCCCTCAAATTCACTTCTCTCTCCTTGCTCCTCAGATCGTCGAGGTATTCATGATCATGTGTGCTGCTGCTGGTCATGTTTGAGGTGTGAGGGTTTGCCATTGGAGGAACCAGTGGGAAGATCAGATCAGGGTCCCCTTGGAGCATCTCGAGGGGGGGAAGCTTGTCGATCTCGTGCTGAGCGGCATGGATAAGCCAGTCCACGACTTTGCTGGGCTGGTTAAACCCTAGCTTATCTTGAAGGTCATACAACTGGATCGCCGTCGGCACCGATAGACGCACACGCCGGTCTCTTAGGCCCCGGATGGTTCTCACCTTGCTGTGCCGGTCCTTGCCCCCAAAGGCGCGCGACACGCGCACGATCCTAGGGTTCTTGAGCACCGACCAATTCGCCCTCGAAGAACTTGGTTGAAACTTGTCAGTGGCAGGAGTGTTGGTGCCAGCAGCTCGCTCGGAGAGAGCTCCTTCTCTTGAAGATTGCAACATCTTAACATATGCAGATCGTGATATGATTAAACTTGCATATATTTTTAATAAAGCGATTAAGATTTATCGAGCTGAGCTTTCATCTAAAACTGAACTGATCCACCAAATATAGATTATGAATCTATTTAATATAAATTCCAAATTGGATAGATTTTGGCAGAAGAGATAGAAGAAAACAAAGAAAATATGAAAAACACAGCACCTTTTTTCAAGCCTTTTCAAGACTCTCTTTCATAAATTATTTGGGAAAAAACAACAATCGGCAGATCAGAAAAAAAGAAAATAAAATCTTGTAAATTTCTGAACACTTGTGCAAAATAAGTGAGAGGAAATTCACGAGATCAGCTACTAATATCTATCTATGCAACAAGAACTTTACCATCTTCATGATCAAAATAGTTGAGCATCGATAACTAAGCGAGCACAGATAACTCGATCTCATATATACTGCTGAAAATTAAATTAAAACATGGAAGAAATTGAAGAGGAGTGAGATATGTAGATCACTTACTTGCAAATGCAACGCCTCCCGAAAAAATGAATTGGGAAGGATTATAAATTCTTCGAGGTTCGATCGCCTCTAAAGATTTTGTCTTCGTCGCGGATCTCAAACCACTAGCAACACCTTTGGCAGATGCTGGATTAGCAGGAACCCTAAAAGATGGAAGAAAAGGCAGTCCATTTACATACCTGTGGTGGATGTTTGTGCCTATCTAAAGGGCAAGCAATCATCATATATCCCTCTCTGCATGCTTTAATTGTTCACAAGGGTAATTTGGTCTAAACAAGTCATAGATATTTATTTATGCATAATTTTTTTTAAAAATAAGATAATAATATTTAAATAAGTATTCAAACATAAGTTTCTATGATTAGTGGTATGGAGATATCTGTACTTGTTCGAGTAATCAAAGACATGTCAACTATAGATGGATGCATGTTATAAGACATATCATTATATTCTTTTAAACATGCTCAATGGAGAACCCCACAAAGATCTTCTAGGAAACTAGGAAAGACTGTAAATCAATTAAACTCTTGGCTAAATCATGCAGCAAAACCAGTGATCTAAGTGGAAGCACTTACCTATGTAAGCATTTAATTTCTTGAAGGACGAACTAGAGAGAATGTTATATGTAACATCTCATTCAAATATCCAGACTATCTTCAAAGATATCAATCAGAAAATGCCTACACACTTCCATAGCCGTCCAAAATGGTGGTAATAATTAATAATCCATGACTCATTAGGACACGTATAAAAGACACACTCACTTAATTACTTACAGTTGAAACCCTAATTAAGAAGGTACTGTGCTACCACATAGCAAGGGCCCAGGGGACCATGCAGGTATACATATATATGCATATTTCAGAAGCTCTTTAAGGCATGCATCTACCCAATTCCAACGCCTCAATAGGACCACAAAGGGTTGACAGCCTTCTTTTGCTAGACTACATTTCCGAGTGCAAAAGAAACTTAAGCATCTCCAATGCAAGATTTTTGAAGACGTCTGTGAAATAAAAGAGTTGTACAAAAAACACTCGAACCATTATAGATGCGAGGTTTGAGGTTTTTAATTTAATGATGAGATATTAATGTTGTGACACAATCAAAGTTCCACATTATATGAGACATTTTGAGTTGAGATCAAAAATAAAACTATGAGGACTTGATTCAAAGTGGACAATATTATACAATTCTAAAGATATATATAGATTCTATCGGATCTTAATAGTGATATCAGAGCATGATCTTATTTGTCGAGCCACGTGGGGATCCTTAGGAAAAAAAAATAAAAGAATGATTGAGGGCTCCTAGCAAGGGGTCCGTTGAGACCATTAGGGGGTGGATCCGTTGGGACCCGGACCAATAAAGGGTCTATGGAACTGTTAGGAGGGGCTCCCAGTGGTCTTTTATTTGAAGGGGTAGATTGTTGGGATATAATCAAATTAAAGTTTCATATTGAAAATATATAAAAAAAGATTATGAGGTTATAAATTATTATAATACAATCAAAGTCTCATATTGTATGAGGCTCATTTGGGTTGAGTCCAAAAATAAAATCATGAGAGGTTAGACCCAAAATGGAAAATATCATACCGGACTCCTAGTAAGAGATCCGTTGGGACCATTAAAAGGGCGGCCCCATTGGGATCCGGACTAATAAGGAGTCTGGTGAGAGTGTTAGGGAGAGGTCTTTATTTGAGATTGTTGAAATACAATCAAAGTCTCATATTGTATGAAACCTTTTGAGTTGAGTCCAAAAAATAAAATTATAAGGGATTTGTCCAAAGTGGATAATATTATACCATTTTGAAGATATATATATAGATCTATCAGATCTTAACAATTAAATGAAAAAATAGTAAATAAAGATGTATGATTTGATAATATAGGTCCATGAAAAAATTATGAGAGGTTTTTGATTGTGAAACGACTAGCAGATTTTTATACATGGCATATTAGGAACAGATTAAAAAAAAGTTCATTTAAAACTCTAACGATTGAATATGCCTTTATAGGGATGCAGTGGACATGTGCAGCCAATTAACTCATGGAAGGTCGCAAACTTTCTATACGCTAATGCAACAGTGCCTCTTCATTCTGAACATTAACCCCCCTCCTATAATTTGTTTGAGAAAGAAATATAACCTCGCATAAAGGTGTCCGTAAAGCTTTTAATTAGTAGAGCATGCATGAAAGCCTGTTATTGATAGAAACACACACACAAAGTTACTGAAACTGATCAGACTTTTCATCGTTTTTTTTTTCTGAAAAAAAACGAGGTTGATGTACCAGAAGACCTCACTGTTTTAATATGGTGTATACGTAATCATGTTATAATTTATCATTTACTATCAAATATGCATGCTACTTGTCTATTAATTAGTACAAGTCATCCAAGAGTCACTACTGTATTTATACCAATTAGTTATAAGTTTCTCTAACTATCAACTTAATCGTTTTCATACTCTTCTTGCCTCTTCCTTATCTTAGGGCATTTTTTTTCTTCCAACATAAAGCTGCAACTAGCTGAAAATTGAATAAAGTAAAACATATTAATTTCATTTTTGAAGACATATATTTCAGCAGGCAGGATCAATGTATATAGTTTTTAACTAGAAAGAGTTTAACTGAACAGCAAAATCAGAAGGAAGACATGAATCCCAAAGTTGCTCAAAATTAATGCATGGAACATAGCAACTAATTAGTATATCAAGATCACAGCAGATACTTCTCACCTCGTCACGAAGAACTAGACAAAAGTAAGGAGTTGGCTTTGGGCTTCAGTATGCAAGAGTACATTTGTAGTTCTGGTAATATGAAGCAATGTTAACAGGAGGGCACATGGATGAAGGACTCTGGTGGCCTGAAAGACCTGCTGGAAACCCTGAAACACCAGCTGTCACAAGCACAAAGGGCTTTGAAGTCAGTGTGTGTGTATATATACGCAATCATTTTACTTGCAGGTTTAGCTCTTGTAGGTAGAGTGATCAGAAGACCTTCAGTTATAGGTAGAGTGAGCAGACCTTAAGTTGTAAGGTGGGGAGTGAGGAGCTAGGTGGTCCTGAAGGAAACAGATCATGCATGTCATTCAGAGGATCATGAAATAGTGAAAAAAGAAAAGGAAGAGTGCAGCAGAACATGCATGAACGCAGTGTGCCCTTAAACAGAGACCACCAGATAGCCCCAAACAACATATATCATAAGCACTGACTCTAGTCACGCGTATGTTTGTGAAGCACTAGTGTACAACGTTTGTCTGTGAGTAAGCGTTTAATTCACATGGTGACTGGTGATACGAGCAGTGAAAGCACCATCTAATGTCTGTGAGTAAACAATTATTATTAGAAAAAAAACAGTAATAATATTCTTTATAATAAATTGTTATATCAAATGGATATTGTTGCAATACTATTGTGGTCTCATAAGTTTGTTTATGGGTTTGAGCTTCTTAATTATGTCAGTCATTAAGCTATGTTTGTGAAAAACAACTTGATATTAAAAAGGTCTCTAATTTGTGTCAAATAGACACCATTACTCTTTGAAATCATCCATTCCTTCGTATTCAGCTTAACTCGTAGTTTGCGTAAATTGAAAACTTGATCTGAAAGCCTCGTTTTGTTGGGCCTCCTTTACGCGGGCCTCATTTTGTTGGGCCTATGTTCCAACAGCCTCGTTCCCATATTTAATTAGTTAAATATAACCAAAATGAGGTTTCGTACTGTTTTCACTAAAACATTAATTGGTTTGATTAAAATTTACATATTTGTTCTCAATTGCAAGCCAAATTGACTAACAAACTGTATTTGTGTTCGACCCAAATTTGATCTATTGATTTTAATTTGTTTTGTCAGAGATTTCACAACAAAAACAAAAATTCTAATGGTTTTATTAGTTTTATCATATAAAATTTTATAAATAACCTTCGATTCGAAATTTCACTAGAATTAAATGAGTTAGTCGGGATATTCTTTTAGTGAAGGATTAAAATATTATTTTATGCATTTCTCTCCCTCTCTCTTTACATTTCTTTATCGTCGTATCTTCTCGCCTGGCGGAGCGAGCAGTGAAATTTAACGCACACCAAGATTTTAAGAGCATATTTAATTAATAAAAAAAAACCTCTTCGATAAAGAGAAATTAATGAGGAAAAATAAATCTACTGAAAGTCAGTCGTCTACCAACTCAATTCCTTCCACTGATTGACGATGCAGTAGTGAGTCAAATGCTGATACATCAGATAGATATTGCCAATTGGCATTTGTCTGTCAACCTGCAACACTTTCTTCCCAATTTAATATTTGCTCATTAAAATAACACACCCTCCAATATCTTTGGAGCCAATTAACAGGGGTCGAGGAGTTCAGTGGATGCCTGAATGGCATTTATCCCTGCGGTATCTCTCTTTTGGCTCCATATATAGAATACTGAAGGACGAGCCTCTTTTGCCTTTTGGCACTGACATCAATGCCCAATCATCCCTGCTGTCGCGCTGTGCTTTTTAAGGTACCCAAAGAACATTCCACCGAGATGTGATGACGACGGAGGAATGCATGCATGCATTAAATATTGGACGCATGCAGTGGCTTCTGTCAAGCAAAGGTGGCCGCCCATTGCTAGCTAATTCTCCTTGTCAGATACTTTGCCCCAATTTTGGATCAATTCACAGAATATACACAACAATGAGATCTGCTTTCAGATACGGGGAGTTCTGTTTAGGCTTTTCTTGTCTTGTTACCAGGCGTCGCTTTGTGACTTTTTGTGCCGAAACTTTGTCAGATTGCAGCGCAGTGCTCGCTGCTGCATTCTGTCGACAGATTGATTGTTTGTAGTGGAAATTAGCCGCACAGTAAATGGGGCAGGGAGCTCTGAGTCGCCAACATTTAGTGTGTTGGAAATTACTGTGCAGTGGAAATAGTGTGAGTTTGGAAGTGTTGAAGTGAAAGATAGATAAATTTCTTGGTGATAATGAAATATATATAGGAGGCCCTGTCAGAGGAATAAAAATCTTGTGTTCCATGAACACATGCCAATCACTTTCCCAATCACTTGGATGTACTTTATATATATATCCTTGTCAGTTTATGTACTTTACTACCAAGATCAAGATCATAATCCTTATGATCATTTGGAGATGTCAACCTTCGGGGACCATCTCGTTTGCACAAAACAAATTTAATGGGAGAAGTCAACTCAGTTACTTTTTAAAAAAATCAAGTTTAAGCAGTGAGGGAAGTGCATGGTTGGATGTATGGCAAGTGGTCCAATTGCCACTTGTTTTAGTGTACGATATCAGTGGAATGAACTCTTGTTCTGTGTTGGAAAGGAAAAAAAACACCAACAACAACAACAAAACAATCATTGGCATGTGAATCATAGTCCATCTCATTTCCTTTTCCAAGGCAATTGAAAGCACACTTTATATATATATAGATATCCTTGCAGTGCTAGACTATTAGTATCTCTCTTTTGGCTGCTCCATATTGGAAAGGACAAGAAGGATCTTTTGCCTTGTGAACTGCATGCCATCAAATCATCATAATTTGTGTGGTGTGCTGGCCTTTGAGGTATCCCACAAGAACATGCAGTAAATGCCTGCAAAGTTCATTGGGCAAATTATATATTTGAGTCCATGTATGTTGGCACGTTCCCAACAATGGTAGACATTAAATTTGTATCAGTTCCCAAAGATAAACTACTTTTATTGTGACATTAGGATCGTCAATGGGACTGTTAAACTTAAGAGAATTCATATGGATTGATAACGATGATATTATTAATCTAATCATAAGCCTTTATTTTTCTTTTTTTTCAGACATATTTATTTATTCTTCTCAATAAATTATATTCTAAAATTTGATCGACCCATTTCCCCAATAAATTGCCATCCTCACAGCCCAACTGTCATAACTGATTTGTACGGACTATCATCATGCCTCTCGCCTTCCACGTCATCATCGAAAAAAAAAAATACTGGTGGAGGGAAAAAATTCCTAAATTAACTTCCCGCCAATCTCCCTCATTAAATTTCCCATCGGACGGTCGGGATCGGCGGTTAATACCTTTGCCGACAATCCAATGGCAGCGATGCGCCGTAACCTTTTCAGCGAACAAGCCCAAGGGTTTCTGCTTCGGGCTCGGATGACGAACCGTACGGTTCGTTGTCCGAGCCACTGGCTTAGTCACCGAGCCGGTGTCTTCTTCCTCTCGCCCCTTCGTTGGAAATTCACAATGACATCCTCCCTTCTCTCTCTCTCTCCTCTTTCTTATCTCTCGCTCGCACGGAGCAATGGAAAGAGTGAGAGCGAGCGCGCGAAGTCCAGGGTCGTCGCGCTGCTGTTGATCGTGGAACGCTAACCCTAAGCTCCTGAGGCAGCTGCTCAGGAACCCTAACCCTAGCTCAAGGACGATCGAGTTTGTCACTATTTCCGATCAGTGCCGCCTTACCTTGCTTCCCGACCCGGATAGATCCGTTGATCTGCGTCCGTGCGCTACGCAGGTGCCTGATTCTCCTTCCCTTGGGTTTCTTTGTGCTGATTCTTCTTGGTTTTGTCGGTTGAGCGCTGCAATTGTACTCGCTTGCCCCCAATTTAGCTCGGGAAGGATACGTTAACTGGGTTACCTTTCCTTTGCGTTGGAGTTGGGACTTCGTTGAAATGCTGGGATTTGTGTCTGCGGTGTCGATGTTCCACGGCTGTAGCAGGGCTTTTTGACTGTTTTGCTCTTTCTAATGCCATTGCTATAGGACACTAATTTCTTTCTTTTTTTCTATTGCAATTAAGGTTTTTGTTCTCTTCTTGCTTTTTTGGACTATTTTGCCTACTTGAAGCTAAAAAATATTAATTTTTTTCCCTTTGAGATTAAAGGCGCGACAAATTTAGAACTGGTTCTTAAATTTAATTCGTTACTTACCGTATTTACTCTTTGTTGCATCCTAAAGCTTATTTATTCCGTCCTTCTTTAACGTGAATTATTTGTATAAAAGGAAGCTGATCTTTTATCATGTCAATGAACAAACAGAAGAATCCTGCTAACTCTCTAATATATAGGTAAAAGTATTTCTTGAACCCATACCACTTGATCCCTGAATAGCAGTATGATGCACCTATAAGGGATATATATCAGTCACATTGTAATTTTTTTTTGTGCTTCCCGTCACTCTCACCATCCACATGTGTCAGTGATACTCTACTCAACTTCACTCATGCTGCTAATGTTGTCTGGTTGATTGACTTCATTCAAAACATATCATTTTAGTCGAAGACTTATCTAATTTGTATGGAATATATATACTCTTATACCTCAAGAGAGCTTTTGACTCTAATGTTGCTTGGACACAATTGAAAATCACAAAAGCAAGTTGTTTCTTCAGTGCTTTAAAAGTTCTGTTTGGTGGTATCTTATTGTTTAGTGTTTTGGTGCTTTTAATAGTTTAAGCACAAACTTTATATATAAATAAGAGAAACATGTCTGTTTCACAAAGTTCTTTCTTCTTCTTTTAATTGTTGATTATATCTGAGTCCCCTGTTCTTGTATTGATTATGACAGAATCAGTTTCTACTACATGGAAAGCTTTTGGGGGGAACTTATCATCATGTTGGAAATTTGTTTTTGTTCAAGGAAGCAATAATTATACAAATTGTAATCCTGATTTTGCAGGATGAATGTTGTTCTTGCACTGAAGTTTTGGAGAAGGTAGGATGAATGCTTTTGCATAGCAGTTTTGGAGAAGGTCCATGATGCCTATGTTTTGAGGAAGAATCTTGTCTGTGTTGTTATTATATGAAGTGGGAAGTTCGGTGATTATATAGGATATTGGACAGCTAAATATTTTTAACTCAATGCTAAGAATCTGAATCTGATGCTTCCATTACTTATTTCTAGGTGTGTTCTCTAGAATTGTGTGCCAAATATTCACTGTCTGGTTTTTTCATTGAGAGCGCATAATGTTTGGAGGATTTCACAATTCATTCTCAAGATTTGTAAATATTGCTATCAACTTTGCCCTAACATCTCTACATGTTTTTGATTTTAAGCAGATTTGTAAAACAATGGAGGGTCCATGATCACAAGACACTGTTGTTTAAATTTCCGGAAGAATTCTTATGCTTAATATGTTTTACTTTTGAGATCTGTGGAGTGTGACAAAAGCATTCAAAGGGTTTCTTGAGTGGAATTGATGTTTTGCTGTCTTTAAGAGTTTCGATGATAGCAGTGCAATCCCATTGATATTTTAGAAGCACTTGGTTCTGGACTGCTAGCAGTTTCTTGGTGATAAGTCAGTGGTTCTTAGGAGCTAACTGCCTTAAAGTGACACTTCATAATCCAAGATACCATCTCTTAGCATTATGCAACTGCGGCAACAACAATTGTTGTGCAAGAAGTTCCAAGAGGAACGAAGACAGCAGCAACTTCGGCAGCTAGATCAGGAGAAAAGACAGCTGATTCCGCAAAGCCAATTGTCTGTTTTTGGAAAACCTGTAACAGGAGATCAATTACCTGCGACATCAAATGTCATGCCTATTAATGATGCACACAACTATATGTGGCCAAATAATTTTGTTGGGGATGTCTCCAACTTACCCATTAACTCTCAGATGTTTATTCCCGGCAGCATGAATTTGGCACACTCAAGTTACCCAACATCTTTACAGAACCTTGCTAATGGTAGTTTTATGCTGAATGATCACAATCGAGCAATGCTATCCATGGGATTTACGCCTCAAAATGATCAATTTATTCATGGTATGCCTATTTCGGGCACTAGCACAGTAGAGCAGTACCCTCACTTCTTAGGAATATCCAGTAATTTCAACAATTTGGTGGCTGGACCAGATGCAACCCTTGCAGTGAAATCATCATACCCATTTACTACTACAAATGATCAACAATCAGGTGGTCAAAGTTGTTCACAGGACAACATTTTGTTTTTACAGAATCTCCAAGGCAGAAATACATTTGGTAACCCTCCAATGCAAGTTCTTGGTAATGATGACACTGCTGGAAACTTTCTAGAAGCTAGCAATCTGCAGTTCCATGATCGGTTTAGGGATTTTCAGTCCAGGCAAGAACAAGATGATACATCAGGTAATTTACATGGAAAGCAACTATCAGATATAGGAAATTGTCGAGATGCAGCTGGTCTAGATCCTATCGAGCAGAAGCTCTTGTTTGGCACAGATGAAGATGATAATTGGGGTTCACTTTCTGGGTGCCTTACATCTGGCATTGGTGGAGAGATGCATGGCCATTCTCTAGAGATTGATCACTATGGCACATTGCCTTCTATCCATAGTGGGAGCTGGAGTGCTCTTATGCAAGAGGCTGTTCAAGCTTCCACTAGTGACAAAGGGGTTCAGGAAGAGTGGAGTGGCTTGAGTTCTCAGAACACAGAACCTGTAAGAACACCTTTGTGCCTCACAAATGACAATGGGAAACAACCAACTGCGTGGGTTGGCAACAACATAAAGAATCAAGCTTCTTTGACCGCACAACCTTTTTCTTTATTAAGTGGCCCAAATGCAACACCAAGCTCCTCCATTATTGGTAATAAGAGTCTTCTTCTGAAGCCTGCTTATGAAGAAAACAATATGCCACTGATTGACACATCCCATGTGCCTTTGATGTCATCCTTGCGAGGAACCAATGGCAAAGAATTTCCAAATAGTCAGAATCAAACCAAACCAGTAGAAGGTGATCTTAAAGCTAAAATTCCTTTATCTAGTGAAATGAGAACTGGGCAGATCTTTGAGCAGTGCCAGAATAGGTCCAGGAACACTCAGTTAAAATCACAAGACAATGGAAGTGGTTGGACTGACCATAGGAATTTGCACTTATCCAACGCTCCTATTAAGCCTGTTAACAACTTAGGTGGTCGGAGTGCTAGTCATGCAATGGCATCCAGAGGCGACAGTACAGATTATCATGAGATCCATGGCAATCATGTTAACCTGAGTGCTGGAACACAAGCAGTCAAATCAGATATTGCTAGTCCTAAGATGCAATCTGGAGATTACTTAGCAGGTAATTTAGGGTCTGTTGGGAACCCAAATCCCTTAAAATTTAACCAGAACATGCCTCAACAGATTACTAATGAACAGAAATCTGTTTTTGGGAGAAAGTTTTCCCCCAATGCACGTGGGAATTCTGGAGTTGACAAGGACGCCAGAGAAAACCAGAATCAGCCAAATCCAAAATTACAAAGTTGGGAGTTGTCAAGAATTCCTGCAGCTGAAAGGCTGGGTCATATTGTTGAGAAAGAAAAAGATTCCATGGCAGCTCTTTCAGGAAAAGGTTATGTTGGTGATGCATTGAAAGATATTGTTGCAAGTGGTGGCCTGAACACTGTTCAGCATGGTCAACATACTGTGGGACCTAATATGGTTCATAATTCACTAGCAAATTTGAAGAATAATGCAGAACCTACTTCAGAATTCAGTCACCAACTAAACATGCAGGGTTTCTCCAACTCAATTTTCAATAGATCAAATATAGACGAATCATTCAGTGGAAGGTCACCTTTTGCTGGTCATGTTGTGTGCAACAATCCTATGAATGCTACTGAGGTAATGTAACCAGTCCTGGAACCATTTCAATTTCTACTCTTCTTTTCTTCTTCTTAATCTTTCTCTGAAGTTTAGATTTGAGATATTTATTTCTGTTTCCTGTTAATATAGTTAACTTTTGGTAATCAGCAGAAGATTGTAGTGGAAGCAGAGGATCTGTCTAAACATGCACTATCTGCCTGTTCTTCTAGCAGTTTTTTTAATGGATCAACTGCTCAATATGCACAGAATGATACAATTTCTCAAGCAAGGTATGATTTTTTATTTATAAGCATATATTTAACCCCACTATGTTATCGAGATCCTTGCGCAGTGGGTCTCTGCTGTGGCACAGGATGCCAATACATGAATGGTGCATGACACCTGTTCCACATATTCCTATGTACTCGTCATGGCTTGTCTAAATAGTCATCAATGCATTTTTCCCATACCTAATGGTGCAATTGGGTAGGCTGATCAGGCTTTATTCTATACTATTGTCTGTCAATAATTTCTAGGATGATGTTAGAACTTAAGAAATTATTTATTTATTTATCACTTCTTTTGTTCAGTTCTCACTGCCAGAACACCTAATATTAAATCTGAATTTTTGCATTTTTCTCTTCATTCTATTTACTTGGTGTTCTTTGTATCCTATTTTGTTTGGCATTATGGCCCAAACATCAGGATCTTTCTAATCCTCAAGAATTATTTAATTGATGGCAGCAATATGCTTGAGCTTCTTCATAAGGTTGACCGATCAAGAGATCTGAATTCTATGAATGCATCTGATAGATCTTCCCAAGTTGCTGATGATGTTTCTGCTGCCCAACCTCATGTTGATTTGTCTTCTAACTCAAGAGGATTTGGATTGCAGTTAGCTCCTCCATCTCCGCAATTACAATCAATCAAAAGCCCAATTTCTCACAACCTCTTAAATGATCCTATACTTGCCCAATCGAGCCATCAAGGAGAGGCAAGCTATCAGGATCGAGCACAATCAAATTATGCTTCTTTAGCCCGACCTTTAGCTCTCCTTCACGAAGCATCTGAAACACAGAATTGGAATAAGATATCCAACCCACCTGGACACCAACAGAACAAACACATGGAAGCAAATAAGTATCTCAATTCATCTGCAGCAACTGCTCCTGATTTTCCTTTGGTTCAAAAGCAGTTACAGGAGCAGCAGTTGGGACTTCAACGACAAGACCCTTCTGGTGCAAAATATCACCTGGAACAACATCAAGAACATCAGATTTCCAACACAAGCCAAGCTAATATAGGCACACCTGCTAAAAGTTCTTCACTTGTGAAGCAAACAAATGATTTTAATGATGGGGCTGTAGCAAGCCAATTTGTTGAGGCATCCTTGCCTACTTTGCCTAGTAGATTCTCCACTTCAGGAGTTGCTTCACGTGCTGAAAATCATGGATCAGGTAGTTCACAATTTTTCTCTGGGAGAGGAGATCACACAAAACCAACAGTTGCAGGATTTTCTCAAATTAAGAGCCCTGGTCATCAGCTACCTGCTACAGACACAAAATCAGTTTCTCATTCTTCTGCATCAGGTATGTCTCAGCAAGATGGCATCTCAAAGATGTTGCACAATGTGTGGGCAAATATATCAGTTCAACAACGTCAAGCTGGTGTCAACCCTCTATTCACTCCTAATGTACTTCAGTCCTTAATAAATCATGGAAGAGAGAGAAGTTCATGGGGTATACCAAAGACAGGCAGTCAAATCAACAAGGAAGAAGGTGCTCCTGAAGCTGGCATTAGTTCTAATTCACAGAAAGATGAAAATACAGCTCAAGTCAGATCCTCAAATCTACTTGCAGAGATGATGGATGTTTCTAATGCGAAAAAAGTGTTCCAGGGTGAAGAAGTGGTGCCAATGCCAGCTGTTGGTAGAAGCTCTAGCTTTCCAGTGCCCTCTCTGGTCCATCTGCATCAGCATAATGCTAACAAGGGCAATCATGAACTGGGTCCAGCTGTTAACTCGAGGGACTTGCATTCTCCTATAACAACCGATGTATCTTCTAGCAGTGTCATTGGGATCCTTGGGGGCTTTTCAAAATCTTCAGATCATCAACCTCAAAACTATTCCTTACTTCATCAAATGCAGACCATGAAGGCTTCTGACTCTGATATAAACAAGTTAACCGGAAATATTCTCAGTGGAGCGCCTTTTGGTTCCAATACTCCACAGATGAACTTGAATGTGAATCAGAGATTTGATCATGAGCAGAATTCTAACTCTAAATATCCTGACGATAAAGTTGGAGCACCTTCTCAGGTTTCACTTTCATCAGATGCCAAAATGGTAAGCTTTGCCACAACTGACAATGAAGAAAAACCCCCTACAACATCATCAGCAGGACGAGGCATCCTCCAAACTCATATGCATCCCCTTAGTACAAGTTCCATGTCTACTGCTTTGGGAGGTACTGAGTGCACACAGATTGGGCCTCAGATGGCTTCCTGGCTTGAGCATAATGCAACCTACCAAAATGGTAGGATGGTTCCTCTCTATGATGCTCAAAGGAGTGGAAAAGCTTCCATGCACCAGTATGTTCGAGAAGTTCCTGCAAGGATGGAGGACAGTACTGTAATTGATCAAAGATTTGAGAGCACTCAGGATGGTGGCTATGAGCAAGGTATATCATCCACCAAGATATCACCAAATGAGTCATCTCCCTTATTGCTACCCAACACCATTGACCAATCTACAATTTTAAGACATAAGAAACGCAAAAATGTGACAGCAGATCTGCCTTGGCATAAGATTGTCACTGAGTGTCCACAAAGCTTAGAAAACACCAGGTGTTTTTTTAGTAGTACCTTACACTGTACTTTCATTTTTTTAGTAGCTTGATTTAATTTGCATCAGTCTGATAGAAGTGATTTTTCCCCATTTAGTGTGGCAGACATGGAATGGAATTTGGTTGCCAATAGATTGATGGAGAAGGTTAGTCCACGGACCAATATGGCTTGCTTTAATCAATTTGTTGCATTTCCCCTCCTGATTTTTTAGAGAGAGTTTTATTGTTTTAATTTTCTGTTGAGTAGGTAGATGATGATGCTGAAGCTCTAGAAGATGACCCATTAATTCCTCACTCGCGAAGAAGGCTTATCATGCCAACTCAGCTAATGCATCAACTTGTTCCAACTGTACCTTTGCTTAAAGAAGAGGCAGCTTTAGCTTATGAAAGTGTGTCCTTTGTTGTTGCTAAATCAGTACTTGCAGATGCATGTGGCCTTGTTTCTTACATAAAAAATGGTTCACATGAGCCAGTGGAAAATGAAAATATGTAAGTATCAAATTTAAAGTTTTCAAGACCTTGAGATATGATATTTAGTCACCGTCTGACCTCCAAGTATAACATGCCTCTTTTAATTTTTTATTGGTGTGTCATGTTGCCTGCATGTTATTTCTATATATTTTTGATACTACCGTTTCTGATGTTCTTTTTCTCAACTCTCTAGGACGCTTGATGACATTAAGACTTCAAAGGTGGGGAATGGTGCTTACTCAAACTTGGCAGAGAATTTCATTGGTAGATCCGAGAAACTAGAAGCAGATTTCTCAAGGTATGCAATACATATTAATTTTCATGGTTCTCTATTTTCGTTGTAACTATATTTGACTATCTTATTCAATTTTTTCTTGAAATTTGCAGAACTTATTATGTGCACAATCATGGTTGTTACTTAAGCAACACTTAATAGTTAATATACAAGTGATCAACAAAACTTTGTGCGTTATTGGCCATTACAACTTTTGATTGTTTTGACATCTGGCATTTCTGTTCTGAAGGAAAAATTAACTTAGATTTGCAATTGCTTTTTGTAATAATATTTAGTGAAAGACATATGACTTGATTGCATGTGCATTGATTGTGAGTGCAAAGTTGTTTCACGGTGGAAGAAGCCATCTAGACCAATTTATTTGTGCTCAAGTTTTACAGTAATGAGATTTAAGATTTGAATGTCATATTGGTATGCAAGCAATCAGAACATTTTTTTTTCACCACTTTTAATTTTATTTTTAGAAGTTTGCTTCTGTAAAAAATGTGGTATTTCTCATACCTTTTTCTAAAGATGTTAATTTAATATCAGTTATTGCATTCTTCAACAGTTAGCTAATTAGATGTAAAACATGATTCCTTTTGTTGTTAGATGCGCTACCTTTCCTTGCACAGAGCTTGTATTTGTTATTTATTTCCACTCTTTTGTGATGACATTGACATTTAGTTACACTCAAAATAGGACATGTATTTATTGTCTGATGTGGATTTAATTCTACTCAAGCCCAATTTCCTTGACAAGAACAAAATTCTCGTCGGAAGTAATAGGCTATATTTTCTACTGTTACATCTCTATAATGCGTGCATTCTTCCATCTATTCTTCTAGAAGAATCGTGTTGCAATTTTGAAACTGCAATGTATTTCCTTTCTCTTTTTTCGTAAGCTTAGATGTGCCACCATCATATTTTATTTTTTTTGTCCATCTTCCTTGCATGATTTAAGGTAACACTAAGCTTTGATACTTGGATTCTTCATTTTAGTCTTAGTACTCTTCTTTTATGCCATATTACCTATGTGAGATACTGACACTTTGACAAACAGCTATCTAGGTCAACATTCAAAACTCTTATTGACCATGCAAAATTTTTTAGAAACAATCATATCATTCTCTTAAATCCACATCCACACTCAAATTTGAGTAACATTGATATTTTATATTATTTGTCTCTTCCATGAATCAGTCTCTCCTAATATCTTCTCCCTATCTCTCAGGAAAATGACCAAAAATTAGTGTCTTTGCATCTCTCCTCTCTGGTAGATGTTTGAATCGTAATCTCATTTTTTGCCACAACATTTTCATTAGTCTCTTAGTCTATTGTAACTTAAAAAGATAAATAAGTGCTCTTTTTACTCGGTCTCTACTCTAACATCTTCTTGTCTGTAGAAGGATTATTATATATTAGATTTACTCTGTTTCTCTCTCTCAAGAAAGATGTTGAAACCCTAATCTATCTACCATTGCAATTGTTCACAATTGTTATCTTTACATTTGTAAACTTCAGAATCTTATGGTTCCTTCAATTTGAGGATACATTAAAGATCATGTCAAGTCTTGAATATCATTACCAACAGTGCCTTTTGAAGATGATCACCTATTGCATATTTTGAAGATCATCATTATCTCCATTAAATTATCAAGCCTTCAAAAGATTAGTCTAGAGCATAGGTCATCAAATTTCTTCCTGTACACTAGTAATTGGGTCTTTGTCATCTTCATTGAGTGTTCTTCAAGAATGTGTTTGTGTTTATCAGATGAAGAATTTCTTCACTTCAAGAGTCTAACTTAGCAAGATTTCCTATATGTAATGATGCTTAATTGTAGGTGTTAAAATTTGGTTTACTTGAAGGATTCCTGTGTAGGGTTTGGTGATCAGCCCAAAAAATTAGCTCTGAGTAATTTGTTATCTAGGGATGCTGAATGAATTTTATTATTACCAACCTAAATGAACTGGTAAATTGGTTAAAGAAAAGGAAAGTAGCATGCTTTTTATTTCACTGGTATCGAAAAGCCTTTTCCTTACCAACACTCTACCAGGCCAAAGGTTTCCTCTGGATTTTTCTCCTTTGAACCTAATCTGGATTGTTGTGATTTTTTTATACATTAGATTGTTTTTTCAAGCTTTCTTACTGTTGAGTGTGTGCTGTTCCATATTTTCTGGACATTAATGTGTTTAGTTTTTGTCTTTTACCATTTGATAAATATATTTCAGGTTGGAGACTGGCCCCTCCTTATTAGAAATGCAGATGGAATGCCAAGAATTGGAAAGGTTTTCCATTGTCAATCGATTAGGCAAGTTTCATGGTAGGACTCATGCCGATGCAGTTGAAGTTTCTGCCACCGGAGCTATTCATCCTAGAACCTTTGCACAGAGACAAATCACTGCAGTTTCCATGTTAGAAAATCTTCCAGAGGGGATCATGAGCTTGCCACTTTAGATCGTTGATCATTTTTCTGCTAGTCTAAAATGCCATTGCTCCCTATCAGTTTTCTGTGCCATTTAAATACTCCCTCAGCAGTAAGTTTATGAGAGTACAAAACACATCATCCAGGAACAAAAGCCAGTTGAACATGAATCAAGGGGCAAGTAGTTGTGTCGTCATCATGTTGATACACAACCTCATAGGGAGCGATGGCTGTTGAATCAGTACCGATTGTTATCGTTCAATCTTTCATGAAGTATAGGTCTTTGTATATCAATGAAGATGAAGAAGGGTAGGCCTTGCTTCATTCTTTTTAAGCCGGGGAGAGTGTTTGTATCTGTCCCATATTTCTCTATTCAAATGGACTTGAATATTGGAATTCTCTCTTTTGCTCGCTGACAGGTAAACAATCATTACTCGACTTCACAATAGGCAGGAAAAGTCTAATGATGTAACCACGAATTCAAGTTGCTCGATGCAATTTCTGTAAGGGTTCAACTTTGGGATCAAGTTCATGAGGATGTAACTTTTCAATGTAACATTAGGCCATTTTACTTATCCTTTGTACAACACATGCATTTTACCATCGCCCATCATCACGACTTTCTGCTCGAGTACCTGGAGAGTCTTTGTTATCGTTACACCTGCCGTCGGCTCAATTGAGATTGCATGAATGTAATTTGTGAAAGGCAAATGAGATCCCAACTGAATGTAATATTTTAAGTTTATGTTTCCATGTCTATAATTAAAGCATATTTAATTATTTATAAGAAAAGATTAAATTTATTTATGTTTTTACCCAATTTACATCTTCTTGATGTTTTTCTATATTTGATTTCAACTCTCCAATCTGCTGTACCAACCTTGCGGACTAACTGGTTAGAGTAAGCGGCTCTGCGTCACCTATCGTCCTCGAGCTCGAGGGATCGAATCCTCCTCTGCTCATCTAATTAATTATAAATATGTAGAATTATAATTAGTCCATCTTGGCGAAGCGGGCGAGTACAATGTCTTGCTTTGAATGCTAATGGACTAACAGCAAATTGTCTCTTCCACAATCCTCTACTCTAATTTCATAGAGCAGAGTTCAGTGAAGATGAAAACACCAACAATTTTTTTATTTGCTGTTAAAAGGTAAATTGTTCAGTGTCAAACCACCCTTCATTGCCTTCTGGTCCGATCCATTAAACCGGCGATAGCACGGGCCGGTAAACACATAAAGCCCACGAGCCAGTGTCTCGATCTCGTTCCCTTTCTCCACCGGTCCCTTTTGCGTCGCGCCTCTCCACTTCCCAGATTGGAAATGGCGGCTTCGCTTGCTCGTCTCTCGCGACGAACCCTTGCCTCTCCACGCCTCCTCCTCTCCTCCCAACGTTTGCTCTCCACTGAGGCCGCACCGTCGCCGGCGGCGCCTCCGCCTCCTGCCGTGTCGGATCGCGTGAAGTGGGACTACCGTGGGCAGCGCCGGATCATCCCCTTGGGGCAGTGGCTGCCTAAGATTGCTGTCGACGCTTACGTCGCCCCCAACGTCGTTCTCGCTGGGCAGGTCACTGTTTGGGATGGCGCCTCTGTTTGGAATGGTTCTGTCCTCCGCGGAGACCTTAACAAGATCACAGTCGGATTCTGCTCCAACGTTCAGGAGCGGTGTGTCCTCCATGCTGCCTGGAATATCCCCACAGGTCCCCTTGTTCCCTGACCTTGATTGACTAGTTTTAGTTTTAATTCTTTGGCGAAACTTTAATTTGATCTGGAACCCTACACTCGTATTCATATATTCTCTGTGACGCATCCTCCTTTTCTTACCAATTGGCTCCCTGCATGAGAGCTATACCTGGCAATTTAGTAACAATGCCAGGATTATTACATGTGGGATTGTACAGGCATCGAGATATCTGAATCAAAATTTAATTGTTTGAAGATTTTTTAGACAATTATGTTCAAGCATTCTAACTAATAATTTCCCTAAACTATAATCAGCCTGATTTTTAATGTTAATACTGAACGTTAGACAGATAGATACTTGGATCTATGTCCGGAACATGTATTCACTGAGCTACTGCTGTCTGGTGAAAATGCAGATGCCTCTTAGAGGTATCTTGGGACACAATTTTGTGAAATATAATTTTACTCATTCAGAATAGTTAAGATGGATTGGTATTAAACCCAAAATAGAGAGGAGTTTTGGAGCATGTGTGAGCCAAAAAGAATATTTTTATAAGACGTGGTTTGATCTATCATACTTTATGTATTAGAGTGTTGGATTAGGTAATAATATGTACAAAAAGTTAATGTAGCAGAGATGAGAATGCTAAAAATTGATTTGTGGATATATTAGAAAAAAGGACAAAGAGCAATAAGCTATAGCTCCAATAAATAATAAAATAAGACAATAGATTGAAATGATATAGACATATTCAAATATGATCATAGATTCTCTAGTTAAAAGTGTTGAATTTAGTAGAGTAGCTGATGTAAGAGGTAGAGGGCGACCTAAGAAAATATTAGCCTACATCAAGTCTAGCTACAAATAATTGTGACACGACTTGATGATGAAGATGATAATTTTCATCATTCCCTACAAATGCACTTTGTTTAACCCCTACATGGTTGGCATGCCAGTTGAATTTAACAAAAGACTTACGTGTGTGTCAATGAAAAATGTTCCAATGCACAGGCTGAGATTCTTTCATACAGGATTTTTAGAAGGGAATAATCCAATGGAATTCCCAATTTAGGGTATTTGTTTCTCTCTTTCTTTAGATGCACTGTATTACTGTAACTGGATTTTACTGGTTGGAATTCCAAGTGTTATGGTAATTTTATATTGTTTTTTTGTTAAACCTCTACTCCATTTAACCAATTTAATCTTTTGGTGTTGAGTTATAGTGGAGAGATTAAGGGAATAACAAATCTGTGCTAGGTAGCCAACTTATTCTTTCTTAAATATTTTCTCTAACATTAATTATTTGTTAGAACGATCTCATTGCACTCTTTGTCTTTTGTGTTAAGAACCTAGCTTTCCAGTTTTACTGTAGTTATACTAACTTATATTGAGAAGAGTGAGCTGTTTTGTGCCCATGTGAAAGTTGATCAGTATCAATGCACGTGAGTTAAATAGATATCTTCAATTATTCTTCCAGTTAATCATCACAGGTTGATAGTTCAGAACCTAGTTTGAGACACAAACTGTACTTGTTGATCCAACCAGGAAACACAGGCCAGAATTGTTCTATGATTGTCTTTTTTCAGTAATATTATTTATATAAGATGGGAATTATAGTTATTTGATTGAAACTTCCTACAAGCTTGAAATCATATCTAGATTTGAGCCCTCCTTCTAGAAGATATCCATTGTGTAAAATTTTATGTATTTAATATATTAAATGCTTTGTCGTTGGCCATCTCAAGCATTGACCCAATCTGTGGCGTGGTCATTGCTGGGTTTGATAAGTATGCATTTAACAACAACTGGGTTTGATAGGTGTATCCATAACATTATTACGGTGTTATAACCCTTGATAACTCTCTTGCCAATTTATTTGCTTTCTTGATTTCAATTAATATGAATTGCATGTTTGATTGGTTTATTCCATCCCTTGTGTGAGTCTAAAGCAGGAAAAAGGTGCTGTCTGTAACATTGATGATACTTCAAGTTCATATTTGTTTGATTCTCATTTTTTGCTTTGTTAGAAGCCCTCTATACTTCTGTTTCTTGCCCATATACCATGTTTTGACATGTTATTATGATGCATCTGTAGATAGAAAAGAATCTCCACAAGTCTCTTTGTCTTCTTTTTATATATTTGCATTTTTAGATAGTCATTGATTAGAGTACTGTGCCTGTAAAAGGCGGTACTGTTCAGCACTGTCGAGTAGAGAGAGAAGAGGAGAAGAAGAAACGTAGGGAAAGGAGAGAAGAAGCAGGCAAAGAGAAGGAAGAGGAGGAAGAAGTGGAGGAGGAATGAAGAAGATGAGGAAAATGAAGAAGTGATGGAAGGGGAAGGGGGGGGCTCACCTGAAGAAGAATAAAGCAACATGGAACATTCCAATATAATTGTAGCCCAATTGAGAGTGCCAAACCAGTGGAACCAAAAGGATAGGCTTTGTTGTATACAAGTTAGCAGGAAAATAGAACTCCAGATGTAACTGTACAGAAGGGGCAGAGATGATCTAGTAGTCCTTTCACATTTGAAAGAGGACTCCCCTGAGAATCTAGTGATTAGGCATCTTAGTATGCTCCAACTGATCTGCCGCAACAATTTTACTAACAAATGAGAAATCATGCCTAACTTGGACTTAGAGAATGATACCTCCCTTTCTTTGTCAATTTGATTGAACAATTCACGAGAGCATCACTTATTGAACAAACTAGGTATCACTCATTCTATCAATTAACAGTTATATTTACTTATCCTCTTCACAAAGAAGAGATTTTTGGATAACAATTGAGCTCTTCTTTAAAATAATGTGGCCAATGTAATTTTATTATAAAGTCATATTTCCTGATCGACACAAGGGAATAAGGGATACCGCTTGATATTGATGGCCATGCCCACCTAGACATCAAGCATGGCTGACAAACTCAGTTGATACCAATACCGATCGCCTGAGTTGCATCAGTATCGGCAATGGTCAATCCTATATTTTTCAAGAATTTGGCATATTATAATAATCGAAGAGAAATTTGAAAAAAAAAAACAAATCTTTAACTTTTGAGTGCTATACATTATTAATCAAAATTCAGAATCAAAGTACACGATAAATCTTTGAGTTATCCTAAGCTATCTAAATTTTTAACTTTTGCCCAAATTTCTCACTTGATTGGTTATGTTCAGTTAATTCAAATGGTTGCACCATAGCATGGAAGAAAAGTGCTGTGATCTCAAGGACTATAATTTTTACAAGATACATGCCCTTGGCACTTAAACCAGCTACATGGACTAGCCATTTCCATTCTTGCCAAAATACCTTTCTGTAGCATGATCCTTAATTGCAAAGTGATAAGCACACAACCATGCCTAGATGCTGAATGTGCTGACTTTCTATCCATGACGAGTTCAGTCATTGTTCTAATATTGCATAGTAATAGCTTTATGTTTAATTTGCTGCTTCATGTACCTTCATATACACTGTGCATTACTCATCTATAATATTTGTAGTGTTTTATGCTTTTATTAATGATCTGTTGGCCAACTTCATTCATCTTTTCCATGAACTATAAAGCTAGGTGGTTAGCTCCAATTCTTTATTTTCTTCAAACCATGGAGTAAACTTAATGCAGATACAATTCATTTGTATTGTTGCCTACTTCTTTACTGATGAACTGGTCAACTATATTCAAGGAGCTCATCTCCAGTATGTTTGTGGCAGGACTCCCAGCTGAAACATCAATTGAGCGGTATGTAACAATCGGAGCTTACAGTCTCCTTCGTTCATGCACAATTGAGCCAGAATGTATAATTGGTCAGCACTCCGTTCTCATGGAAGGTTCATTGGTGGAGACCAATTCAATTCTTGAAGCTGGGTCTGTCCTCCCCCCTAACCGTAGGATTCCAACTGGTGAGCTTTGGGCCGGCAATCCAGCTCGTTTTGTTCGAAAGTTAACCCATGAAGAAATAGTTGAGATTCCAAAACTAGCTGTGGCAGTTAATGATCTCATGCAGAGCCACTTCTCGGAGTTCCTTCCATATTCCACAGCCTACTTGGAAGTAGAGAAGTTGAAGAAGACCCTGAACATTTCCCTCTGAAAGAGGAGTTCTAGTTGTAGTTGAAGAAATAAAACTTTTTGGCAGTACTTCATCAGTTTGTCATCTAAGAGCCAAATATATAACAGCAAATGAATGTCTCCTATGACTGAATTTTTACCCTTTCCTTCTACCATTTGTTTCTGTGGCGCTGTAGCCATTCCACCACTGGATATGGTATATCATGTTTTATTGTTATGAGCAAGTGAAACTATTTTCCAAAAAGCTTGTAATGGAGGTTTTACTATCTGGCTCTTCTGATTATTACCCACTGTCGTTCCAAATGTTTTTTCTTTTCGTAATTTTCCAGTTAGCTATCATACTTTGTTTGATTAATAACTCATGTTTTTAGATTTAGTTCCTTTTGAATGTTATTCCCCTTGAATAAACAAATGTAATGTCACATGAAGATTTAATTGAATTGTATTGTTGCTCGAGTCAAAAGGTGGCAATTAGCATTATAATTCCTAAATGCTTGATTAGTATGAAACTCAAAGCTCCCATCGTAGTAAACTTGATTTCTTATAGCTATATACCTTAATTTTATAGAGAAATGTTACGTTGTGCGACGAGGAATTTGCGATCCATGCGCGACACCCGCAACTCACCGTCGCTGTCGCTGCCCTTGCTGCACCGTCCGGCCATTGTCAGCCGCTGCCTCGGGCGCGATAGACGCGCCGTTCGTCGATGCTTCGTCCGACGTCGATTTCCGATCGGATAGTGGCCGATCCTTCCTCAGTCTGATCTTTGATTGCGATTCAGTTAGAATTCGGCTCGATCACTGTTGATAGTGACCGCGCAGTAGGGGGCGGCTGTTTCTGACCAAATTTGTCGGATTCCGACCACTATCCGGGCGGAATCTCGGCACCGGTTGAAACTTCGGCGAGTGGCGCGTCGATTGCGGCCGAGGCGGTGGTCGGCGGTGGCCGGACGGCGGCAGCGGCGGTGGATCGCGGGTGTCGCGCACGGGTCACGGATTCTTGATCGTGCAGCGTAGCAATTCTATAATTTTATATATTTGAATTTAAAGTTTAGAACAAAATAGATGCATTCAATATGCTGTTTTGAATGAATCGGACGGCTGAAGAGAGGCCCGCGTTCTGAAACATGGACCTCGGTTTCTCGTTAGGGCTTCATTAGGACGATCCCTCCACCTCTTTGTTCCCCCACGACTCATCGTGCGTCCACCGTAGAAGGGATGCCGCCACCGGAGGTCCGCCGCTCCATCAAGCGCTCGGCGGTGTCTGATCAGCAGAGGCGGCGGGAGCTAGCGCTCCTCCGCCAGACTCAGCAGCGTGCAGACTCCCAGAACCGCGCCCGACGGCTAGCCTCTTCCGTCGTTGCGCTTTCCTCCTCCTCCTCTGATCTTATCCTTCCGGACAAGGACGTCCTGACTGGGGCGGATTCTGAGGAGCAGGAGGCTCATTTAGATGAGTCTGTGGCGCCGGCGAGGGAGTTGAACGTGGTGCAGGCCTCTAAGCTCAAGGGTCGGGAGGCTCGCCGGTGGTTTGCACGCCAGCTTATGCTTCCGGAATGGATGATCGATATACCTCCTCAACTTGATCGTGACTGGTGAGTGCTAAACCTATCTCCTTTGCGTTTTTGTAGCTTGTGGTAACTGCGAGAAGTTGATTGCTCTTTGATCACCTTGCTAATTCGTCTCTTCCGATGTGTAGCCTTGCGAAACGTTTCCCGTTCTCTGTCTAATAGTTTGTAGTTTTTCCTCCCGCAACAAGTTAAATGACCGTGTGTTTATGGTTACTATCACAAAATTCTGTAATTCGGGCACTATCACTTAAATGATCTTTCTTCAAGTGCATCTCTTCATGTAATTCTCCAAATGAGAGTTTTTGTGTTCCTTTTCTCTTACAGCCTCTCATGTTAAAAAAAAAAAAAAAGGAAAAAGGACAGCATAAGACGAGTTGCAAATCCCCAACTGTATAAAGCCATCTGCATTGCTCTTTTTGAGACTTTTCACCTGTGCTGTTGTTATTTCATCATAGAAACTAAGATTCATAAAATGCTTCTACACTTCCGATTTGCAACATTGATTTGAAATTTTAACTGACACATCCTATTTGGTGCTTTTCAATTTTTTTTGAACTTCCCATAATTATCTAAAATGGCTATCCTCTTGTCTCATCCTTAATCAGAATTAACTTGTTGCTCATGAACTGGAATTTCTTTCTAACAAAATAGTGAAAAGGGCATAAACAAGTAAAAACGATCAATAAATAGTAAATATTTTCTTATGGAATTAAGAAGTGCACTTTGTCAAATAAACTAATATTTTGTGACTTATTGATGGAAATTGAGTAGGAAGTTAAACCATTTACCAACTGATTCATGCTAATCATTTCTGTTAAAATGAGATGGGCCTACCCTCATATAGCATGATTACTTGATCTGAGTTTACAACAGACAGTATGTGATATGCATGAGAATCTTTGAGCTAAGAGCCTAAGATCATTAAATTAAGAATATGAATGGACACTTTTCTTAAAACTGAACTTCTCCACATGTTGTTGTCTTACTAGCCATGCTCCAGGTGGATGCACTTTAGAAGTCATTTAAGATTAGCCCTTGCCTAGAAGCTTCTCTGTCAAATTGGTGATGCGCTCATAATAATTTGTCAAAATGAGTTTTGTTCTGCTAGTTTTATTTCCCAAAAACAACTATGAAAGGTTTTCTTGAATTAAAATTTAGCACACAAATTGTTAAGAAATTGATATGGAGAAATATTTGTAGGTATGTTTTTGCCAGGCCTGCTGGAAACCGTTGCTTTGTTGTTTCCTCTAATGGGACAACAATTAGTAGGTTGAGGAATGGATCTGTTCTGCATCACTTTCCATCTTCATTGCCCAACGGCTCTAGGACAAGAGATAGCTCTGGTCCTGCGAGTTCTTATTGTATATTGGATTGCATATTTCATGAGGTAGGATTCATTTTATAAATTGGCATGTGTAAATTGTAACGACATGGTTGCATTTGACATCATTATTTTCTGTTCTAAAACTATTTTTTTTCTTCAGCTGTTATTTACGTTTTGGGTTATTATTTGCAGCCCGATCAAACATACTATGTGATTGATATGGTCTGTTGGAGAGGCTACTCATTGTATGATTGTACTGCAGAATTTAGATTCTTTTGGTTGAACTCAAAGCTTGCAGAGTCTGGAGCTTGCAATCCTCCATCAACATATCACAGATACCGATTTTCTGTTGTTCCTATCTATGATTGTAATCAAGCAGGTCTACATGCAGCATATTATACTACTATGCTTTATGCTAAAGATGGGTTATTATTCTTTAACAAGTAAGTTTCTGTTTTCTATCAATATATCACCTGGTGTCTACTTTTAATAGGTAGTGTTTATGAATAGTTCAGCTTCAATTTCCATTTTAGTTTATCACAGTTTCTTGCCTGGCAATTGTTTAGGTAGCACCAATACCAAAGGTCTTAAGAGTTAATGAAAATCTTAAATATTTTAATTAGAAATAAGTTAAGTGGAGATGGGTCTCTAACTAGTTAACTCTAGTATTTTTTTCCCCATTTTTTTCAAGTTACATAAATGTATTTATAGGCCAATCAGTTCTTTTTATCATAACTTGAATAGATCCAAGTGGCAATCTTGAACCCTTGTAGATGGAGTAACTCAATACACCACTGCATGCTTGCCTTTCATGTAATAAATGGGCTTGTTTCCTTTGGCTTCATTGTTTTTCAATGTGCGTTCTATTTTTGCCTTCATTGCATCATATAATGGATAGCTTGAGAAACAAATGTCAGTTATATTGCACAAACTTCCACATACCATTTTATGCTTTGGATGGGTTTCCAGTCCACTTGGAATGACCCCTATGCTTGCATGGTAATTTCTTTGGCAACCTAACTGTACCAACATGCCAACTTTGATGTGATAACACGAGACAACATATGTGCCACAATTTCCACTTGTAGTAATTGTAACCATAGTGAAATCATCCCTAGGTATCTGAGTTATCATTCGAAGCCTAAAATCATTGTTTTCAACTCAAATAACAGAAGCAGAAAAATGTTAATAAAAATGTAAGGCATTATTAAATGTCCAAAGAGTTTTACAGACCATGAGTGAATGAGTAAATAATGATATGGGTAAGGAAAATAAAAAAATCTCATAATAAAATTAGTATACACACTAGTCAGCTCCACCCCAGATTAAGTTTGATCTATGCCCAATTCAGCCCTAGTCGAAACCTCTTAGCCCTAATTCGATCCAGTTGGAGTTCAATCAATCCCTAATCGAAATTAAATTCATTTTGTAGCACGTAGCACCTTTTTTGGTCACATGCATAGTTATACATTAATAACTATTCATGCACTTAGTTCTCATTGTAGGGCATATAACACTTTTTCCTTCAATTGAGCAAGATGAGATAGTGTTCATGAATTTCTTTTCTTGATTATCCTTTCTGTTTATGAGTAGATTTTGTTTTCTTACCTGCACGTTCTTAATTTTTTCCCTTGCTCCCTAAACAAGAATTACAATATTTTGAGAGAAAATTAGCAAATTGAACTGTGTCTCTTCAATGATAACTGATCAAACTCCTTCCCACATTATAGTGTCTCTCTTGTCTTTCTCAGGCATGCACATTATCAAACAGGAAATACACCTTTAGCTCTTGTGTGGAAGGACAATTGCTGTAGCCAGTATTTTCTTGATACAGACAGCCAAGGTTTGGTGCCAACTCAGCAACAGGTTCATATTGCATACTCTTTTGTTATTCATTTGATCAATTTCATTCTTATGTAAAAATTTCAGGTATTTCCAATTATTGTTGAATAAAGTTTGTCTTGACCAAGTTTAATGGATTGTTACTATCAATATGATTAGTTAAGCAAGAACCAATACAGTTTCCAAATTGAATTTTTTTAATTGCTTGATTATTTGTACTGTCTTTAAGATGTGGTTTGACAAATTAAACTGTCAATTCTAATCAGTGATTAATGTGAAAGGCCATTGCAACATTGAATAATGATCTAATTATACTATTGTTATTAGTTATTAATTATAGAGATGATGCTTCATGTTGAAATTAACAGTGAGATTAGAGCTGGCAATATTAGTCATGATCTGATTATACGACCCAATCCGACCCAAAACATGATTAATAGAGATAAAACTTGAAAGTGACATGACTGGAATATATAAATGGGTTTATATGAATTGTCAATATTAGTAACTTTTATGCAATATAATTTAATTTTAGATAGCTTAGTTAATATTACACCTTGTAAAATTATTTTTTAAGAAAAATAATATTTTATATTATTTTTATTGATCCAAATGACATGACTTGTTTATGGTGCTATTGACATGACATGACATGAATTGTCACCCTAAGTGAAATTGTTTTTATATTTTGGTTAAAAATATTTATTGGAGAATTGGGCATGCCCCTATCAAAGCATCAAATTGCTGGGCCTGTGTTTGTATGCAAAGTTGGTACTTTTGCTACTCTCACAGGGTTAAGGTTGTTATGCTTTACTGAAACTTATTTTTCCCTTTTTCTGTCAGTAGTAGTGAAAAGCATATTTGCATGTGGGTTTAAAACTAGTCTAAATAACATGCAGAAGTTCATGTTTGCATAATCTTCTTGGATAAACATGGAAATAAAAGTTGGAGTTGCCCCTTAGTTCAGATTATGATTTTAAACCTTAGTTCCATTGGTTCGTAGAAGTTGATAGATTTCTATTATGTTGCCCCCAATAACTTTTGCTATTCTAGTTAGCTCTAGTTACATAAGGGATAGTGAAAAAAGTGGTTGAGGTGAAATAATATGTGACCATACAACACAGATAATAATGTTATTACAAGTATACCTTCAAACTCTTATCCTTGAATATTATTAATGACATAGCCTAGCAGATGATGATGACAACGAAGATGGTCACCGTCATACTCTTATCCTCATCTCCTATTTCAGGTTGTCTTGGAAATGCAAGAAGATGGTAAATTAACAACCTATGACGATCCTCCTGTCGTGTTTGGTAGCTTAGAGGTTGATTTCATTCAGAAGGTAATGTGGCATGCATTTTTTTTAGCTTATTAAGAAATGGGATACTAAAGTCTATGTCATCAATTATGCAGTCAGAGTTTCAAGCAGGAAACCTCCTCCGATTTGCTATTAAAGATGAAAGTGTGAGAGTTGTAGATGGAAAGCTAGAGATTGGTGATTTGCAATTCATAAACAAGTCTAACCGTGCACGAGCATTTGCTGATAGCTACTCCAAGGTAGGAATGTAACTGACATAATTCAGCATTACTGCTAAATTAACATGATGGTAGTAAGATGCAGAAACTGATAAATAAGTTGAACATGAAACATAGGATCATTGAACGAGATCGCTGGAAGTAATTAAATAAAGCAAATATTGTTGCCTTAAACATTAAACAAATTCAAGAAATTTTCACTTATATGTATTTGATCTATAATGTTGTATCAATTATCACAGTGTAACAGTTGCTTTTGCCTAATCTCTGTTCACTGTGTTTTGAGCCTTTGAGTTCATAATCATCTCTACAATGTTTCTGTTTCATCCTCAACTAGGTGTTTTTTGCTACATCAATAAAACATTTTTAGTTGTTGCTGCATTCTTGATTTTAAAAATGTCTCATCCAAAAAATATTTTGTTGTAATAAAGCTTTGCCTCTCTGTAATTCTCTTAGTGGTATTTGTTTCTTACAATTATTTGATCAGGTAGGAATATTCTGCGCACTAAGATACAATAGCTATGATGATCTTCAGCACCAAAATGGTTTTGTAGGTACAGGCACTTGACATGTTACTAGCTTCTTACTTCATGGTCAAAATTAAACATCTAGTAGTTTTGTCACCAATCTCAAACAGTTGGGAAAACAAGTTACTATGTCGAGCAGGTCTACCGTTGCAACAATGTTTTTATATACTGGTCCTGATGGTCTGGCTGAAGTAGGAGTCATTATTGAACCCGTCTGATTCAAGTGGCAAACCAAGGCAAATGTCTCGGTTGACCTAGACCTTTTATTTTCATTCTTAAAATGTTCTCTAACCATCCATACTCTCCCCTATTCCACTACATATCACTAATTGGGTTTCACTTCCTGTCTATTTTCCTGGTGCTGATATTGCTTTTCCTCGAGAAACTGAGAAAGAATCCTGAGATTTGTATTCATAGATATGCATAAAAGCTAGGATAAACAGTCATCTCAGATGCAAAACGTATGAAAACACAAGCAAGATGTTAAAACAACTACTTGCAGCTATTGTATGGTCCTGTTCATATGATTTTGATCTAGGTTTTGATGGGATTTTCTCGTATAATGCATTGATTAAATTCAGATGGTCTTCCAGTAACTTCTATGTGCTTAATAAATAATAGCTTTATTTCTCACATTCATGATTAATGACGTCTTATATTTTTCTGGTTATAATGTCACCTTTGTTCCTCCAAACCTGTTTTACATCAATTTTTTACTGCTCTACTTTTCATCTTGTACTTGATATTTTGTTTACAAATACTTTTCCAAGTCTTTAGCAGATTGATATTATATATATATATATATAAATCAGTTCTTGATTGCCCAACCATTTCTGTTTTATGTTTTTCTTTTTTTAACTATGGTTCTATAGATTCTGATTCTTGTTTGTGTCATATGCATTGGCAATTCAGGTATTCTTCCAGTATGCTGCTCGGCATTCTCCTCTTAAAATCGAAGATATTGCTGCGTCTATTCTACCGAATCTTCCTGATGACAGCCCAATTGTTGATGTTGAGATGGGCAGTTGATATCCGAATACTATGTATGCCCCCTTCGACATTTACACCTCACACCTGAGTTCTAACCAAAAGATTGCTGTTTTCCCTTGACATCTTGCTGTTTTCTCACTGGATAAAAGTTGAATCTTCATGGGAGCTACCAAATTGGCTTCGATTGTAGTTCCGGCTGTGTTGATATTTGTGTTTTTCTTTGAAATCATTTTTATCTCTCAGTGAAGCCATTTGTGTGGGCTATTATCCTCTCAGATGCAAGTTTGTTACAGCAGGATTGATTAATTTATCTCTGTGTTCTGCTTTATGAGTTTAACCTTGAGTATGACTGTTTCTAATCTTGATTTTCGATTTTGTTTTAATTGATTAATTTGGAGCTGGAATTATTAATCGACCGATATTTAAGCGACCATAAGCACATGAATCTTTCAATAGATGACAAGTAAAACTTGAATATTGGTATTTCAAAAGAAAATATAATTCGAGAATGTCGTGGGAAATGGCAACAACTTAGACTTGACTTCTCCATCTTAATTAATCTTCCCTCTTAAGCTACCAGATGCACGTATTCAACAAATGTGCAGTGCCATTGACGTTGGAAATAATCTGGAATTCTCCTCTCCAATGAAGAAATCGCACTTGGTCAAACTGAATTGCCCGGACAATTTATGTTCTATTATTTTAGTTGGACAATTCTCTTATAATTTATTGGTCAAACTAAAGGTTTGAATTCCAGATTAAAGATACGGCATTTGCAAGTCCTCGTCGTGTTTTTATATGTTCTCACGTGTTCTTCTTTGCCTTTTTTCTAAAATATTCTCTAGTTAGGATGGATTTGAATTTTCAGAAATCAACTTCAGATTGGCCTGATTCAAAAGATTTTATTTTATTTTTTGTTTTCTCATATCTCATTGGTACCTTTATTAATTCGTAAATCATTATCGAACCGAAAGAGGGGATTTTTTTCTTCCGAAAGATCATCTTTTTGAATTATTTTCAACTGTACTAATTAAATCCAATGACCTCTTTATAATTTCTTTTACCATTGAAGATATCCAAATTATTCAGAAAATATAAGGAATGATTCTGTAAGTTATTTATATACGAATCTTGTAAAATTGAGATTAAAAAATTAAAATAATACGATTACAACTCATTATCCTCTAATTAAATAATATTTTAATCTTAAATATAATTTATAGAGATGAACTTAAGAACAATACAATCTGATCAAATTGATATGTATTGAGAATCAAAATCCCACCCTTACAAATATATGAAAAAAAAATAATAATTTTCTTGTATATTTTTATATGAGACTTTAATTATAATTTTAATAATCTTTCCCTCAAAGTATCATACTTTAACCAAGGTCACTCCTTTCTACTATGATTAGACACATGTCCTCACATGTACTACTTGGAGCAACACATATCTCTAAAGTTTATCATGGATTTATTAGGAGCTTCCAATCATTATTCTTATAGTTCAGACCTCTTCGAGAGCCCCTACCATTATTCCTATGGTTCAAATCTCCTCTACTTCTTTCATTTTTTTCTGAGATTTCTTATATGACTCCATTTGGACTGACTTTGATATTATTTGTTGGACCGATAGAATTCATATATCTCCATAATGGTATGATGATATTGTATATTTTGGGTCTAAACTCTAATAGTTTTATTTTTAAATTATACCTAAAATGTCTCATACCAATGGAGATATCTTCCATCTTATAGAACTTAGACTTAAAGTAAACAATAATATATCATTGTGGATATATGTGGATTCCATAGGTCCAATAAGTGATATCAGAGCTATGGCCTAAACGGAGTCATGTGAGAAATCTCAAGAAAAAAAAATAGACAATATCATATTATTATGGATATATATAGATTCCATCGGTCCAATAAGTAATATCAGAGTCATAATCTAAATGGAATCACATGTGAGAAACCTCAAGAAAAAAAGAATAGTTAAGGGAAAGTCGGACCATGAGAATAATGACAAGGAGACTCCTATATAAAAACCATGATAAGCTCTCGAGACTCCAGATATCACGCATAAAGTGTGTCCAACCACGATGGAAAGAAGTGACCTCGATTAAAGTATAATGGTCATTTGTTTGAAAAGAGGATTATTGAGATTATAAATAAAATTCTACATTAAAAACATATGAAAAAGAATAAATATGGAAAAATTTCTTTCAGTGGATAGACAATCTTGATACGTTGGCTGCGAAGTAATGCATCGTTTATATATTTAAATTTATCTTAGTGGTCGGTAGAAAACTTCCGTGTAATCAGACCATTAATCCGTTTGAAAAATTAGATATCTAGATTAATAAAAAATAATAATAAGATTAGTCAATAATCGGTGAGTTTAGAAGAATAAACTCTATTGTTTTGTCACATTATTAAAACATGATCAGTGTGACAATATAAACAGATGCTTTCAAATCAGTGAAACCAAGAATAGTAATTGATATAGAAACTAAAGTAAATGGAATGGCAGAGTGTGTGGACTAGAATCGATCCATTTAAGGTCGAACCTAACCAGCTCGCATATCACTATATCCATGCGACAGATATGATTCATGATTTCAGCTGTGCTTGGATCCAGTCTATCTATTTTTGCATTTTCAACTATCCAGAACAGATTCGATACTCAGACCACGTTTCACCCAGTCGAGGTCGAACCATGTCTAACCCAGTCTGAGTCTGACCCATAGGCCGAGCAGCCCTGACTCACCTGTGAATCATGGCCAATCCACCAAATTAAACCTTACAACAGAATACTTACTTGCCGTTCACGTCTCCTGCTCTTTTATCTTTATCTCCGTAGTCCACAAATTTCCGGTCACCACATCAATCACGTCAATATTCCCACATTTTCCCTTCACTTCCTCTTTTTCCGCCGCCACCACCGCCGCCGCCGCCCCGCTCTTCATCCCCCACCCCTCCAATCCCTCGATTTCTCTCGCAGCAAGGAAATTTATTAGCGCGATGATGGAAAGCTATGCTTCCATGGCGGCGGCGGCGGCGCCGCCGTCGTCGTCCACTTCCTTGCCTTCCCCTCGTCAGCTATCCTTAGCTCCGGAGGCGTCGTTCCCCGGCCGCGCCGCCGCCTCGGAGGGCGAGCCAGCAAACAAGAAGAAGGAGAAGAAAGCGAGGAGGCACCGGTTCGCCTTCCAGACGCGGAGCCAGGTGGATATCCTCGACGACGGCTATCGCTGGCGCAAGTACGGCCAGAAAGCCGTCAAGAACAACAAGTTCCCCAGGTTCCAAATCGATCGATCTCCAACTTAATTTCCTTATTAAAAATCAAATTAAACGATGATAAATCACATCATCCTGAATCTCGATGCTCAAATTCTGACCGAGAGATCCAGATAACAGAAAATTAACCAGTGACAGCCAGAAACTGCGTGCAAAAATTAAAGAAGCTCAAAAATAGTTCATGCCTTCTTACTTTTCTAGCAGTATATTAAACTGGTTAAACATGAGAATTAGGAGGTGATTAACTGGGTCTAATATATATGCTGCATGCATGCATGGATCATGGATGGATGGATGCAGAAGCTACTACAGATGCACGCATCAAGGGTGCAACGTGAAGAAGCAGGTGCAGAGGCTGTCCAAGGACGAAGGCGTAGTGGTGACGACGTACGAGGGAGTGCACAGCCATCCCATCGGCAAACCCAACGATAACTTCGAGCACATACTCAAGCAAATGCAGATCTACGCCCAGTTCTAGCGAATCCAGTAATTAGTTTGTTAATTAATCATTCAATTACTGGATCGTCTACTTTCTTGTAAATAGAAAAGTTATAATCTAAAACATTAAGCTCCTCCAAGGTGCAGATATATAGATATTCTCTATTGTAGCTATGCTGTAAAATTTATGTGTCTCTGGATTAATTCTTGAGCTTCAGTTTATATGATTGTTTCGTAATCTTCTTACAAAGCAGGATTAGCTTTAGTTTCAAGCATATCTAATTTAATAAAACCACATGCATGCATCCTCAATTCATCTTCCTAAAATAAGGCTTAAATTCAGTAATAACTCAACTTCTTAAACAAGATTTGGTATAGATGTCTTCTGTTCTAAATTGGTGTTGAATAAGATGCATTAATTACTCTTTGCCTATAATAAATTTATGATGGAGAATATGTTTCTCTCCATAAGTATAGGGGAAGAAATTTTTATCTCCGGAGCATAGTTGAGTTGGTTACGATGAAATAAAATTTCGAATTTTGATGAAATCGAGATAATACCTTTCTCCGTCGTGACCAATTGTAATCTCTTCACAGATGGTCGTGAAACCGACTACGTGTCGTAGAAGAAAAAGAAAAGAAATTCTTTCCCTCTATAAATAAAAAATGTTTTTTATTAAAATATAATCATAAATTTAAAAATCATACTTATTATATATTTGCTACAAATTTGTATTGGGGAAGCATACTCTTTGAATTCTTATATTCATGATATTAAAATGAGCATATTTGACAAAGAGTATTATTTTTAGATTAATAACTGATTTGGGCACCTAATTTGGATAATTGCCCATCCAAAATGTCACTTCAGTTCGCTGAGATTTGTCTCCGTGGATCCCACCAGATACGCCGTTGATAAGTATGGTATTCGTTGGGTGCGACAAACATGGTACTGCAAACTGCAGATATTAGTATTTTATCAATTATTATTTTCCCCCAAATTATCCAATTCCTGACGCAGCCCTAATCGCCATCGTGCTCCCGGTGGACTCCTCTCCGGTTCGTCCCAATTTGCTCCATGGCGGATCGGAGCGCGGCGGCGGCGGCGAAGCCCATATGGATCAAGCAGGCGGAGGAGGCCAAAATCAAGAGCGAGGCCGAGAAGGCAGCCGCCGCCAAGGCCGCCTTCGAGGCCACCTTCAAAGCTCTCGAGAAGGCGAAGGACAAGGAGGAATCCGAGAGGGAGTCATCTGACAGCGATGCGGACGAGCCGGAGGATCTCGCGTCCAAACCGATTGGCCCGGTGGATCCCTCCAAGTGCATCGCGGCCGGTCCAGGGATCGCTGGAGGCACCGCCTGCGCGCCTTGCACCTTCACTATCGTGACGAAAGATTCCGACAGCCAGAAGGTCCCCGTTGGAGGAGCCCAACTAAAGGTAAAGATCTCGCCTGGTGTTGGAGTTGGGGGCTCAGATCAGGAAGGTATGGTCAAGGATCTGGGGGATGGGAGCTACGCCGTGACTTATGCTGTTCCCAAACGCGGCAACTACATGGTCCATGTTGATTGCAATGGAAATCCGATCATGGGAAGTCCGTTCCCGGTTTTCTTTAGTACCGGCACAGCAATTGGCACAACGAGCTTGCCGGCCGCGTCCCCTTACCCCAATATGGTCAATCAGTCAATGCCCAACATGCCAAATTATGCTGGGTCGGTGTCTGGTGCATTCCCTGGGCTGCTAGGCATGACAGCTGGTGTTTCATCAGGGTCCTCTTCAGGAGTGGTCTTGCAGGGCATTGGCGCATCGCTGGGGGAGATTTGCCGTGAATACTTGAATGGACAGTGTTCTAAAACAGAATGCAAGCTCAATCACCCACCACATAACCTATTGATGACTGCATTGTCAGCCGCTTCTACAATGGGAACATTGAGTCAGGCACCTATGGCACCCTCAGCAGCAGCTATGGCTGCTGCTCAAGCAATTGTTGCTGCTCGTATTCTTGGAGCTCATTCTGCCCAGATGCAGACCCAATCTTCTGGCCTTACTCCAGGTTTGCTTTTCATAGTATTCTATCACGATTGATGTTTTAAATTCAGTTTGTTGCTTTTGTTAGCCTCTCAACTAGAACTCAAGGGATAATTTGGGAGATAAATTTGCACCTGTGCATATTATAATTTAGATGGTCTAACTTCTTTACCTGTGTTCATTTGATTATAAATCTTCAAGAGAGTGTCTGACACTGACATTTTAGAATTATAGTGTCATAGAAGTGGAAAGTTGGCTCTCAGTAAATAATGCACGTCATGTTAGATATAAGTTACTTGCTCTGGCTGTTGGTTTTTGTTGTTACAATATGGACTTGCAAAGTACAAATGATCCAAAGTTAAATTATCAAACAAGTTGCAACATGGTGACGTTTGGTTGCTTGCAAATAAAAAACTATAGCCTACTGCAATTCAATTGCTTCAAATAGTCCATTTAATTATGTTACCTGATTACTTGTGATCTGTCAATGCAATTATAGTTGTTGTAATGATTGATACTGAGATTTCTTCATATTGACCTATGGAATTGCCTAGATTCTCTTGAAATTAGAAATTACAAATGAATCATCTGATGGTTCATGTCCATTCAAAAATACAGACCTTTGACTTTCTTTGGAAAAAAGTGTTGGCTCATCTCCTGTAATGATCATTATGCAGGCTCACTTGATGAGGCTACCAAAGCTGATGCTTTGAAGAAAACAATACAAATCAGTAACCTTAGTCCGCTTCTTACAGCCGACCTCCTTAAACATCTTTTTGGTTACTGTGGATCTGTTGTTGATTGTACCATCACAGAATCCAAAGGCTTTGCTTATATAGAATACTCTAAAGCAGAAGAAGCAACTGCAGCTTTGGCACTGAACAACGTGTTAGTAGGGGAACGCCCCTTGAAGGTTGAGATGGCAAACTCTCTGCCTTTGAAATCTTCCCTTGTAAATTCATCATTATCTTCAGTTATGCAGCAAGCTGTTGCCATGCAACAGATGCAATTTCGACAGGCTTTAAAGATGCAACAAGAAATGACTACACAACAGGCTGCTGCAAGAGTTGCTACTATGAAATCTGCAACAGAGATGGCATCAGCAAGGGCAGCTGAAATCAGTATGAAATTAAAAGCAGATGGTTTAGTAAATGATGTCCCAGAAGTCATGAAGTCAAGGTAGTAGATACTACTATTTTCTCTCTGCTCATATATGTTGTTGCTTTTGATTTTTTTATAGATATTTATACAAATCAGCTGACTGTGACTGTCAACTATTAAGATTTATATACATTATCTTTTTCTCTTCCTTGCAATGTTTCATAGCACTAGAATTGATCACTTTGACCTTTCTTTGGACTCTAACCATGATGACTCTCTCCTATAGTTTGAATCCTATATAATCTATCTGTATCCCTCTTGTCCATTCCATTTACCTAACAGTATATATATTTTTCTTAAAACAGGTCTCCATCTATTCACCGTCAATCCAAGTCTCGATCAAGATCACCCATCAAATACCGAAGAAGAAGGTATTCTTTCTCTCCTCCGGCTAGATATCACCGAGAACGAAGATCAAGATCACCAATTAGATCACACCATTCACGTCAAAATGAAAGAACATATAGAGATGGTCGAGATCTCTATAGTAGAAGAAGAGAAAGAGAAAGATCCCGTGATCATTATTCTAGCTCAAGGAGAAACAGAAGTAGGAGTTCAAGTCCTATGGAAAGAAAGCCATCCCGAGCTGAACATCGTTCACTCAAGCATCACAGAGAAGGCACTAGTTCCAAGGCAAAGAGGTCATCTCGAGCTGGTTCAAGATCGCCCAGGCATCAAAAGTCAAATGGATCTCCAGTGTCAAAACATTCTTCCTCCCATCGCAATAGGCATTCTAGATCTAGATCCATGGAGCGAAGACATCATTCAGATAAAAAGGATGCTAAAAGGAAAACTGAAAAGATGAAGCAAGATGATAGAACTCTGGACAGAGGCAATGAACCATTCATAGATGGAAAAAGGACAAGGGACTCCAAAGAAGATAAGGTTGCGTCATATTCAACTGCTAAGCAGAGGGCCCTGTCGCCTGAGGATGATATGCCATCAAAAGAAAGAGGTACTAATAAGCACAAAAGGTCTAGATTAAATGATATCGATTCTGAGAAAGCTGGCACAATGAATAGTGATGAGGGGATACCTGGGGAGGACTTGGATGCAATCAGAGATAAGAGATCTGCACATTTTGCAAATTCAAAACAGCATGGAAGAATGGAATCTGATGAGAATAATAAGCAGTCTGAAAATCAAGATTCAAGCAAGTCTATCAGTTCATGTCACAAGAAGCATGACAAAATAAATGTTGGTACAGTGGAGAAGGAAACTCTAACTATTGATTCCACATACTCAAGGGCTGATACAAAATCTTCATATCCTTTGAGTTCAAGTTCTTATGAAAGTGCACGATGTGCAGATGGTTTTCTCAAGTCTGAAGCAGATCAGAACAAAGTGGAAATGCATGAGGAACCTGTCTCTAGGAAATCTCAAATTTCTGATGGCATACAGAAGATGACTGATAATCTCTCTGGAACGGAGCCTTATAATTCAAGTGTTCTTTCAATTGAAGAGAAACTCCCAAAGGATTCTTCTGGAGATGGGAATTATCTAGATAGCACCTCCAGTGGAATGAATGAGGATTATAGTATTAATAATGTGACTTCTAAAGTAATAGTAGTTAATAAGGATCCTGATGGTGACACTGAGATCAAAGAGATGAAGCACCAAGTGCCAAAATTTGAGACATATTCCATAAAAAATGAGACTGCTGTGGAAGATCCAGCAAATGCAAATAATGCTGGTCGGATGCAAACAACTGATTTAGCTTTCAAATATCATCAAAATAGTGATCACAGATCAGTATACAATGTAGGTGATGTTTCACCAACCAGAGCAGACTTTACTGCTAGGAAGAATGATTATGCTATTTCATTCCCTGATGAACCAAAAAAGGATGGCTCTATTACTTATAGTCTGAAATCAGACTATCATAATATAAGTCATGGGTTATTAGACGTTGAAGAAACCAATCTTGTCAACTCCAGAATTATTAATTGCACTACTGATGGAGAGGATTTGGCTAACATTGATGATACTTCTATCACTGTTGATAATTCTGCCACCCATATCCCAAAGAAAGGTTTTGGAGGTTACAGTACAATTTACAAAGGTGTTTATGGTGCACAACAAAATGCTGTTGCGGAGAGCTCTGTCAGTGATCACATTTCTGCTGATAAGGTTTCAGACTTGTCCAATGAGATCTGGAAAATTGAAGATTCGTCTATTGTGGATACCCCAGCACACTCATCCTCACCATAGAACCTTTATCCTGGACCTCAAGAATTCTGCTGTGACTTCTTAGTACCCATTATTATTTTTCCTGATCCAGGAGTTTTATTTGCAGGAGAAGATGGTAGCTACTAGCATGCTTGGCAGAGATCTTTAGCTGTGGGCCTTTCCTGCATGATCTTCAAGATTTTTTTAACAGGACCAAACATGAAGCATTGAATGGAGTGAAATCTATGTTCTATTTTGAAGTTCTTGTTATGACACTTCCATTGCTTCAAATCAGCATGTGTTTTATCTTTGCAGGTGTTCAATTCCTGGAACACTGGCGCATATCGGGTAGGTGTCACCTAAATCAAGGATATTCTTATTCCTAGGTTTTATATTGTTCAGTGTAGCTAAGTGTGCTTATTGTATGACTATATTTCTTACTCCTAGATGGTAAATGATATTACTTAATGTCTTGATTATCTAAGTAGTGCTTGACTTGTATAACTACAACTTGTTTTGTTCTTTTACCATCAGCTGCAAGAGTCATGTGATTCAACTACATGCTGTCTGAATTTCTTAGAATTCTTAATATGTTTAGTCCTAGGACTCTGCTCTCTGAAAAAACATATAAAGAAAGAAATACAGGAATTTTGGTGCTGGAGATTACAACAAATAAATTGTATGTCCTTACTATTTGAGGTTGACACATGGATGTTATCCCATCTGAAAATTTTTAATTGGATATGCCATTTAAAGCATGTAGAGGTATTTTTGTGTGTGTAAGCCTCCCCCTATCTCTCTTACTTGCGATTCTATTTTAGTTCAGTCTGCATAGCTATAGGATTTATAAATCTTCTTTGTGCACGTCCATAACTTCTTTAGTTTCTATTATTTTTATCTATTAAAATAATATCTAAGATAGTTATTTTTTTTAATGTCATTTTTCATGATGATACACATCCATCCTAGCATTTATTTCTGTGAAATGTGTTAATTTTCAACTGTTCAACACTTTTGACTTGGAAGTATATTTAGTCTCGGCAGTCTTACAATTTTTTATGGTTTAATGAGAACCACATAAGACTTCAAAGGCTCTTTTCATTTTTACCACCTACTCTTTATCCTATAAAAGATGTCTTCATAAATATTTTCTTGTTAACTTCCAATTTAACTATCTAATCATTTTCTTTGTTTTAAACATACTTTATATATTTCAATTTTGGTAATATTGAGGCTTAACTTCGAAAGTTATTTCCACATTTGTTTCTTCTCTTAACTTTTTCAGTGATAGTGAAGAACTTTTTCTGTTGAGGTGGTGTATCAAGCTTGTCATAGTTTGAAGTTTTATGTTGATTTTGTATACTGTTGTATGTTGCCCTTTAATTTGCATCCAAAGTAATTCACGTTCCTTTTCTTTTTGTTATCTTTCTTTTTTCCTTTTTTTTCCTTCCATTTTCCCCCTTTTTTGGGCAACAGGAAGACTTGTTGATAGCCTGGCATGGATTAGTTGGATCAAAGGATTCCCGTCGGGGACAAGTTCAATGTTTGGTGGTCTAGCTACATGAAATAAAATCTCTCTTTTATTCTCCAGTTAAGTTATGCCCATTAGGATGGATTGGCTTCATGATAGGCCTTTCCTAAATTTCTTTTATATGAACAGAAATTGCGAAGGACCTCCAAATATGTGCAGGAGCAGAGAAGCTATCTAACTACTATGAAGGCATGCTCTTGTTTTCGTTGATGCAAAAAAAGGTTTGTTTTTCTAACTCTTGAATCACCAATTGTATTTTTTCCCTTGAATTGTTTTCCTTTTTCCCGGCTCTGATGTGTTTCATTCTGCACAACTTTATTTTCCTTTTCTGTTGTTGTTTTACTTATTTTCATGTTGATTTCTTGCTCTTGCCCCCACATAAATGATCTGGAGAACATAAATTAGCCTGTTCAATTGTTAATGTAGATCGTCATGGTTGTGTGTACAGCTTTCAGAAACTAAACGTGTTTGTTGGGTGCATACAGAAATTAAACACACGCGAGGCCTGTATTGTTGCTCATATTAATAATCCCTCATTCTTTTCTTTCCTTCCCTTTTGGTTTAATTTGGACCTCCCCCGGATGATTTAAGTCCTGCTAGCAGAGAAAGATGCTGATGCTTAACCAATTCTTCTCTTGAATGTTGTATGTAAGCTGCTCGACGTCCTCAGAATCGCTTCATGTTCTAGTTTAATTGGGCTATGGTATCAGCAGAGTGCGACTGTAAATGTTTGTTCCATATGAGATTCTCAGTAAAATGAATAAATTAGTTTAGTTTGTAGGGAAAATGAATTAAAATGGTTTAACGAAGCCTGGCTCAGCAGTCGATGTAATTGCGAATGACAAATTGATGAGTTTTTTTAGCAGTCGGAATTGAATTTTATTTGATATGTGAAACTTATAATTTTGTCAAATGGAACATTAAGCTCATCCATAGCATCAACTCTCAAAGGATTCTTCTCTTCGACGTATACACATGATTCGAAAATGTTTTCTAAGAAAGGATAGTCTCTCTCTCTCTCTCTCTCTCAGATATATATATATCTCTCTCTCTCTATATATATATATATATATATATAAAAGTGATATACTGCGTGATTCGTGTTATGCGACTCCGTGAGCGACATAGTCGATCCACCGCTGTTGTTGTTGCTCCCATTATGCCGTTCGGCCATCGTTGGTCGTTGGTTTGGGTGTGATCGATGCGTCGCTCGTCGGCGTTTCGGTTGGTGTCTGATTCCGGTTGGATTGTGGTTGGAATTTAGCGTAATTTAGTTGGAACGCGGTCGACAGTGGCGCGTGTCGGATTTCGATTTAATCGCGGTCAGATTCTGGCCAAATCATGGTCGGAAATTCGAGGAAGGCGGTGTGCGCCATTGCCAGCTCGCGTTTCCGATCAAATTGTGTCGGATTTCGACGCGCCGGTGAGCGGCGCGTCGATTGCGCTCGGGCCAGTGGCCGACGGTGGTCGGACGGACGCGGCGACAGCGGCGGGGGGTCGAGGTGAAACACTGTATATTCCCACATTTGGATAGTCAGATCTGGTGCGTGATAGACGGTGGATCCCGTGTCGCTGATGGGTGGGCAGAAAATCATCGTCCAGTATATCAAACTATATATATATATATATATATATATATATATATTCTCAAAAATCAAATTAATAATTTTTTTTCCTTCCATATACAAGTGGAAAATTAGCAAAAAGGGAAGGAAAAGAATATATTAAGTATTGGCTAACTAAAAGCGTTCTCCTTGACGTAGCTAAGGGCGTCCTTCCATCCGCTCAATATCGCGTCGGCGACCTGCGCCACCAACGCCGACACCGCTTCAGTCACCTGCGGCAGCGTCTCCGCCGCCCCTGCAAGCGACTCCCTCGTCTGCTCCAACACCCCTGCCGCGCCTGACGCCGCTAGCTGCACCGACCCTGTGACCGCGCTAGCGACGGCCTCGAACAGGGCTGACGCAACCGAGGCGACGACTTTGGCGAGGATGCCGAGAGCCTGCTCCAGCACCGAGCGGAGGAATTCGGCGACGAAGTCGAGGACGCCGGTGGAGACCTGCCGGGGAAGCGTGAGGAGCTGGACGACGGCGACCACCAAAAGCGCCACCGCCCGGAAGGCCACGAAGCAGAGCAGGCCGGCGAGGCTGCCGACGGCCCAGAAGACGAACTGGAGCAGGACGACGAGGAGCGCCATGAATTTATGATTAATTAATTACGATTTGAATATATATATCGTGGAAATGAAGCTAAGGAGATTGCTTGTTGAGGAAGGAGGGGAAGGAGTGTTTGCTTGCAAGGGAGGTGGCGCTCTGGGCTCTAGCAAATAAATCGACAAAACGAGTTGAAGTTGACCGAGTCGTCGTCTTTGCGTGGAAGCAGCGTTACTACCCATCCTCCATGGGATGAGGCCTGGCCTGAGGGATTGAATATGACTTCTGGAACCGAATGCGTGCGTGTCTTGTGACGTCACTAAAACGGTGCTAAAAATTGGAGATGAGAGTTCATAACTCGAAGGATGGTCCTATTGATGACGAAGACGAAATTTGATAGTAATTTTTTAGTCATATTCTGGAACGACTTCGTCAATAACATGCGTTTAGAAAGAATCTGTTGACTGGTAAAAGGAGGTTGGTGCATTGACTTCGATGGGTTTGCTCAAGGTCTTCGGACACTAGCAACCATGAAATGAGAAGGAAACAACCTGTGCGAACCCTGCAATTAAAGATGTTAGATGTCACTGTACAACGTCATCATGCACAGTTTGTTATCAGTAAATTGATCATATTCCATTGTTTAAGTCTCCATGCGGATTATTTGAGGAATTTGATAATGACGTGATTGTCGTATTAATTGGTACTGGTCTTAATTTAGTATCAGTGTTTGGTGAATCTCTGAAAAACTTCTTGCTTTGAAAACAAGCCGCATCAATTTTGTGTTTTCATTTCTAATAAACAAGATCGTGAAAATTTACATTGTAGACTATTTTGGGGGAAGAAAAAAAAAATGAAAACACTAACAGTTGAGCCAATCCGTCTTAATTCAGACAACCAAATCTAGTCGACTCCATTGATCAATTGTGTTGATGCAATTGACTTGATTGAGCTTAAATACTAATGAAATGTGTTGTTATATCAAATATACTATCTGGCCAAGTGACTAAAGATGAGTGAATTCAATAGAATAAACACTATTATTGCATTGAAATTGATTGGTTTTGTTTTCCCCATTCTTATGTGGTAAAAAACAGACAAAAATTTTAACATAAAATCTATCTTTCTTTATTAGATTGACCTTAGAATTTATTTAGTATGACTTTGATGCAAGCACCAGTCCTTATTGGCTTAATTTCTTTTGATTAGCTAAAATAAGCAACATTTTGACTAATCAACTGCCCTGAGTTTAACATTCGAACTAGTGTTTAGTGATTAACAAAAAAAGTTACATTTGAATTTAAGTTCAAATTTAATTTAATTTTCTTCTGTGAAATGTAGACATGCCGTGAGAATTACGCCCTTGTCAAAGTTTTATTTAATTTATCTCCATAATTTATTATTATAAATATAAAGATCATAAGAATAGGTAACACACTTATAATATTCTTTTCTAAAAAATGACACTTTTAGAGTAAAATAATCAAAATTCTTCTAAAAATTTTACCCTAGTGACTATACTATTAATTTATCAAATGAAAGAATTATACAATTACTATTCCAATGCCATGTGTAAATTTCAATCTAAGAAAGTAACAATGTTAATAATTAAGAAATGGAAAGACATTTGATTACATGAAATCCTAGAGGGGATTTTATAAAGAAGACAAATTACCAGAGGTAAGATAAAGTTTTACACCTTTTGCCATTTGGCCTAGCAAAATCGTTTGACTTTGTAAAAGTTAAGGTGAAATATAATTTTATCAAATTCAAGAGTGAAATGACAAAGAAAAAAATGATCAACTCTGGGAAAAGAAAAGTTTTCTCAGGCTTCAAACCTTCTTCTTAACTGACCAGCAGTAGCACTGCACAGAATCTGCAGTAGAACATGAACATTCTGCCTGCGTCTCTGCTGCTTGCCTTAAATCTTTATGAAGAATAATTTCAGCTGCTCAAACGACACTAGGAACAATTTCTATACCAATCATTAACAAGGACTTGAAACAATTTTGACTTCAATGCAGAAGTTTTTAATACACATACAGAATCATTACCTGTGCTGCTTGCTAAGGGCTGTCACTCCTGCAGCCACTGATCATTTGGCATCCCCTCCTGTAGGGGTTTGCAGCACCTGGGAGAGTGTGGAAGCTGTAGTAAGGCACTCCAGGCTTGGTGCAGGGCACCACATCTCCTTTAAGGGCCTCACAACTTATGTACTTTTCCCCTGTCATTGCCCACAGCAGAAATGAGCCACACTATAGTCTCAGAGGCCTAAAGAAATCAATTTGGGAAGAAGTTATCACAGTGGTGAATTTGGTGGGCTTCCAGCTATGCTTACATAGGTAAGTGAGCAATCATTATCTATATATTCAAGTAAAAACAAGGACCAATCTACCATGATCGAGTATCGTTATCTCGGCAGTATAACTACTCCCCTCTTTGGTGGCTCATTTCTGCTATAACTGTCCTAGATTACATTCTTAGATTGCAATCTGACTTCTCTTGCAATGATCTCACTTGGACATTGAATTTGAACCTTGTTGTGGCCATTCCCAATGCCTTTGGAGTGGATGTCGGATCCAATTCACTCAAATGTCAAAGATAATTTGATCGAAATCTAATCTCCTGCAGAGGCAGGGTCGAGGTTCTGATCCTCAATTTCTCAACCTCATCATTTTAGTGATCCTTTACAAAACCATGAAATAGGACAAGAAAAACAAGCCCTCAAGCTTCCTTACCTCATCTAGAGTTCTAATTTTCACACCAACCTTCGTACCTTAGGAATGACATCAGCTACATTGACCCAATGCCAACTTGTTGGTTCGATGATTTTGTTATCAACTTCTAGTCAATATCATCCTGGAAATGCACTGGATTGATAGATAAAGAGTACTAACTTGAGCTATCATATGAAAACACATCCGAGGAAAGATGATAGAACCATGCAAAAATAGTCAATGCCATGAAAATTCATAAGCAATCAAAGACTTGAAGAGACAGAATGCCTCGGAAACTTTTAAGGGGTTAAGGGATCACAATGATCCGCACAGGATGTTGATTATAATCACCAAATTTTTGAAACTTTTGAATCCAACCTCAAAGGCAGAAGGTTTGAGTCATTGACAGGTTGGAGTTAGGGAAGTCACTAACCTATACATCTGAGAAGATGCTGTAGTAATGGCTGTAGCTTAGTCAATTTATCTAAACCAATCTGAGGGAAAATCATATGCTTATCTATATACACACAGAGATACAGAAAAATCTAAGAAAAATGCAAAGAGCAATGAATAACAAAAGTTGAAGAAGCAGGGCTTATCATGATTGGCCAATAGAACATAGAGTAACCTACTTTTAGTAACACCACAGCATACCTTGAATTAAAAATGAAACATAACGACACTGAAAAGGAAAAGACAGAAAAATGTTTATTCCCATTAATATCATGCTACAGATAGGTTCGATATATCCAGCAAATTTTAATAAAGAAATAGTCAATTGAGCAACTGTACAAGTCTTGTTCAACTAGTCTTGTCAGCCATGTTATGGGGGGAAAAAATTAATAAACAGAAAACTCATAATAATCGTGTTAATTGTAGAACTCTTTCGAGTTATTACAACCATAAAACAAAAATAAAAAAACATGTCAAAGGTAAGAAAGCCATCATTCTTACTAAAAGAACGTATTACTATAGATTTTGTTTTCCCTTGCCTAAAAAGTTAGCAGTGGTAAATCTAAGGAGCATAGCAAAAAGTAATTTGCAACAGAGAAAAGGTAAACATAAAGTTAAAAATGAGAAAATCACATAAAAACTAAATAAACATTTTGATAAATAGGCAATCTAATAGACGTATTTGAGGATTAATGCAATTACCCTAAACATAAATTATCAATAAATTTAAAAGTCAAATATAACTTGTGCAACTTTTATGTATAAGATAATGATACATACAAAAGGGAAGAAAAAATTGATTGTGACCATCATAGTCAAGGATATGGAGTTCTAAAGTGCACTTTGCCTATTTATTTCTTTAATTTTAATAATTTGGTATGTGATTTTATTTTGTGCAAATCATGTTTTTTTGTTGTTGTTGTTGTTGTTTGGTATTGAATTTCTTTCATGCAAGCTGGGCTAGGTAGGGTAAAACTGATCAATAAGGCATTGGTTATGAGAACACCAATGCTTGTAATTTGAGATGGACAACTTATGAATAAAAAAAATGGCATTCTTCCTTGGATGGTTCACTGGGAGCAATGGCTTGGCTCTGCATTGTATTTGACAAAGTAGATGCAGCTCTGACAGCATCAAAGTGGAAAGCCACAAGATGTTAGTGACTATTTGTTCTCCAAAACATTAATTGGTTATTTGCTGGTAATTAGTTGTTAAACCTCTTAAAATAATATTGGTTCATGGATAGTCTTAGGCTGTCATTCTTAAATGTGTTGAATATTTATGTTGATGCTTTCTACACACTTCCACTATTAACTTGCTTAAATTCTCAAGGAAATCTGTTTCAGGTTCTCGCGCTTTCAGCTACTGAATCCCCTACACTAGTTGTTTTGCTAGTTGCCTATTAAAAGGCAAGTCCAATCGCGAATGTTTGCTAGTTGCCTATTAAAAGGCAAATCCAATCATGAATCAGAGTTTATACTGATTGATAGTCTGCTGCTACATTTTGATGGTATTCTTCATAATCTCCGACCTTTAAAATGTCTTTCTGTTCTGATGTATTGGCCGTTGGTTTGAACAGTTCTCTTTCAGTGTCTGCCAATGTACCATATCTTGGTACCAGAAGTCCACACCACTCATGAGGATGGTGAGGAAGAGAAGAAAAACAAGGAAGGAAGAAGAAGAGGAAAACACTTATCTGCTCACTTCTATCATGATCATCAGGTTCCGGTCATCCACTGTATATCAAAGAACCACATGTTTGCCACTGAGTTTGCACGTTGATGCTTCCATCACAATTATCTGTCCCTATTGCTGCCTATGGTCGTCCTTAATTTGAATGGTGGTTTGTGTTGGAGCTAATGTTTCATGCTCCTTTTATTTTCCTTTGGTTTTTGCTTCTAGACCCATGTGGAATCGTACCTCTCACCATTTGAATGAGATGAAAGAATGAAGCTATGGTCTCCACTTAACCATGAAGGAAGAGATTGGAGGTTGAAACAATTTCCCTCTAGAAATTGGTTGCTCAGTGAAAATGCAACTGCTATAAATTAAAAGAAGAAATAATCATGATGAGTTGTTTGAGTGAGGAATACCTCACCTAGTACTAGCTCAACAAGTCATGGCCTATTGCTTAAAAATGCTAACTAGCCCTTCCTCTAAACCCTATAGACCTGTCATCACCCTCTAATGCCCAATAAGAGTTTGCCTATATTCATTTGATATAATAAAATAAACAAGTATGAAGACTAGTGAATATGGCTCACCAATGTTTATAAATAAAATTCATGAGTAATTTATGAAAAAATTTGTTAACAAACTTATCTATGGCCTAATTAAAGCTCTCCCAACAGTGTCAGTATATGTTTCAAACTCTTGTACATTGGCAAAAAGTCTTTTGGCGAAAAGTACTTTCGATCTACGGCTCGTTCGACTTTCTTTATGATTTTATTCAAATGTATAAAGAGTAAAATATAAATATACTTATGACTATTTCTGTCTATTATTTCAGATATCTTACCATTTTTATAATTTAAAATTTATTTATATGCTAAAAATGAGACAATCATATAAGTTTCATTAATGGACCAATGTTTTAACTAAATTATACTAGTTGAGCTCACTAAAACCTCAAGCTTAGCTTGAGCTCAATAAGTTTTTTAATAAACAAACTTAAAACTGTTTCTTAAGCTCGTGAAACTAAACGAACAAGCTTGAACATAAACTTACTAACGATCCTACTTACAATGGTGTGATCTAGATGGTCGAGAATATGAATATCTAATTTTACAAATGACCTAAATTTACCAAGTTAAACAAACACAGGAAAATACATCTACAAGCATATTCCTAAGAAAAGCTTAACAAAAAAAATGTTTAAACATGGGGAAGAGATATTATTCAATTCATACATATAAAAAAAGGACAGCCCAACACGAAACTCCTTCCAATGTAAGGATCCCGGAGAAGGGTCTATTGTATGCAGCCTTATCCTGCTTTGCAAGAAGTTGTTTCCGAAACTGGAACTCGTGACCTCTAGGTCATACGACAACAACTTTACCGTTGCGTCAAGGCTCCCCTTCTAAATACCAGTAAATACCAGTAATACATATATTGAAAAAAAAATTGAGGACTCCTATAGAAATACCAGTAAATTAGCAAGTCAACATAGTATGCAGACAGAAGATCTAATGAGAAGAATGTCACATATGATTAACTTGAACTTTGAAATAGAAGAGAAAAAAATATCACAAGCAAAGCGAACCGACTTGCTACCAAAACATGGAAATCCTCATACATTATTGAATCAAGAATATTAAAACACTTTTAAAATGCATTCCTAAATTGTATACATGGTATAAAACACGTTCATAAACCAATAACCACAACTTCTGTAAATAGTTTCTAAAGCATCTGTTAAATTCTAGTTAATTTACAAGGAAAATACCACTCAATCATGTTTAATATTTTAGCAGATAAAGCATATAACTCAGAAGTAGATTGAAAGATCTTACACATAAGACATGGTACCAGAAAAACAGATGCAAGTTAAAGATTTAGTTGCTCCATTTCTTTTTTGCCAGCACCTACATCATCATTTCCTGGCATCTGCTCATTATTTTGGCAATTAATGGGGTTTGAACCTAAGGAATCTGCGTCCACTGAACCTGGCCTTTCAGTTAAGAATTGTTGCCAAAATATATCATTCACTCCACCTGAAGGGGCCGAGGATGCATCATTAGTAGTAGGTCCAGCCTCTTTGAAAGACACAACTTCAGCATCAGCAGAATCATCAGCCATACTCCGAATGCTTGCAACTGGCATATTAAGATCACTATCTCTTTGGGTAGAAGATGTGAAACCATCAGCATCAGGAATTCTTGCATCATTACTGTCTGACCCTTGATCAACCAACTGAGGCGTTGTTGTTGAACACTTACCACCATCAATTTCCAATGCAGTTGATGAAAGTGTTAGACTCAAACGGCATGGAAGGGGGCCATCTTCATCAAATGACCTAGCAAACAAATCCTTCTTCGATGCACAAACATGTGCCTCAGTGTCACAAAGCTGTAGTGTCTCAGATACCTGAGGGGGACACTCCAGCATCTCCTGGTCACAGTCAATTTGCGTTACCTGAGGGTTGCCATGAGCAACATCAAAGTGCTGATTACTGACGACTACTACATTATCACCTGCCTGAATAGTTGAGCACAACCCTATCTTTAGCTTATCACAGAAATCTTGATCCAGTATGAACCCAGTGTCAGACTTGGTAATGCTGCTATGATCATCACAAAAGCTGTTCTCAGAACAATCTTGGCAATAATCCCCATCTAATGGCAATCTCCGTTTCTTATTAATGACTGAGATATCTATCGATGCAGCTGAGGCCATCTTCACCAGACTCTCCATGAGCTGAGGGTTTTTCATGGCACGTTGCAGGAAAGCAACCATTTTCCGCTGCCTCTGCTCCATGTCCACCACCCTGCGTTCAAGACCCTCCAACTGAATTTGGGTCCCCGATTGCTGCTGCTGGAATTTGAATAGACTAGCCTCAAGGCTCGACTTTTCCCTGTTAAGCCGCTCAATCTCCTCTTCCAGCGCCGTCCTCTCTGCGTCAGAAAAAGCACCGCTTGGAGGATGACTATGGCTGTGGATGGGCTTGCGACGATGGATGATCTTCAGCAGGTGCTTTTTCCCTTTGACGAAGTCCTCATTCGAGAACTCCCACCGCTCCGGGTCGATCTTCCTGAATCCCTGCATATCAAGATTCAATTTTTCTCTAAAATACTGAGCGATTTCCCTAAAATCTTGTAGAGCTATTGCAGATAAATATATCAAAGAATTAAAGTGAAAGACAATCCAAGGTTCGATACTCGCATCATTCACAGAATAAACAGGAAGGAATTAGGGCGAGGGTTTCCTATTCGTACATAGGTATTGAGCTGTCGGATGAAGCTAGAGAAATTGTTGTGCTTGAAGTAAGTCGGGAGGAGGCGGGCGGCGAATTCCGTATGATTCCAGACCACGAAGCTCGCATTGGTGGAACTCCAGGACACGATGTCGTCTGTGGAGGCGTCGTCGACCATTTCATACGTCTTCAGCAGAAAAGGAGCAGGCCCGCCGCCTCCGCCGGAGGCTCCGCCGTCCATCTCTCGGCAAGGGCTTCTGGGGCGCCCAGTGACTTGCTCAATCGATCGAAAGGCAGCGACGGACAAAACGATGAAGAGACGACGGCGCCACTATTCCTCAATGGCTCATTCTTCCCGTTCTTAACAAGCGCCGATTAAGTATTGGAATCAAAACTAGTAATCATTTATTTATAATTAATACATGCCCAAGAAAAATATCGGTAATAATAGTATAGTATTTTATGTCGAAAAAAAAATCTATTCTTTCATTCTCTTTCAAAAAGAAAAAAAATAAAAATAAAATAAATTTTTTTTTTATTTTCTTTTATATCTACCAACCATCGCATCAGATCCTACTTTAAAAAGAGTTTCACGTATAATACCACAAAATGTTGGTACAAAGTCCAGTTTTCTCATCCACGGACTACAACTCATTCTAATGATGGATGCATAGAGTCACTAATTTGGGCTTATATTGACATTAAATGCTACCTGGGACCTAACTGAATTCATTCTAATGATGCATGCAGACTTATAAAATACTTATATTAAATCCAAAAACAAAACAAAAAAAACCGGCTCTGTTAAACCGGATGGATGCTTTTCTCCTCGACACCCAACTTTCTCCTTACAGAAATTAATAAAACAAAACAGAATAAAAAAACAATTTACACCAAAAGTAAACGTAATGGAGATTCTTTTTTTCAGAAACAAAAACACTCAGTAGACACAAAGTTCAACCAAGACAAAAGAACTGCTAGCAGTAGCCAGAATATATGGAACTCACATGAAGTTGCGTCAACCGGCATTTGCTTTAAGGCTAAAACAGAATACTTTTTGGAGTCGTCGATCTGGAAAGTCATCAAGGAATTTCTTTGCTGAGTCTTAAAGGTCTGGAGATGTCTCTGCTGTCTTACATTGCGCCATGTGCAATACAGGTGTATGTGCATGTACTTTGAATCAAGAACTGGATCTGGTATCAGTTGAAAGTTTAATCAAAGGGAAATCTATCTAGTACAAAAGTACCGATACAAGATGTAATGTAATGTACAGGAATATTATGAAACCAACCAGAATAACCAGATACTGGAAAACCAAAGAAAAAGTAGAGAGGAAAATTATACTACTTAAGTCTGACTTTAAATAACAAGAAAATAAGCAGGCTTCAGGAGAAACCCCATAAGTCAAATGTTCATGGCAGTTTAGACTTCACACGCATGAGACTGGATGTTGCCGCGCTCGCACAACAGCTCCAACTCGTATCAATTGCCTCCACTTTTGATCATTGTAAAGTTGTTTATGATACAAACCACTGAGGCATTCCCAAACAACTCGACAATAGCTGCCAGGATGTTGCAAAAGAAGCCCTTGCAAAACTTCTAATCAGAATTGATGTTTGGACTTCATTTGAAAGTATAACCAAATGACCCAGTCACAGTGGTATCATGTTGCCATCTCTCGAGTCTTTCGGTCAGACTATAAACGGAGTCATCGTCATCGTCCACATCACAGGTTGCACTAGGTTGCCATACCTCTACTAGAGGAGCCAGCCTATTGACTGCGTGGCTCATATCAGGCCTCTGGTAGGGTTCGCGACCTGTGCAGTGCCAAGCCAAGTCTGCAACTTCCATTAGACTCTTCCGAGCCTCATCATCAAGTTCAAGGACTCGGTCTGCCATGGAATTTAAAAATTTGTTTTTCTCATGAGTAAACCCTCTGCGAAACAATGACACGAGATGACTGTCATCAGGAGGGAGTGACTCATCCAGTACTTTTCTTCCGGTAATTATCTCCATTAATATAACACCAAATGCATAGACATCAACCTTCGTGGACACTTTTCCTGTGGCTGTTAAAATGCAGAAGCTCAGGTTAGTAAATATTGAAATAAATGCAAAGACCATCAAATATTTAGAAACTGGGCTTTGGTTCAGTAGCAAGAATTGTCTAAAACTTGCTATAGAGGGAGTCCAAACTACTAAGAGTGATTAACTGCTACAATAGTCTGTCTAAATCATCAGTCAGTTCTTGCTCATGTAGATTTTATCAATATTGTTGTATAGGGTTACAACAGCCTATGTTCAACACCTGTAACATCATCAATAAGATTACTACATTAGCTACTTTTTCCTTTTAGAAAAATAGAATAACAGTACAAAAAAAGGTCATCGCACTCTTGCATTTAAGTCAACTTGAAAGATTGAATTGACTCTAAAGAAACCAAATCTAAACTCAAGGATGGCTAAGTTCTGGTATTTCAAATTTTAGTGGACAATGTGTGATGGCGCCATGGCGGGTTCAAAATTCATGTGTCAATCCAACTGTTGAACCAAAACTCAACCACAAGTAACCAGTGCAGAGGGAAACTTGAATAAAACCTTTTTATTCCAATCCTCTTATCGAGATAATTCTTGCATGTAAATCAACTTGAAAGATTGAATTAACTCTAAAGAAACCAAATCTAAACTCAAGGATGGCTAAGTTCTGGTATTTCAAATTTTAGTGGACAATGTGTGATGGTGGGTTCCAAATTCATGTGCCAATCTAACTGTTGAACCAAAGCTCAACCACAAGGCACAAGTGCAGAGGGAAACTTGAATAAAACCTTTTTATTTCGACCCTCTTATCAAGATACTTTCCAACCAACTATCCTTAAGACAAATTAGAATCTGTTTTTTTTTGTTAACCAAAGCAAAACGAATCTTCTTAATCACTGTAGATTCAAGCCAGAGACATTTCTATTAGTGTATGATGAAACATTGGGTGACAATTCTTGTTAATATGCTTGCATAACTAGGCTACTATGATGTAGTTCTCCAAAAGTACCATGCCTAACTCTCTTGTGTATGTTGGCAACGGCACATCCATAATCAAGTTGACTTGTTAACAATGAATTAAATTTGACTCGTTGACACTTATCCAAAATCTTGAGCAACAACTATGTTAAAATTAATGAGTGAAAAAGGGCAAAGTCCATGATCTTAATACTCCTTATATGTGAGTGGATGGACTAGAGGTACAACATGGGGGTTGACTAATTAAGTAGGTAGACATATTTGTTTACACACTACACTATCATTTTTTAACACAACTCTTTCTATGATGCTGCATTAGCCAATCACTTTTCAAAAAGTTGAGCTAAAAGATTGTCTCTTTTACTAAGGCCCCATGAAGAGTTCATAATGGAAGAATAAAGACAGCACCTTTGATAATTAGGAGAAAAATGTGATACAATCCATAATCAAGTTATGTACCAATAGAATAAGTCATTACAGAGGAATAAATATCACGTTATAATGCTACAACAATTTAGTTGATCTTAACTAAAATTAGTGTAAGCATTTGTCGACTATGTTTTTAATTTCCCATACATCCATTTGTACATTTCCCAATAGATTTAGACTAATATAACAGAGCATTTCGTCCTAGAGTGACATGGCACAATCTTCAAGGTTGTTCCAGATAAAGTTTTTGAACAGCAACAAAGTAAACTAAGTGCTTCTTTGTTAAACCTTGAATTTGAAATGGTATAATTGAATCAATAGGTACTTTGATATCCACTTTTGGACAAAAAGTAAATTTTTACTAAATGATTATCTGATATGTTGCTCCAAATGCTTAAACAAGTTAATGATAGTTGACTCATGTAGGCCTATAAACCTCCTATATGGGGCTAAACACAGATGATGTTCAAATAGATGTTCCAACAAATGCAAAAAGATGAATTTACCCATAAACTTGTTAGGTTTCACCAATGGAACAAAATGCTTTCAAGTCCAAAATAATGGCAGTTTTGTCGCCTAAGCCTCTACCCATTCCTCTCTCTCTCTCTCTCCCCTCCATCATTAGCTAAGCCAAGGTGTCACAATTCAGGTAATATTTGAAGATTCAATCATATGCTAGAATCAACAATTAATTTACAGCACATGAGATGTCCAAAAAATTTTCCCCCATCACGTTGGCAATCATTTTCAAACATTTCATGATGTTTAAAATAAGGTATGCTCTAACAGCTATGTGTTACAACCTGCTCAAACAAAAGAACTGAACAATAACTTGTTAGGTCAACCGTTCGGCAAAATTCATAAGCTAGAGTTAATATAGGTTCATTCATCTAACCCCCAACCCCACATCATTGGCAATTCTCCATGCGGAACTAAAAGAAGATATCATTTTAACAAACTCAAAAGATTAAGATATTAACATGAAAGGAAAAAAATTTCGATTTGTCTATTTACAGTTCAAAAGATGAAGTCACAAGCTCAAGGACTTTGCATGTAAAGACCGACAATGGGCATTTAAATGATAAATGTTAAAGAAACAAAAAAATGTGGGTTGACATTTGAAATCCTCAATGTTAAAAACATTCCCATCAAAATATTTGAATTATTAGTGAAGGGCTCGATTTACAGATTTATAGTTTAAAAGACAAAATATCTGCTAAAAAAGTAAAACAATCCACTTACTTGCGTATTCAGGTGCAAGATACCCAAAAGTCCCTGCTAACCGTGTCATCATGGACATTTTGTTGTCTGTAGCAAGTTTTACCAACCCAAAATCAGAAACTTTGGCCCTCAAATCTTTGTCTAGTAGTATGTTAGAAGGTTTCAAATCTCTGTGAATGAAACTCTCTTGGGCCAAGCTGTGCAAATACTCAATACCTCTGGCAACATCCAAAGAAATCGCTAGCCGTTGCTTCCAAGTAAGTGGTGGTTCATTTCTGCTCTCCCATTCAAACAAGTGTTGCCCCAGTGTACCCCCTGGCATGAATTCATACACCAAAAGTCTTTCTTGGCCATCATCGCAGTATCCAAGAAGTGCAACCAAGTTCCGATGTCTAACCTTCCTAAGAACATCAATCTCTGCTTTGAACTCTTGTTGGCCCTTTTGACCCATCAAGTCAGATATACTTCTCTTCACAGCAACCAGTGTTCCACCGAGATCCCCTTTGTACACGATTCCAAAACCACCCTTGCCCAATATATAATCCTCACTGAAAGTATTTGTGGCCTTTTTCAGTGCTTGAATAGACATATGCATGCTTTGAGGTTCACCAAGGTATGCAGTTGCACTCTCAGTACTGCTTTGGGTATTTAACATGCTCAATCCTCCACCATTAGTATTCATGTCAATCACAATAGGCTCATTTGGTGGTGTCCTAGTTGGAACAAGTCCAAATTTCTTCTTGTTCTTCTTGCGGTGATGCAGTAAGAGTATTATTGAACAAGCAACCAGAACCATCACAGCTATGATGATACCCACAATCATGGCAACAGAGTTTGATCCAGTCGACGGTTTGTTGTCAGAAGATGGAGAACTAGGTGTCCCACTCGTTGGAGAAGAGCTACTACCTCCTGAGCTAGAGTCTTTACCGAGATTGGGATTTCCATCAGTTTTGAGCATAACAGAGCTGAGAAATTTTGGCACATCCCCACTGAGGTCGTTATTAGTGACATCTAATTGCTGGAGAGTAGGGATCTGAGTCAAGCTGTCGGGAATTGTTCCGGTGAGATTATTGTTGCTTAATAACAACTGACGCAGAGAGGTGAAGTTGCCAAAGACCGAAGAGATGTACCCGCCAAAATGCTGATTCCCAAAGTTGAGCACGCTGATGCTTTTCTGCAGGTCGCAGGTGACACCCAACCAGTTGCTACTGCAAGGATCGTTCCCCTGCCATGACTTGGCAAGCACAGCCGGGTAACCAAACCCCTCAGCCACAGCTAACAGTGCCGTAACCCGGAGATCACATGCGCTACCATCCAAGCTACAGAAATTGTTTCCCTTGTTGACGTCTTCAACAATGGATTTGCTGGCGAACTGCGGGAAAGGGCCCTGCAGCAGGTTGTTGGAGAGGGTCACATTCCTAAGCGAAGGGCAGGCAGCGAGAGACTGCGGCACAACGCCGGTGAGGGAGTTGTCGCGGACGTTGAAGGATTCAAGGCCCGTGAGGTTGGAAAGATCAGGTATCGGCCCCGTGAAGCTGTTGGACTGGAGCCAGACCATGGTGAGCTGGGGCATTGCCCCAATGACGTCAATTCGGCCGGAGATCTTGTCGCGAGACTGCTGGTTGTTAAGGAGGAGTTGCTGGAGGGCGGAGCCGGCGAAGGAGCTCGGGAGGGTGCCAGTGAGCTGGTTGTAAGAGAGACGGAGGATGCCGAGGCTCGACAGGGAGCCAAGGAAGCCTGGAATCGACCCCGTGAGGGAAGCGTTGGAGGCGGATAACTGGACGAGTCCAGCAGCGGAAGCGATGTCTTGGGAGAGGTTCCAGGGGGCGAGAGGGAGATCGTCGAAAGAGATCTTCTGGAGGGAGGAGAGTCCGCTGAAAAATCCGTCCGGGATGGAATCGAAGGCGTTGCCGTCGAGGAATATGCTCTGGAGCGAGGAGAGTTTGCTGAGGCGAGGGAGAGGGCCGGAGATGCTGTTGCGCTGCAGCTGAAGGGACGTGAGCGAGGTGAGATCACCGAATGCGGGAGGAAGCCTTCCAGAGACGCCTCGGGAGGCGAGATTGATGCCGGTGACGCGGCCGCCGGAGCAGGTAACGCCGTCCCAGCTGCAGGGATCTTGCTGAGCCTTCCAGCTAGAAGGAACCCCGGAGAGGGACCGCGCCAGCTCGGACATAGCCGCCGCGTCGGGCGAGGAGGCGCCGCGGCATTGGCGGGGCAGATCCAGCGCGAGTAGGCAGAAGAGGAAGCGAAAGAGGAAGAAGGCGGCGGCGAAGGCGGCGGAGGAAGCGCAGTGGTTCCTCGTCTCGGCCATTGTGGGCTACTGGGGCATGTGGATCTCGATCGGAAGGGGTTAGGTTTTGCGTGGAGAATGATGGAAAGAGGAGGAAGGAAAAGGTGGCGAGAGAGACGAAGAGAGAGAGAGAGAGAGAGCGAAGAAAAGAGAGAGACGGGTTGTGAACCAAACAAACGAGGTTGGTTTTGCGTTGGCAAGACGCGTGGGGAACCCCGGTTTTGAGGATTTTGTTACAAGCCCCATTTTCATTATATTAATTTAAGTATCGTGCGGTTACATTTAACAACCGAATAAATTATCCCTTATTTTTATTTTATTTTTTTAAAAGAACGTTTTATTTCTTAAAAATATTATTATTTTACTGTCGTGTCCAAACTGCTCTAACATATATAAAATTACTAACTAATTATAATTAAAATTATTTTAATGCTAATTAAAACTATTATAATAAATGAGAGTAATAAAATGAATTATTATTATTATTATTATTGACGAACTAATCCTCATCACATGGTGTTTGTTGAATTTTTACCTTTTTAATTCGATATGAGTCATTGTCACGTGGGAGTTTAGGTAGACGCCTCCCATTTTTCTCTTGTCAATTGATGATACAATAATTACACAAATTTAAATAATCACCCTTTATTAAATTACCTCGATTAAATTTTTTTTCACCCTTTCTAAAAATTCCATGTTAATTTTATTAAATTCTTTTTAATTTTTAATTTTTAAGACAACAGATTGAAAATTCAAATTAGTTGGAATGTTTTTATTAGGTTAATTAGCACAAAAAGGAATGGTTATAAATATTCAACTAAATTTTAGTTTATTTTCCTTTCTCATTATTTTTTTTCATGTTTGATAATGTTAGACACACAACATTAAGTATTTTTAATATTTATTATATATTTACAATTTTACATATTATTATTATTATTTTGATATTCAATTAAAATTTTAATTTTTTATTTTATATTTTTAACAGTTTAATTAAACTTGATTATTAAATGAAAATGAGGATAAGAGTATCTGAAGACATAGACTTAGTTAATTAATTAATAAAAAATACCGAAGCTGAGCTAATTCCCGTAAAAGGTTACCGCTTCTGTAGGGGGGCATACAATGGTAGAACATCCAAGTTGTGACCCGCCGATCCCTCTAGCTCACCGCACGTTCAAGCCCCCTACTCTTTCACCGCCACCTCCGGTGACTGTATCTATAGTTCAACATTCTATATATAGTCGGTGGTCAACAGCTTAACCTTTTCAGCCTTCGCTTCGCTCTTCTCCATTCTTGAAAAATTTCACCTTTACATCTTATTTTTCGGCTCCTCTCCGCGGTTTCCGCCTCTCGGAAATGGGAAAGGAGCGATTTTTAGGCGGGAACGGGCCATTGGCGGAAGCTGTGCTGCCGCCGGAATTGAAGTCCGGCGCAGGCGCCGACCAGCTTCCGCGTTCCTCGCTTAACCTCGGATGGGATCAGCCGATGCAGCACGACGCGCACGCTTACCTGGAGTCGGACATCAGCTCTCTGGTCCTGTCCCCGTCGTTCAACACGCCGACAGGCAACGATGGCGTGGTTGTTCGTGAGCTCATCGGCCGGCTCGGAAGCATCTGCAAGTCGAGGGACATCACTCCTACTTCGCGGTGCCAAGTCGCCCGCACTTCCTCTTCGCCTCCCATGCTCAACCTGACCGTCACGGATGACCAGCAGCAGGGCGTTCCCGGGCAGGGGAACGAAATGGCGGCCTCGCAACTCGCGCCGTTCGCCGGTGACCCGGGGCTGGGGGAGAGGGCGGTGAGGTTCTGTTGCTTCGGCCTGAGGAATCACGTCGGGATCGGCGCAATCAGGGATCGCGGAGGGGGGAAAGCTGTCTAGGGTTTCGAGCAGCCAGTCTCTTATGGCAGCCAACAACGGAAAAGGGGTGACAAAATCTGACTCGACGATGGAAATGTCCAGATTTGGCGGTAGGATTTCATGCTCGTCCTCGCCGGGAGCTTCGTCGGTGTCGGATAGTTTGGCGGCGACTGGTGCCGAGAGCAATGCGAGGAAGCGGAAAGCAGCTCCAAAGGGCAAAGGAAAAATCTCGCCTTTGTCTTCCCCCAACATGAATCCTCCAGACGTACCCACCAAAGATTCGATCTTTTGTTAGAATTTAGGGCACAACCAAGTGATGGTGCATTAAAGGGAGAATTATCTTTCTGCAGGAGGAAAATTCTGGTACAAAGAAATGCAAACTGCGTGAGGACCAAAAGAATACCGCAAAGCCGACGAGTGAGCAGAACAGCAATGGTGGCCGGAAACTGGGAGAAGATGCCAAACCGCTTGAGCCGCTGAAGGATTACATCCATGTCAGGGCAAGAAGAGGGCAAGCCACCGACAGCCACAGCCTAGCCGAGAGGGTAAGCAAAGAACACACTTTTCTGTAGTGATTTGCTCTTCTTATCTCCCTCCTTTAATTGCTAATTTGAGCCTGTCACTATCTTCTTCACCAGGTCAGGAGAGAAAAGATCAGTGAGAGAATGAAGTTTCTGCAAAATCTTGTGCCAGGTTGCAGGAAGGTAAATTTTTCCCCCTACTATTTTGGAGTTGGTTTGCTGCAAATGAATTGTTCTTGATCTAATGATTTTGAATCCATATGCTTTTGAATTGAAGGTGACAGGCAAGGCTGTTATGCTCGATGAGATCATCAACTATGTGCAGTCGTTGCAGCGGCAAGTCGAGGTAGAACTATAACAGAGGATCGATTTCTCTTCATCAAACTAGATTTTGGTTTAAAGTATGTTCATCTTGTCTCAGTTCTTGTCCATGTGAAGCTTGCCACCTTGAATTCCCAGCTAGAGTTTGATATGGAGACTCTCCTCCCGAAAGATGTAATTTCTTTCATTCTCTTTGCTGAATCGAGTGTTCATCAAAAACTTTTTATGATCAATAATGAGTTAGGCTCACCATAAACCTTGCCTTGTCACTTAGATGCATCATGCTCATGTACCATTTCCACACCAACTGTATGAACTAGGCATGGCAAGCTTCGAGCTTTCTCTTTTTCTCTGTGCAACCTGCACAGACGAGACTCAAACCTGTTGGAAATGTCACTTTGATGGCCTTCCAGTTTGGAGTGCCTCCACCCAGATGGATTCACTGACTCCACCTCTCAGGTAATGGTGGACTTTTTTAGCCAATGAACCGAACAAGCATTTCGATAGAATCTTACGTCTAACTGATGACTGTGTTCCAGTTTGTGAATTTCGGAAGCCACCACCTCCGCCAGTATGTTGTTCAGATGGGTCTGGGAGAGCCAAGCCATGCCTCCAGCCACTTTATGCCGAGTGAACTCCGTAGAACCTAGGCCAAGAATTCACAAGATTAAAGTTCCATCATGAATGGTTAATTGAACTGTACTTTTTGGTTGCTTAGGAGTAGATGTCTTTTATACATTACTACCGATCAAACACGTTTGTGT
>NC_133869.1:7557646-7575575 GCF_044706935.1 Curcuma longa
GTTCGACTTTCTTTATGATTTTATTCAAATGTATAAAGAGTAAAATATAAATATACTTATGACTATTTCTGTCTATTATTTCAGATATCTTACCATTTTTATAATTTAAAATTTATTTATATGCTAAAAATGAGACAATCATATAAGTTTCATTAATGGACCAATGTTTTAACTAAATTATACTAGTTGAGCTCACTAAAACCTCAAGCTTAGCTTGAGCTCAATAAGTTTTTTAATAAACAAACTTAAAACTGTTTCTTAAGCTCGTGAAACTAAACGAACAAGCTTGAACATAAACTTACTAACGATCCTACTTACAATGGTGTGATCTAGATGGTCGAGAATATGAATATCTAATTTTACAAATGACCTAAATTTACCAAGTTAAACAAACACAGGAAAATACATCTACAAGCATATTCCTAAGAAAAACTTAACAAAAAAAATGTTTAAACATGGGGAAGAGATATTATTCAATTCATACATATAAAAAAAGGACAGCCCAGCACGAAACTCCTTCCAATGTAAGGATCCCGGGAGAAGGGTCTATTGTATGCAGCCTTATCCTGCTTTGCAAGAAGTTGTTTCCGAAACTGGAACTCGTGACCTTTAGGTCATACGACAACAACTTTACCGTTGCGTCAAGGCTCCCCTTCTAAATACCAGTAAATACCAGTAATACATATATTGAAAAAAAAATTGAGGACTCCTATAGAAATACCAGTAAATTAGCAAGTCAACATAGTATGCAGACAGAAGATCTAATGAGAAGAATGTCACATATGATTAACTTGAACTTTGAAATAGAAGAGAAAAAAATATCACAAGCAAAGCGAACCGACTTGCTACCAAAACATGGAAATCCTCATACATTATTGAATCAAGAATATTAAAACACTTTTAAAATGCATTCCTAAATTGTATACATGGTATAAAACACGTTCATAAACCAATAACCACAACTTCTGTAAATAGTTTCTAAAGCATCTGTTAAATTCTAGTTAATTTACAAGGAAAATACCACTCAATCATGTTTAATATTTTAGCAGATAAAGCATATAACTCAGAAGTAGATTGAAAGATCTTACACATAAGACATGGTACCAGAAAAACAGATGCAAGTTAAAGATTTAGTTGCTCCATTTCTTTTTTGCCAGCACCTACATCATCATTTCCTGGCATCTGCTCATTATTTTGGCAATTAATGGGGTTTGAACCTAAGGAATCTGCGTCCACTGAACCTGGCCTTTCAGTTAAGAATTGTTGCCAAAATATATCATTCACTCCACCTGAAGGGGCCGAGGATGCATCATTAGTAGTAGGTCCAGCCTCTTTGAAAGACACAACTTCAGCATCAGCAGAATCATCAGCCATACTCCGAATGCTTGCGACTGGCATATTAAGATCACTATCTCTTTGGGTAGAAGATGTGAAACCATCAGCATCAGGAATTCTTGCATCATTACTGTCTGACCCTTGATCAACCAACTGAGGCGTTGTTGTTGAACACTTACCACCATCAATTTCCAATGCAGTTGATGAAAGTGTTAGACTCAAACGGCATGGAAGGGGACCATCTTCATCAAATGACCTAGCAAACAAATCCTTCTTCGATGCACAAACATGTGCCTCAGTGTCACAAAGCTGTAGTGTCTCAGATACCTGAGGGAGCACTCCAGCATCTCCTGGTCACAGTCAATTTGCGTTACCTGAGGGTTGCCATGAGCAACATCAAAGTGCTGATTACTGACGACTACTACATTATCACCTGCCTGAATAGTTGAGCACAACCCTATCTTTAGCTTATCACAGAAATCTTGATCCAGTATGAACCCAGTGTCAGACTTGGTAATGCTGCTATGATCATCACAAAAGCTGTTCTCAGAACAATCTTGGCAATAATCCCCATCTAATGGCAATCTCCGTTTCTTATTAATGACTGAGATATCTATCGATGCAGCTGAGGCCATCTTCACCAGACTCTCCATGAGCTGAGGGTTTTTCATGGCACGTTGCAGGAAAGCAACCATTTTCCGCTGCCTCTGCTCCATGTCCACCACCCTGCGTTCAAGACCCTCCAACTGAATTTGGGTCCCCGATTGCTGCTGCTGGAATTTGAATAGACTAGCCTCAAGGCTCGACTTTTCCCTGTTAAGCCGCTCAATCTCCTCTTCCAGCGCCGTCCTCTCTGCGTCAGAAAAAGCACCGCTTGGAGGATGACTATGGCTGTGGATGGGCTTGCGACGATGGATGCTCTTCAGCAGGTGCTTTTTCCCTTTGACGAAGTCCTCATTCGAGAACTCCCACCGCTCCGGGTCGATCTTCCTGAATCCCTGCATATCAAGATTCAATTTTTCTCTAAAATACTGAGCGATTTCCCTAAAATCTTGTAGAGCTATTGCAGATAAATATATCAAAGAATTAAAGTGAAAGACAATCCAAGGTTCGATACTGGCAGCATTCACAGAATAAACAGGAAGGAATTAGGGCGAGGGTTTCCTATTCGTACATAGGTATTGAGCTGTCGGATGAAGCTAGAGAAATTGTTGTGCTTGAAGTAAGTCGGGAGGAGGCGGGCGGCGAATTCCGTATGATTCCAGACCACGAAGCTCGCATTGGTGGAACTCCAGGACACGATGTCGTCTGTGGAGGCGTCGTCGACCATTTCATACGTCTTCAGCAGAAAAGGAGCAGGCCCGCCGCCTCCTCCGGAGGCTCCGCCGTCCATCTCTCGGCAAGGGCTTCTGGGACGCCCAGTGACTCGTCAATCGATCGAAAGGCAGCGACGGACAAAACGATGAAGAGACGACGGCGCCACTATTCCTCAATGGCTCATTCTTCCCGTTCTTAACAAGCGCCGATTAAGTATTGGAATCAAAACTAGTAATCATTTATTTAAATAATTAATACATGCCCAAGAAAAATATCGGTAATAATAGTATAGTATTTTATGTCGAAAAAAAAAATCTATTCTTTCATTCTCTTTCAAAAAGAAAAAATATAAAAATAAAATAAATTTCATTCTGTTAAACTGGATGGATGCTTTTCTCCTCGACACCCAACTTTCTCCTTACAGAAATTAATAAAACAAAACAGAATTAAAAAACAATTTACACCAAAAGTAAACGTAATGGAGATTTTTTTTTCAGAAACAAAAACACTCAGTAGACACAAAGTTCAACCAAGATAAAGAACTCAACTATATAGCTGAAAAGAACTGCTAGCAGTAAGCCAGAATATATGGAACTCACATGAAGTTGCGTCAACCGGCATTTGCTTTAAGGCTAAAACAGAATACTTTTTGGAGTCGTCGATCTGGAAAGTCATCAAGGAATTTCTTTGCTGAGTCTTAAAGGTCTGGAGATGTCTCTGCTGTCTTACATTAAGTCATGTGCAATACAGGTGTATGTGCATGCACTTTGAATCAGGAACTGGATCTGGTATCAGTTGAAAGTTTAATCAAAGGGAAATCTATCTAGTACAAAAGTACCGATACAAGATGTAATGTAATGTACAGGAAGCTTATGAAACCAACCAGAATAACCAGATACTGGAAAACCAAAGAAAAAGTAGAGAGGAAAATTATACTACTTAAGTCTGACTTTAAATAACAAGAAAATAAGCAGGCTTCAGGAGAAACCCCATAAGTCAAATGCTCATGGCAGTTTAGACTTCACACGCATGAGACTGGATGTTGCCGCGCTCGCACAACAGCTCCAACTCGTATCAATTGCCTCCACTTTTGATCATTGTAAAGTTGTTTATGATACAAACCACTGAGGCATTCCCAAACAACTCGACAATAGCTGCCAGGATGTTGCAAAAGAAGCCCTTGCAAAACTTCTAATCAGAATTGATGTTTGGACTTCATTTGAAAGTATAACCAAATGACCCAGTCACAGTGGTATCATGTTGCCATCTCTCGAGTCTTTCGGTCAGACTATAAACGGAGTCATCGTCATTGTCCACATCACAGGTTGCACTAGGTTGCCATACCTCTACTAGAGGAGCCAGCCTATTGACTGCGTGGCTCATATCAGGCCTCTGGTAGGGTTCGCGACCTGTGCAGTGCCAAGCCAAGTCTGCAACTTCCATTAGACTCTTCCGAGCCTCATCATCAAGTTCAAGGACTCGGTCTGCCATGGAATTTAAAAATTTGTTTTTCTCATGAGTAAACCCTCTGCGAAACAATGACACGAGATGACTGTCATCAGGAGGGAGTGACTCATCCAGTACTTTTCTTCCGGTAATTATCTCCATTAATATAACACCAAATGCATAGACATCAACCTTCGTGGACACTTTTCCTGTGGCTGTTAAAATGCAGAAGCTCAGGTTAGTAAATATTGAAATAAATGCAAAAGACCATCAAATATTTAGAAACTGGGCTTTGGTTTAGTAGCAAGAATTGTCTAAAACTTGCTATAGAGGGAGTCCAAACTACTAAGAGTGATTAACTGCTACAATAGTCTGTCTAAATCATCAGTCAGTTCTTGCTCATGTAGATTTTATCAATATTGTTGTATAGGGTTACAACAGCCTATGTTCAACAACTGTAACATCATCAATAAGATTACTACATTAGCTACTTTTTCCTTTTAGAAAAATAGAATAACAGTACAAAAAAAGGTCATCGCACTCTTTCATTTAAGTCAACTTGAAAGATTGAATTGACTCTAAAGAAACCAAATCTAAACTCAAGGATGGCTAAGTTCTGGTATTTCAAATTTTAGTGGACAATGTGTGATGGCGCCATGGCGGGTTCAAAATTCATGTGTTAATCCAACTGTTGAACCAAAACTCAACCACAAGTAACCAGTGCAGAGGGAAACTTGAATAAAACCTTTTTATTCCAATCCTCTTATCGAGATAATTCTTGCATGTAAATCAACTTGAAAGATTGAATTAACTCTAAAGAAACCAAATCTAAACTCAAGGATCGCCAAGTTCTGGTATTTCAAATTTTAGTGGACAATGTGTGATGGTGGGTTCCAAATTCATGTGCCAATCTAACTGTTGAACCAAAACTCAACCACAAGGCACAAGTGCAGAGGGAAACTTGAATAAAACCTTTTTATTTCAATCCTCTTATCAAGATACTTTCCAACCAACTATCCTTAAGACAAATTAGAATCTGTTTTTTTTTTTTGTTAACCAAAGCAAAACGAATCTTCTTACTCACTGTAGATTCAAGCCAGAGACATTTCTATTAGTGTATGATGAAACATTGGGTGACAATTCTTGTTAATATGCTTGCATAACTAGGCTACTATGATGTAGTTCTCCAAAAGTACCATGCCTAACTCTCTTGTGTATGTTGGCAACGGCACATCCATAATCAAGTTGACTTGTTAAAAATGAATTAAATTTGACTCGTTGACACTTATCCAAAATCTTGAGCAACAACTATGTTAAAATTAATGAGTGAAAAAGGGCAAAGTCCATGATCTTAATACTCCTTATATGTGAGTGGATGGACTAGAGGTACAACATGGGGGTTGACTAATTAAGTAGGTAGACATATTTGTTTACACACTACACTATCATTTTTTAACACAACTCTTTCTATGATGCTGCATTAGCCAATCACTTTTCAAAAAGTTGAGCTAAAAGATTGTCTCTTTTACTAAGGCCCCATGAAGAGTTCATAATGGAAGAATAAAGACAGCACCTTTGATAATTAGGAGAAAATGTGATACAATCCATAATCAAGTTATGTACCAATAGAATAAATCATTACAGAGGAATAAATATCACGTTATAATGCTACAACAATTTAGTTGATCTTAACTAAAATTAGTGTAAGCATTTGTCGACTATGTTTTTAATTTCCCATACATCCATTTGTACATTTCCCAATAGATTTAGACTAATATAACAGAGCATTTCGTCCTAGAGTGACATGGCACAATCTTCAAGGTTGTTCCAGATAAAGTTTTTGAACAGCAACAAAGTAAACTAAGTGCTTCTTTGTTAAACCTTGAATTTGAAATGGTATAATTGAATCAATAGGTACTTTGATATCCACGTTTGGACAAAAAGTAAATTTTTACTAAATGATTATCTGATATGTTGCTCAAAATGCTTAAACAAGTTAATGATAGTTGACTCATGTAGGCCTACAAACCTCCTATATGGGGCTAAACACAGATGATGTTCAAATAGATGTTCCAACAAATGCAAAAAAATGAATTTACCCATAAACTTGTTAGGTTTCACCAATGGAACAAAATGCTTTCAAGTCCAAAATAATGGCAGTTTTGTCGCCTAAGCCTCTACCTATTCCTCTCTCTCTCTCTCTCTCTCTCTCTCTCTCCGCTCCCTCATTAGCTAAGCCAAGGTGTCACAATTCAGGTAATATTTGAAGATTCAATCATATGCTAGAATCAACAATTAATTTACAGCACATGAGATGTCCAAAAATTTTCCCCCATCACGTTGGCAATCATTTTCAAACATTTCATGATGTTTAAAATAAGGTATGCTCTAACAGCTATGTGTTACAACCTGCTCAAACAAAAGAACTGAACAATAACTTGTTAGGTCAACCGTTCGGCAAAATTCATAAGCTAGAGTTAATATAGGTTCATTCATCTAACCCCCAACCCCACATCATTGGCAATTCTCCATGCGGCTAAAAGAAGATATCATTTTAACAAACTCAAAATATTAAGATATTAACATGAAAGGAAAAAAACTTCAATTTGTATATTTATAGTTCAAAAAGATGAAGTCACAAGCTCAAGGACTTTGCATGTAAAGACCGACAATGGGCATTTAAATGATAAATGTTAAAGAAACAAAAAAATGTGGGTTGACATTTGAAATCCTCAATGTTAAAAGCATTCCCATCAAAATATTTGAATTATTAGTTAAGGGCTCGATTAACAGATTTATAGTTTAAAAGACAAAATATCTGCTAAAAAAGTAAAACAATCCACTTACTTGCGTATTCAGGTGCAAGATATCCAAAAGTCCCTGCTAACCGTGTCATCATGGACATTTTGTTGTCTGTAGCAAGTTTTACCAACCCAAAATCAGAAACTTTGGCCCTCAAATCTTTGTCTAGTAGTATGTTAGAAGGTTTCAAATCTCTGTGAATGAAACTCTCTTGGGCCAAGCTGTGCAAATACTCAATACCTCTGGCAACATCCAAAGAAATCGCTAGCCGTTGCTTCCAAGTAAGTGGTGGTTCATTTCTGCTCTCCCATTCAAACAAGTGTTGCCCCAGTGTACCCCCTGGCATGAATTCATACACCAAAAGTCTTTCTTGGCCATCATCGCAGTATCCAAGAAGTGCAACCAAGTTCCGATGTCTAACCTTCCTAAGAACATCAATCTCTGCTTTGAACTCTTGTTGGCCCTTTTGACCCATCAAGTCAGATATACTTCTCTTCACAGCAACCAGTGTTCCACCGAGATCCCCTTTGTACACGATTCCAAAACCACCCTTGCCCAATATATAATCCTCACTGAAAGTATTTGTGGCCTTTTTCAGTGCTTGAATAGACATATGCATGCTTTGAGGTTCACCAAGGTATGCAGTTGCACTCTCAGTACTGCTTTGGGTATTTAACATGCTCAATCCTCCACCATTAGTATTCATGTCAATCACAATAGGCTCATTTGGTGGTGTCCTAGTTGGAACAAGTCCAAATTTCTTCTTGTTCTTCTTGCGGTGATGCAGTAAGAGTATTATTGAACAAGCAACCAGAACCATCACAGCTATGATGATACCCACAATCATGGCAACAGAGTTTGATCCAGTCGACGGTTTGTTGTCAGAAGATGGAGAACTAGATGTCCCACTCGTTGGAGAAGAGCTACTACCTCCTGAGCTAGAGTCTTTACCGAGATTGGGATTTCCATCAGTTTTGAGCATAACAGAGCTGAGAAATTTTGGCACATCCCCACTGAGGTCGTTATTAGTGACATCTAATTGCTGGAGAGTAGGGATCTGAGTCAAGCTGTCGGGAATTGTTCCGGTGAGATTATTGTTGCTTAATAACAACTGACGCAGAGAGGTGAAGTTGCCAAAGACCGAAGAGATGTACCCGCCAAAATGCTGATTCCCAAAGTTGAGCACGCTGATGCTTTTCTGCAGGTCGCAGGTGACACCCAACCAGTTGCTACTGCAAGGATCGTTCCCCTGCCATGACTTGGCAAGCACAGCCGGGTAACCAAACCCCTCAGCCACAGCTAACAGTGCCGTAACCCGGAGATCACATGCGCTACCATCCAAGCTACAGAAATTGTTTCCCTTGTTGACGTCTTCAACAATGGATTTGCTGGCGAACTGCGGGAAAGGGCCCTGCAGCAGGTTGTTGGAGAGGGTCACATTCCTAAGCGAAGGGCAGGCAGCGAGAGACTGCGGCACAACGCCGGTGAGGGAGTTGTCGCGGACGTTGAAGGATTCAAGGCCCGTGAGGTTGGAAAGATCAGGTATCGGCCCCGTGAAGCTGTTGGACTGGAGCCAGACCATGGTGAGCTGGGGCATTGCCCCAATGACGTCAATTCGGCCGGAGATCTTGTCGCGAGACTGCTGGTTGTTAAGGAGGAGTTGCTGGAGGGCGGAGCCGGCGAAGGAGCTCGGGAGGGTGCCAGTGAGCTGGTTGTAAGAGAGACGGAGGATGCCGAGGCTCGACAGGGAGCCAAGGAAGTCTGGAATCGACCCCGTGAGGGAAGCGTTGGAGGCGGATAACTGGACGAGTCCAGCAGCGGAAGCGATGTCTTGGGAGAGGTTCCAGGGGGCGAGAGGGAGATCGTCGAAAGAGATCTTCTGGAGGGAGGAGAGTCCGCTGAAAAATCCGTCCGGGATGGAATCGAAGGCGTTGCCGTCGAGGAATATGCTCTGGAGCGAGGAGAGTTTGCTGAGGCGAGGGAGAGGGCCGGAGATGCTGTTGCGCTGCAGCTGAAGGGACGTGAGCGAGGTGAGATCACCGAATGCGGGAGGAAGCCTTCCAGAGACGCCTCGGGAGGCGAGATTGATGCCGGTGACGCGGCCGCCGGAGCAGGTAACGCCGTCCCAGCTGCAGGGATCTTGCTGAGCCTTCCAGCTAGAAGGAACCCCGGAGAGGGACCGCGCCAGCTCGGACATAGCCGCCGCGTCGGGCGAGGAGGCGCCGCGGCATTGGCGGGGCAGATCCAGCGCGAGTAGGCAGAAGAGGAAGCGAAAGAGGAAGAAGGCGGCGGCGAAGGCGGCGGAGGAAGCGCAGTGGTTCCTCGTCTCGGCCATTGTGGGCTACTGGGGCATGTGGATCTCGATCGGAAGGGGTTAGGTTTTGCGTGGAGAATGATGGAAAGAGGAGGAAGGAAAAGGTGGCGAGAGAGAGAAGAGAGAGAGAGAGAGAGAGCGAAGAAAAGAGAGAGACGGGTTGTGAACCAAACAAACGAGGTTGGTTTTGCGTTGGCAAGACGCGTGGGGAACCCCGGTTTTGAGGATTTTGTTACAAGCCCCATTTTCATTATATTAATTTAAGTATCGTGCGGTTACATTTAACAACCGAATAAATTATCCCTTATTTTTATTTTATTTTTTTAAAAGAACGTTTTATTTCTTAAAAATATTATTATTTTACTGTCGTGTCCAAACTGCTCTAACATATATAAAATTACTAACTAATTATAATTAAAATTATTTTAATGCTAATTAAAACTATTATAATAAATGAGAGTAATAAAATGAATTATTATTATTATTATTATTGACGAACTAATCCTCATCACATGGTGTTTGTTGAATTTTTACCTTTTTAATTCGATATGAGTCATTGTCACGTGGGAGTTTAGGTGGACGCCTCTCATTTTTCTCTTGTCAATTGATGATACAATAATTACACAAATTTAAATAATCACCCTTTATTAAATTACCTCGATTAAATTTTTTTTCACCCTTTCTAAAAATTCCATGTTAATTTTATTAAATTCTTTTTAATTTATAATTTTTAAGACAACAGATTGAGAATTCAAATGTTTTTATTAGGTTAATTAGCACATAAACAAGTTGAACTTATTTAAAACATTATTGTTGATCCCAACATAAATGAATGGTTATAAATATTCAACTAAATTTTATTTTATTTTCCTTTCTCATTATTTTTTTTCATGTTTGATAATGTTAGACACACAACATTAAGTATTTTTAATATTTATTATATATTTACAATTTTACATATTATTATTATTATTTTGATATTCAATTAAAATTTTAATTTTTTATTTTGAAAAATATTTTTAACAGTTTAATTAAACTTGATTATTAAATGAAAATGAGGATCAACTAGAGATAAATCTGAAAGACATACGGCGGACAATCCAGATGCCCAGCATCCTTTAATTAATTAATAAAAAATACCGAAGCTGAGCTAATTCCCGTAAAAGGTTACCGCTTCTGTAGGGGGGCATACGTGATACGCCTCCTCTAGGTCACCGCACGTTCAAGCCCCGATACTATTTCACCGCCACCTCCGGTGACTGTATCTATAGTACAACATTCTATATATACTCGGTGGTCAACAGCTTAACCTTTTCAGCCTTCGCTTCGCTCTTCTCCATTCTTGAAAATTTTCACCTTTACATCTTATTTTTCGGCTTCTCTCCGCGGTTTCTGCCTCTCGGAAATGGGAAAGGAGCGATTTTTCGGCGGGAACGGGCCATTGGCGGAAGCTGTGCTGCCGTCGGAATTGAAGTCCGCCGCAGGCGCCGACCAGCTTCCGCGTTCCTCGCTTAACCTCGGATGGGATCAGCCGATGCAGCACGACGCGCACGCTTACCTGGAGTCGGACATCAGCTCTCTGGTCCTGTCCCCGTCGTTCAACGCGCCGACAGGCAACGATGGCGTGGTTGTTCGTGAGCTCATCGGCCGGCTCGGAAGCATCTGCAAGTCGAGGGACATCACTCCTACTTCGCGGTGCCAAGTCGCCCGCACTTCCTGTTCGCCTCCCATGCTCAACCTGACCGTCACGGATGACCAGCAGCAGGGCGTTCCCGGGCAGGGGAACGAAATGGCGGCCTCGCAACTCGCGCCGTTCGCCGGTGACCCGGGGCTGGGGGAGACGGCGGCGAGGTTCTGTTGCTTCGGCCTGAGGAATCACGTCGGGATCGGGGCGCAATTAGGGATCGCGGAGGCGGGAAAGCTGTCTAGGGTTTCGAGCAGCCAGTCTCTCATGGCAGCCAACAATGGAAAAGGGGTAACAAAATCTGACTCGACGATGGAAATGTCCAGATTTGGCGGTAGGATTTCATGCTCGTCCTCGCCGGGAGCTTCGTCGGTGTCGGATAGTTTGGCGGCGACTGGTGCCGAGAGCAATGCGAGGAAGCGGAAAGCAGCTCCAAAGGGCAAAGGAAAAATCTCGCCTTTGTCTTCCCCCAACATGAATCCTCCCAACGTACCTACCAAGATTTGATCTTTTGTTAGAATTTAGGGCACAACCAGCTGATGGTGCATTAAAGGGAGAATTATCTTTCTGCAGGAGGAAAATTCTGGTACAAAGAAATGCAAACTGCGTGAGGACCAAAAGAATACCGCAAAGCCGACGAGTGAGCAGAACAGCAATGGTAGCCGGAAACTGGGAGAAGATGCCAAACCGCTTGAGCCGCTGAAGGATTACATCCATGTCAGGGCAAGAAGAGGGCAAGCCACCGACAGCCACAGCCTAGCCGAGAGGGTAAGCAAAGAACACACTTTTCTGTAGTGATTTGCTCTTCTTATCTCCCTCCTTTAATTTGAGCCTTTCACTGTCTTCTTCACCAGGTCAGGAGAGAAAAGATCAGTGAGAGAATGAAGTTTCTGCAAAATCTTGTGCCAGGTTGCAGGAAGGTAAATTTTTCCCCCTACTATTTTGGAGTTGGTTTGCTACAAATGAATTGTTCTTGATCTAATGATTTTGAAGCCATATGCTTTTGAATTGAAGGTGACAGGCAAGGCTGTTATGCTCGATGAGATCATCAACTATGTGCAGTCGTTGCAGCGGCAAGTTGAGGTAGAACTATAACAGACGATCGATTCCTCTTCATCAAACTAGATTTTGGTTTAAATTATGTTCATCTTGTCGCAGTTCTTGTCCATGAAGCTTGCCACCTTGAATTCCCAGCTAGAGTTTGATATGGAGACTCTCCTCCCGAAAGATGTAATTTCTTTCATTCTCTTTGCTGAATCTAGTGTTCATCAAAAACTTTTTATTATCAATAATGACTTAGGCTCACCATAAACTTTGCCTTGTCACTTAGATGCATCATGCTCATGTACCATTTCCACACCAACTGTATGAACTAGGCATGGCAAGCTCAGCTTTCTTTTTCTTTTTGCTGTGCCAGCAACCTGCACAGACAGACTCAAACCTGTTGGAAATGTCACTTAGATGGCCTTCCAGTTTGCAAGTGCCTCACCTAGATGGATTCACTGACGCCACCTCTCAGGTAATGGTGGACTTTTTTAGCCAATGAACCAAACAAACATTTCGAGAGCAATCTTAATGTCTAACTGATGACTGTGTTCCAGTTTGTGAATTTCGGGGAGGATGACCTCCGCCAGTATGTTGTTCAGATGGGCTTCGGGGAGAGCCAAGCGACTGAACCCTCCTCGCAGCTACTTTACGCCGAGTGAACTCCGTAGAACCTAGGCCAAGAATTCACAAGATTAAAGTTCCATCATGAATGGTTAATTGAACTGTACTTTTTGGTTGCTTAGGAGTAGATGTCTTTTATACATTACTACCGATCAAACACGTTTGTGTGAAACAAGCACAGGAACCTCCAAAGTAGGTCTTGTGAAGAACTCATGCAAACATTGTAACATTATGAGGGTGATGGTATACTGTATCATCCTCATAAACTATAGGTGTTTGTTGTAAACTGGGTACAAATTAAAAGAACCTTGTTTTTATAAAGTATATCCTTTCCCTTGTTTTCTCCTTCCAGTCTCAGAATTCTGTCTCAGAGAAGTGTGTGGTGGTTGATTAACAGCTGTGAAGTGGGAGAGAACAAATTTGAGCTGGAAATCAAACACAGATAAAGCTAAGTCAAGGATCTTTACTTTCTCGACCACCACTGTGTGCGCTAACAGCACTTGCTTAAGCTGGACTCCATTTCTGACTTTTTCTGGATGGAATAGTATCAAATGATTAGTTACGCAGATCTGGATTACAAAAGGACCAACTTGAGCATAATTCGTTGACAAAGCAACCTTTAGATTTCGTGTGAGAGAAAGCAAATTAGCTGGATGTTTGTTGATTCTGACTCTTCAGTGCACAAATCCTGGAAGATCTGGTTAATCCAACGGCACCTCATCTGCTCGTCTGAATGCCAACGAGGATAAAAGTGATGGAAGGTCAGATGTCACCGAACAACTGCTGGATTCTGATTTGGACAAGCATCCGATGTATTTGGTTTCTTTGTCCTGCCCAAGTTAAAGTTATACTTGAAGGAGCAATCATTTTGCTATATCGCCATTGTTTGTACAATCTCAAATCTAGAGACTAATCTGAGAAAGAGTGAAGGATTAGTTTTCTGAGAACTAGAATGTGAATCCCAGGAATTCACATAGGAGCAACTGGTAGAGTTAGAGGGAGTCAGATCACTCGATGCAACTTACTTAACACTGGTCGATTAGGACTGACCTCGAGTTCTCCAACCATCTGTGGTTCAAGCATCAAACATCAGGCGTTAGAGGTTGCAATCGAGATAGATAGCCTTATTGTGTAAACTGCAATGAACTTCACTTGTTTCTTGCTTCGTTTAATCCCGGCAATAAAACATATGCTGTTTTAGGTGTTTCCTCAATATGGCATTCATTTCATGGGGCCATGGATGCGCGATTTTCAAGCTTTCATGCTTCTCAGCATCATCACCAGGCCCAGAAACCAAAACTGGCTGCAAATACAGATATGATTAAGATCAATATTATAACTATATACTTGTTAGAATTAGCCCTTAATGTCAATTCAGACTCGAGTTGGACTCAAGTCAACTCAGATTGTGTGAGACTTGAGTTGGACTCAAGTCACACAAGCCAATTCGAATTTATTAAAAAGATTATCATGCATGAGATGCATGATCTTCCTTCAAAGAAGAGAAAGATTATCATGCATGAGATGTCTTTAATAAAAGAAGAGAAAGATCTTTATGCATGAGATGATGGAAGTTAATAAAATATTAATTCCTTAGATCACTAAAAGCCAAAAAACCCTTCATCCTTCATATCCCATGGTGGGATATAAAAAGGGGCGAGAGGCTCTTGATGAAGAGTTGTTGAATGCTCTTGCTCTCCCTCTTCTTCTTCTCTTCTACCACCTTGGCCGAACCCTATCTTGTGGCTAGCACCACAGTTTGGTTTTTCTCCATCTCAGTGTTCGTGTGGATACCGTGGAGGCGCGAACACACTGATCGTGTTGAGATCCGTGAAACTTTGAAGGCAAGAGTTGCTGTCGGGATTGCGAAGGGCTCGCATCAAAGATAACCTCGATTCTAGTAGGTAGAATCGTCAAACGAGTATGTTTTTCGCATGGATCTTCTGGAGGGATCCTGTTTTCCGCTGCGTATATGCGATTAAAATTGTTTGATGACGCATATAGATCCCTACAATACTAACTGAAAACAACAAATCATAAAACAAATGATACTCGGTGGTTGAAATGTGACCCTGCGTGTGCAATTCACTGGAGCAGTTGCTGTATCATGATTCATTTTTCAACCGCTCTAACCCTTTGGTTCGCCTTTATGCTGAGAGGGGCTGCAGTTCTTTCTTGATGAGTTAAGTTAGCTGAAGCAAAGAAATCTGTCCAGCAATTGACTTCGTAAGTTTTGAACCACTTCCATGAAGAAAAAAAAAAACTGTCACTCATTTCGACAATGTTTCTATAGCCAACAAGCTCATCTCGGACCATTTTCAGCTTGATATTTAACCTTAAAATTTCAGGATGATTCTCATTTTTCTCTTTCAGAAGCTGTAAAGCAATTATTCTTTTAAAATTGATTATAAAAAAGTTTGATGGAAAAAGAAAACTGGTAAAGCAACTGCAAAGATAAAGGAAATTAGCAATGGAGACATGGATCACAAAGACCTTATGTTCGTTCTCAAGTGCAATTAATAAATTCTTCCTGCACGAACACTTCTGTTGGAAGAATACCATCCATTAGACTATCTAGACGAGCAATTTTATCCTCACTGGTTTGAGCAATCGTTGCATTCAATGAGCATCGATGAGGATCACACCAAGCACTTGAATCGAAAAAACTTAATAGATTGAGAAAGACAATCACCAATAGTCTTAGACTCTTAGCTGTGCTATTTCTGCAGAATGTTTAATTGTGAGATCTTCAAGTGCTTTTCCCCATTTGAGGGATCCCGCCAAGACTTGTTCCATGGACTATATAACCAAGAAGCAGGTTTTTATTACATCTGACGGCAAATGACAAAAAAAAACAAGAAGAAGATCTTCATAGCACAATATTTAGATCCGAAGCATCGAAAAAACTTCAAAAATGAAAGTAATTTATATAATAGAATCGAAACCTACTTTCGGAACATGAATATTATGCGTACCATTGCTTGGCAATCCATCAGCAAGCACCAGCTGCACATCCCTGCTTCTGTTCACATCTGCTCTCTCAACTCCTGAAACCCTTGCCTCTTGTGAATCCGGAATTTCCGAGCATAGCTTCCTATCAATGGGTTGCTGCCTGGTTCGAAGTGAAGCGGTGGGCGAGTAGGGAACGAAATGAAAACCGATCCGACGGGACGAGGCAAAAGGGTCGACATTCTCATTGGAGATCCAGGGAGGCCTCTGCTCGTGAGACGACGACGGGGCTGCGGCCTCGGAGGGCGAAACCTTAGCAGTCCATAGGCTCGCGAAGGCCTTCATTGAGCAGGAGCCGGCGATTGGAACCCTAACGACAGCGTGAAGAGACGTTGGGGAGGGAGGGAAGCGGCAACGGGCGGATTTGAATTCGAGGACGTCAGCTGACAACAACGTCTAGCGTGAGATGCTCCGCGGATCAGTTTAAGGTCATATTTCAGATGACCGTCCACCTATAGCCAACCACATGACGATTCAAAATTATTATTAATTAAAAATTATTTAAAAATTATAAATTTATAAAAAAAGATTAACCATCGAAATTAATCTGTTAACTTAGTTACGAATCCAGATGGAGTCCGAATCAAACCCATCAAATTTAGAGATAAATATATCAAATAAATTATATATTTTAATTAATTTTATATATTCAATAATAATATTTACTATATATATATATAATTTTATTTGTTAAATAAATTATATTATTTAATAAATTTATTATTGGATATATTATATAATTAAAATAGTCTTTATAAATTTAATATTCAATATATAAAATAAGCTCTTGAATAATTAAAAGAGTTAAATAAAATTAATAAATTAAAGATAATAATAATTTTAATAAATTTAAAATAAATTAAGGTAGAATAAATTAATCAATATAGATTCACATCATTAATATTATTAAAATATTATTAAATTATTTATTATTAATATTATTAAATACCAATTATGTTAAAAAATTTTAAATAAAATTTTTCAATAAACCAACGGTTAACGGCCTCGATTAGAAGGGTAGAATAGACGTAATACCTTCTGAATTAATGGGGGTGAAATCGTAGCTCACAGCTAGCTGTTTGCTTCTGTCACAGTGGAAAGTCCCTAACCTTTTGCACACATCGAAGAAACATGCTTTGTGCACAAGGCAGTGGTGCATGTCTTATTAAGGTGGATATTTAATACTGAAAATGCTATCCCATAATACATTTGTTTACTCAAACAAAACATTCCAAGTCCAACTACTCTTTAAGGCTTTTAGAGATGTAAATTCTCTAGTGCCCTAACAAGCCTTGTGTGGTGAAGATGAAAACTTAATTTACGTTATCTTACTTAGTTTGTCATTTCTAAAAAGTAATAGAATATTAATATAGTCAATTCGTTCATTGACATCATTTGAATGTGACTTAGCAAGAGGACAGAGCTCTTTCTCTAGTGTAGTCAGTTCATCCATTGCGCTAATATTATTTGAGTGGATGTACATTGGTAGTAAATTGATCACACTGTTAATCCTTTTAAATTTTCAGATTAAATCTTATTTATCTTAAATGGCTTAAGTAAGTGGATGATTGATGGATGGATTGAGAAAGTGTAATATGGATCATGTGGGACTTTGTCAAGTGACGGATTTTACTTTTTTTACTAAAAGAAAATGAGTAATACGACAATGAAATTTAATTTTGAAGGTTAAAACATGCATTTAAATTTTATTTTTAGTAAATGGCATACTAGATTCCTATTTTATTTCTCAATATTTATTATTATTATTATTCTCTTCTCTCTTATTTACATATAATATTTAATATTTTTTCTTTTTTTTCATACAATATCATTATTCTCTTCTCTTTGCACTTAAATTAAATTAAATTTTAATCGATATAAATAATCTTCTAAATTTATTTATTTTTATGTTTAAAATTTTAATAAAAATTTTAAAATTATAAAAGAAATTTAATAAAATATTAAAAAATATATTTTCCCTATTTTTTAATATCATATATTTTTTAATATTTAATTATAAAAGAATAAAAATATAAAATTAATAAAGCTAATTTTATTAATAAAAAATAACAAAAATTGAATAAAAAATTAATTTAGTGTTGGTCTTCACAAATTAGTACTACAAGTTAAATATCAATATCGTTGTGGTGTTAATTTTTGAAAATCAATATCACTATGTTTTAATAGTTTTAAATAGTTTTTAGTATTGTTGAGAAGATCTTAAAATATAGTAAACAAGGATTTATTTAGACCCAAGTTCGCCTAATAATTTCATAATAATTGAAATTATTTTTATCGAAACTCTCTAAGTCCATTAATGAGATGGAAGATTAAAAACATATTGATTAACTTAA